>NW_026869386.1:0-311028 GCF_023558535.2 Drosophila nasuta | reverse complement strand
GCTTGCTTATCATTTCGCACAAAACACATCTGTTGTTTCTTTTTTAAATGCATACTTTGATCTTTAAAGTTAAGTTTTTGTTTTTAAATGATAAAGGAATTTTTTGTTTTGTGTTAGTAGAGTCAGAGAGAATCGGTACATTTTTAAGACTACGCTCCTATGAAAGATTGCTGTTATAAGAGAACTATGCGCCGCACACCCATATGCATACATACACAAGTTTGCGTGTGTGTGTGAGAAGCCCATTTTGTGTGAATTTTGTATGTTGATTGATGTGTATATGTAAATTGTATATTTAGTAACGCGCCGACTTTAGGCAGCCACCTCGCTGGCTTCGGTACCGTTTTGAACCTCATCCTTCGTGCTGGCAGCATCGTCCAATTTCGCTTTTTTTTCCGGTGTGGCAATGACCTCATCAGATTTGGCAGTAGTCTCATCGACCTTTCGTTTCACGGCTTCAGCGGCAGGCGTATTATCTAAGTTAGAATTTCAATGTTAATTAGCAGAGGTATTAAAACTTAAGAAGTTACACACCTTTCGAATCACCGTTGGCTACCTCTGTCTCATCGGCGCCATTCTCCACAACGGCTGGTGCTTCCTCGCTGACCGTTTTGGGTTCAGATGTCTTATCATCAGCAACTGGTTCCTCCGCAGCTACTGGTACTTCGGCCTTTTTTTCAGCTTCTACAGCATCTTCAGCAGCGGGAGCAGATTCGGCACTAGTCTCGGTCCCATTTTCCTTGGCACCGTCAGCGCTGCTACTTGAATCCTCTTCAGCAGCAGCACCATTTTCTGTAGTGGTGGACGTTTCAACTGCTGCTGCTGCATCTTCGACTGCAACGGCCTCTTTATCCGTTTTTACGTTGTCAACTTCGACGGCCACCTTCTCGACCACAGGGGTTTCGCTAATAAAAAAAAGTGAACGGATGAGTTTATTAATTTACAGATCGTATAAAATATGCAAATTAATCACAATACAATTACACGTAATTGACGTAAAAAATATTAAACGCAATTTAAATAATAGTAATTTCACTGTTGGTCAAAATTTGTTGTGAAAAGGTGGTATGTGTACAATTTCCCACTGTCCCCCAATCAACACCAAATCGTTAATTACAGCCTTTATTAAATACTTTTATTGGCCGGACACCTACTACCTATTTGACATTTGGTATAGTTTTCAAATGTACAATTGTTTCGACGATTGAATGAACAAACTAAACAAATATTTTTAGTATTTTTGTGAGGTATCATGCAGATTATGGTATTAATAAACCCAGCCAGTTAACAAGTATTCTGCACTAAACTATTCACAATTACCAAAGTTATTTAGTTATTCATTAGATTTTATTAAAGATGGCGCACTCTTCATAATAAACTAAAATCAGAATAAAAGAAAAAGTAAAGCACGCAGAAAAATCGCGACTTGTTAAAAATATAATGTGCAAACTGGTTTTTATATGCTATATATATAGACTATATTCATCTCCCTCATACGCATACCTCATCGTCGGATATGAGAGCCTTTCGTGTATAAGAGAATTACTTAAGAGAGCAAGAGAGAAATGAAGTGTAAAGCAAGCGGCAAAAAAAAAAAAATAACGACCAAAATGTATTCTGAGAAGTACCCACCACAATGTAATCAACCCCTTTCAACCAAGGTAACCTAAGCAAATGACAAAAGGATTTAATGCTAACAATAATGGTTATTCCTTGCTTCTGCACACATCATGTACAATGCAATCCTCATGACAAGATTAATGATTATTTTGTGAAGTGCCAAATCGCCGGAAGAACGAATTTGAGCAATTATTATCTCGGATCGAATAACAATAACACCAATATTTGAACGTATTTAGAATTATAACAAAAATATATGAGACTACAGTCAACCTACTAAAGCAAACAAAGTAGAACGATAGCTAAAGCAGCAAGAAAAAGAGCGGCAAATTGGATACATAGATGTACACACGTATGCATGTGTGTACATACTTACATGTATATATTTGCTCACTCCGCTTTGTCCACACACCTAACATGTTATTTCAATGCCTTCACAACCGCTGCCTCAGTCATATCTACCAACCAGCTTTCTGCCGACGCTGTAGACAGTGTTTGCCGGCCGGAGTGTAAGCGAGAAAGAGTCATGACGCCGCGCCAAATTCAACGGCGTCATTTTTTGCGCGCACATTAAAGACGCATTGGAGTAAAAGAGACAACGATATGCATTGCCCAAGCATTTTACGTAGATAGACACAAAATTCAAAAAAAAAAAATTCCAAACTGATGAAGAAAAATTGTGTACGCACACCACACTAACAATGGCAATATACAATCTTAACGTATTAAATATACACATTAATATTAAGCAGTCTCATTTGCACACAAACTTAAAACCATTACTCACTTCTTTTTTGTCAGCAACATCAGCCATTTTAATTCTCAAATTTGGTTTTCCCAGAGAACCGCGAAGAATATATTTGAAAATTATTCGCGTACGTGAACACAAAACTTAGATGCAATTAAAATCGGAAATGTTTAATAATACTCGCAAATTTAGTTATTATCGTGCAAATTTTTTCCTGTTTGGTCCGCTTTTAAACTGAATGTATTATGGATTTTTGGTTGCCGATTTCAAAACGTCTACACAGTTCCACTGAAAATCGCCGAATGAGACAGATAGAGCAGTTGAGGTAACTTTATATAAGCTACACATTGTGATCAGTTATCGATATTCCGATATATCGATACAAATGTACATGTTGTCCCAAAAAAATTTTTTCGATGGTCAAATGTCTCATTTTATAATTAAACCATAAAATGTCTAAACAATACATATACATATAAGGAATACTTAGACATTGTACATACATACGTCTGAATCAAAACCTCTAGTTTTTCACATATGCATACATACATACATATGTACATGGGTAATATTATTGTTAATAAACGCTGTCTGCAAGTTACTTAAGAAAAACTTGAAAAAAAAACCTTTGCGAAAATTGTTCAAACTAATAAGAGAGCATAAAAAACAAAACAAAAAACATGATTTTAAAACAATTTTTTCATTCCTAAAACGTCTAGCTATCCGACGAATCGTTCCATAACCAACGTGTATGGTCAATCTTCAACAAATCTGATAGTGCAGTCGTTCTATTTTTTTTGTATCAAATTATTTAGGTAGTTTTATATAATGCAAAAAGCAAATAAATAGTCAATTAAAGAATAATAGATTGAATTTATTCCAACATATAGTTTTTGATTTTACACGGTGCCACATTTCATTATCGATTGATTTATTTTATTTTTTTCGATTGATATTCCATTTGTTTGAAGTCCATCTAAAAAAACATCAACCGTCAAAAATTATAGCGGCAGTTCAACATCTATGCTGTCTCAGGACGTCATAAATAAGGAGCATAAAAATTATCGATATTTGCGATAATGGACCTTAAATCAGCTGTTATTAGCGTATTTACACCAAGCGCATCTGCAAAAATTATGAAAAGTAAACACAAAATTCGCATCAGCTGCTTAAAGGTGCGAAACTCAAAAGAATATAAAAGGTAGTAGAAGCAAAGTGGAAATTAAGGTTCAAAAAGGTATATGTTTGAATATAATTAACTTATATTCATATGCAACATTTTTCCGTTTTGCATTCTGAAGCGATAAAAATACCTCTTCAACATTTTCTCATCTCTTTGTTTATTTTCATTTATATTTTAGTCTATATGTAGTTGATTTTTTTAATGCCAATTTTACGGAATGATTAGTTTACAGACTGTAAGTATTGTGAACTAAATTGTATTGTTTCTCTTGAGCTTTATATAAATCAATAAAAAAAAATTAAAAATTATGTAAGGATGTACGCGTCAAAAGTATGCAAACTTTGCATCGTACCATATTTAGGACCTAGTGCATCTTTTGCGATTCTATGATGCAAAGTCCCAGTACACGAATAACTGTTTAGGAGTCAAAAACTAATCAAACTGATGTGGGAAGAAGAATTATAACATAGGCAGTATAATCAAATCAACATTCAAAAAGTATAGGATATTATTTATTTTTATATTTTATTAATTAATTGACTCTACTTATATCTGTTTTACATCATAAAAAGCAACTTGCCTTGCAAAGTTAATATTTCTATACAATGTCATATTAATCGTCTTGGTGATTTTATGCCCTATGCATTATCCGACGAAGTAAAAAAAAATGATATAATCGAAAAAATTCAAATGTATTTTGTAAATCGTCTCTACCGACTTCGATAATACATAAATTTGTATTGGAATTGAATACAATACAAATATATAGCTTAATTGTTTAAGTTTATTTTGTTCTTGCAATTATTACAAATATATTCATACTTTTTCCTAAAATTCAATATTTGTTGCTTCACACCACTGTGCTCGGATTACGAAACGGTTCCGATCTGTCTGGTTTTGGGCTGAATTCAGCTGCAAAATGAACTAGTTTTTTTTCTCGAATATAGCGAAAATGATGAGTGAAATGACGATAAAAAAAACTGAATTCTTTTGAACTCTCGCTTTAGTAATATTTGACATATTTATTTTATATGGAGCTCAGCAAAAATAAGGTGATTTTGTGTACGTGGGAAGACGTCTTTAATAAGAAAAAGATAAAAAAGTTTGAATTAAGATAAGTTACACAATTCCTATTTTCTTTTGCCAAATTATCTATTAAGAAAAAAATCTACACTAAAAAGAATTTAATTATAGATATTTGCGGGATGCAGATCAAGAAATATTAAAATTTGAATAGCATCGAATATCAGCGACCGATAAAACCGTCACCACGAGTTTATTTCCTAGGCTGACGTACTTTTGTTGAAATGAAAAAACAAGTTAAAAATACTTGTGTAATGAAACGGATGGCATTACTTTTGTTGAAGTTGAGTAAAAGTTGTTTATTAAAAATGTAATCTGTTTAATTTATTTAAATGCTAAAAGTGCATAAAAACAAGTAGTTGAAATGACCGGAATGAAGTCGGTTAAACAGGTGGCATCTCCTTTTTGTGGGAAACAGCTGACTGCCGCTCCACTGTTTTTTTTTAATTAAGTTACAAAACTTTATTTGTGAAAAAGATAAAAGAGTAATATATGCAAGATGAATTCATCCTTATGCAATTTCAATCCATGCAGGAAATTGAAAATACGAAGGGCATTTTTCCGCGTTGTTTACATCCAAGAACACAAGTCAACTGTTTCAGCGGTAAGAAATTAAGCGTTCCTTTAGCAAAAACGACAACGAAAAGTAAAAACCGGAACACTTTTGTATAGGTAGCATTTTTTGCTTATTTTATTGTATCATGATAGATACAATTCGAAGAAGATTCGTGCTATGCGAAATTGCCATTTTTAGCTTTTAATTATGCAGAATGCAGGTGCTAAAGCACAACACACAACTAATAGAGTGATTTTAATCCATACCAAACACGATGATTTTAAAGAAAATAATGGAGAACGACAGCTCTGAAATTTGGCAATTTAAAAATATGGTTATGACCGTTAACAAATGTTACAAGATTAATTTTATATTTGCACACATTAACATAAATAATTTAAAGTTTCAGAACATTGTTAATAATCCATTGTTTTTATACCCGCTACCCATAGGGTAGAAGGGTATTATAACTTTGTGCCGGAAGGAAATGTATGTAACAGGTATAACGAAGCATCTCCGTTATATATATTCTTGATCAGCGTCAACAGCTGAGACGATCTAGCCATGTCCGTCTGTCCGCCCGTCCGTATGAAACACTGGATCTCAGAAACTATAAGAGATAGAGATCAAGTTTGTTTAAAATTTTTGCCACGCTCACTTCCGCCTCGAAAATCAAAAAAAAATCAAATAACAAGCGTAATTTTACAGATAGAACTGCGAATTTTGGTGTTTACAATAATATCTATAGAATTTATGAGTCCTGAAAATTTGATTGCGATCAGATAAAAATTGTGGAAGGTATTAAAGAAATTCTTTTGTATTGGCAAAAATGCCTACTTACTGGGGGTCTGAGTTGCTTTATCCGACAATTTGGTATATTGTGCCGTTTATGGTATATTTTGAATGTTGTGCTATATCGATATATCAAATATACCAAATATATATGATATATTTTTAGTATTTTTGGTGTATTCTCGGTATATTTTGAAAATAATACTGCAATATTTTGCTTTTATTAAAAATGGGTAGCGGGTATCTCACAGTCGAGCACACTTGATTTCATACAAGTTTTATTTGTCACCTTAAAGTGAACTGTATATAGTGCGATCAGTTTTTAAGGCAACCGATTCAACCTAATAAGGGTGTACAAATAAACGTTTCAGTTTCTCATTCTTGTTTGCAAGATGGGGACATCAGAAGAAAAAGTTTGGAAAGTTAATTACGAAAGATATTTGGGAACCATTGATAAAAAGATTGGCAATTATAAGAAATCAGGGAGATTGCCTTAAAGACCTTGAAGAATATGAAAATGAGATGTGTGAAGAAAGTCAAACTAAACATTTCTAAAAGGAAGTGAAAATGAAGAAACCTTAAACAAAAATGACCGAAAGGTCAGAACGTCTAGAGATCTCGACCTAAGATCTGGCAACACTATTGTAAATTGATCTTATGCATGCCAATGTTATTTAGATTTGTGGTTACATTTGTGCAAAAGTAAAATAAATTTTATTTTATTTGATTTGATTTTTTTTCACTTTGAAGTGTAAGGTAAGGAAAATGGCAAATAAAGACAAAAGTTGTGAACTAAAACAGATGTTAAATGTGTCTATCTCAATAATTCGACCTGAATAGAAGTCTGATTGTAACGACCCTCACACTTTCTGGTAAAATATCATAAGTATATTGTTGTTCCTGCTGTTATCAAGCTGCACAGATGTAACGTTATCAGTCGAATACTAGACCGCATGCGCTCAAAAAGCTCAGTGCAAGGACGACTATATTAACAAAAAAATAGAAAATTACTTATAGAGAGAGCTTTTGAATGATTCTTATTGTTGGTGGTGCTGCTGTTGAAGGGCCAACTCTCCAAAATTTCAGCTTAACAGTCAAGATTATAGTGCGTCTTAGCTCAGTAGCTCGGCTGCAGCAGATACCAAAGCAGTTAAAGTTGTAAGACAAGCAGAATTAAAGGTTGACGAAATTCAATTAACGGGAGTGCAACAGACAATATTTAAATAAATGGCTATTTCATAACATGCAAACCTTAAACCTATAAAAAAAAGTTTTCCAGCTGTGTGCTTTGACTTAGTGTACATCCTGTCAAGCAAATTTCTCGCAGCTTTTTAAAATTTGCACAATTTTAAGGCTACATTATATTCACAAATACATATATAACCTCACAATACATACACAACACATTTCAGTATGTATGAATGCACAATAGGGAAAGCATTTTACCAAAATCAACATTCCTTAAAAATCAAACAGAAATTAGCTACATTAATATTTTTCTAAGATATTTTGACATCATAAAGCAACAAAACGGCATATTATTTCATAACTATGTATACGTCTTTGAGATATTTGTGTACACACATATTTACATTGTATATTGTATGTGCAGGTACAGACCGTAATGTACAAAATCATAAAGCATTCTAACAAATTTGACGAATTAGACTTATTTGCTCAAACAATTTAAGCAAAAACAAATACATTTCTCTGTACATACATTTGTATATATATATATATATATATATAGATGTGTACATATGAATATGTTAATGATGACAATAACAAACTGTTTTATTTATTACAGTAAAAAATAATAATTTCAATATTAACTTGTAGTTTAAGCCCCTGAAATATATATGCAAATTTATAGAAAAAACTCGTTCGGCTAGAGGAGCTTAGTAGGAATTAGAATCCCAAGACCCAACCTGTAGATGTACATGATGCATATGAGCATGTTTCTTTCTTATTTAAGGGGAGGTTATAGGGAAATTGCAAAATTAAATCGAATAATTATGCATAAACGTTTGTTGTAGAAAGTTTTGCTGTCCATATGTATGTATCTACATAAATACATACTTACATACATATGTACATATGTACATAAATATGCAAATGCATCCTAACGTTGTCTTATTTACTTCGCATTTATCAAGGTATCTCCCTACTGTAGTTTCAACTTTAGTAAATATTAAGAAGCTGGACGCAAGACAGCTGGCTATGGATTCCTTTTAAACTGAAATTAATAATATAAAACTTTGAGCTGCTAAGAACTCTTAATATGCAGGAAGTCAAAGCTGCAGCAACTTCATCTGGCAATCTGGAAAATGGTCAGCTTACTGCATCTCCAACTTCCAACAAAGTTGAGCGCAAGAAGATTTCATCTCGCATTCGACAACCCCCCGAGGGAGATGTGGTTGCCGGTGGCATAGGAATCACTGGCGGTGGAGTTGTCATCCTACCACAACATGTACTCAACGAGCTATACCACAATTACTCAATTAAACAGCGGCGCAGCGGACTAAAATGGTTTTTACTTGCCGCTGTACTATTTAATTTTTGGACAATTTGCATTCCTTGGGAGCAAGAATACGCAATAAGGAGTAAGTAGTCTAATTTTTCGACTTTCACTTTTTATTGAAGCCTATTTATGTACATATGTCGCGCGTTTCCTTTCACGACCCTAAAGTAAAATTTGGTTGGCATTGGTTGGTTGGACATTATTGCAGTTGTGCCAGGTTATTAATTCTCTGAGAACATTCCACAGTGGTTGTGCCCGTAGGCCATAAATCGAAAAATCGACTTAAAAATAATTAGTCAAAATGTAAAGAATTTGTCTCAAAATTGTCCACATTTTGTCATTGTAAGCTAGTTTTTTCCGGAAATCTAACGGGACATTCTAAAAATAGAATGCAAAGTGTGAACACGTCTTCAATTTTGCTGCTGCAGCTGCGTTTAGTGAGCTTTTCGTCAAAACAAAAGTGAAGTTCAAAGTGGTCGGACGTTCGCAAAAATTCACCAAATTGAATTATTTAAAAAGGGTATTAAAGTTGAAGATATTTACTTTAACAAGTTCTTTTACTGAAATTAATTTGAATTATTTATTATTTGTTATTGTTAAATTTTAATTAATACTAATTTTCAGTGAATTGTGATCGTCATTTTCTCTGTTTAAGTAGATTTTTAGATATGTTGCCCCCTGATTCCCCCTTTATGAGTGATATCAGTGCATTTGCCAATGTTTTCAGGTAATAAAAGTGTTAAGTTCAGCTGCCGATTTTTGCCGATGTGTATATACTCATTAATAAACTCAAGCTATCTTACTGTTTTCAAGGTTAAATTTGCGACGCAATCTGCTGCTCCTTTTTTGCCTTTGTGATGTTTTTTTATGTTTGTGGACAATTTTACATATCCTTTTTTTCGTTTATTTTTATATTATCATTTTTTATTGGCGCTTCTTATAACTACGAGCTTTTACGCATGTACATCTTTGATCTTTGGTGCACAGAAGAGGGCACAAATACAGAAAAAACTCGAATGGTAATTAGTTTGGTAGAAGCAAGCAGAAAGATAATTAAAATACTCTTATACATATCTCGGATGCTAATAATCAAATTTTAGCACTGTAACTCCACCGGAAGTATTTTGGCGCACTATCGGCATATAAGCCATACTAAGGTTGTATGGGAGCTATAGGATATAGTATTCCGATCTAGACAATTTTTTTACTATATATACAAAATATTTTTTTAGATTTTTGGGGAAAATTTCATAGCGATATCTCTACGGGAAATATTTATGGCCGCGGCTCCATACAAGCCCAACCACAGTGCATTCGTGCTTCGTTTTCGTGACATTTGTGGCTAAGAGTTCCACTTAAGAACTATTGTTGATCCCAACTCTAATGACGCTATTGAAATTTATACTAAAATTAATAAAAAAAAAATGTTTTCTATAGATTTCTCTATACCACAGAACTGCCGTAGTATGTATATATGTATGTATGTATATAAATTGTACATTCGTTGGTGTGCTAAATTTATTTTGTTGTTTTTAACAGATTTCAATATAACTATTTTGTAGACAAACACTCATTTCCAAGGAATATAATGCAATGATCGATGTTTCCAATTTAGAATGGTATACAAATAAGTAAGAAAACTTCAGGCGAGTGTAGTGAACTGTAAGGACACAAAAAAGTGTCCAGAGCTAGTAGGTGCAATTAGGCCAATAATACCATTTTAAATTTCTGAATATTTATACCCGCTATCCATAGGGTAGAAGGGTATTATAACTTTGTGCCGGCAGGAAATGTATGTAACAGGTAGAACGAGGTATCTCCGACCCTATAAAGTATATATATTCTTGATCAGCGTAAACAGCCGAGACGATCTAGCCATGTCCGTCTGTCCGTCCGTCTGTATGAAACACTGGATCTCAGAGACTATAAGAGATAGAGCTATAATTTTTTTTTCGACAGCATATGTTATGTTTGCACGCAGATCAAGTTTGTTTCAAATTTTTGCCACGCTCCCTTCCGCCCCCGCAAATCAAAAAAATCGAATGGCAAGCGTTATTTTAAAGTTAGAGCTGCGAATTTTGGTATATACAATAATTACTATAGTAGTTATGAAAATTTGGTTGCGATCAGATAAAAATTGTGGAGGTATTAAAGAAATTCTTTTGTATTGGCAAAAACGCCTACTTACTGGGGGTCTGAGTTGCTTTATCCGACAATTTGGTATATTGTGCCGTTTATGGTATATTTTGAATGTTGTGCTATATCGATATACCAAATATACCATTTGGTATATATTTTTAGTATTTTGTAGTATTTTCGGTATATTTTGAAAATAATACTGCAATATTTTGCGTTTATTAAAAATGGGTAGCGGGTATCTCACAGTCGAGCACATTCGCCTTTCTTGTTGTTTTTTAATTTCCATCTTGATGCTTGTCCTTGCCTTGGGGATATGAATGGGGTATAATAGGTTGCTATTTTTTCCATGTGGAACTGCTGATTTGACATCCACATACATTCCAGAATCGAAGAAGAATTCTCTAACAATACTATAAAATCGAATTTCAATGGCACAACTAAAATATTGTTAAATAGACTTCCAGCATAATTTATATAGTGTATCTAGGATTGAAATAAATGGAGTGCGAGTTCCACAAATTTTAGAGTGACAGTTTTTAGCAACCATAGTGTGCTAAAACAATCGCCTATTAAATAAATGCAATTATTAAATGAAACAAATAAACTTTGCATATTTCTATAATAATATCCCAAGCAAATTCTATTGTAAATTGTTTGTTACATTTTTAATTTTTTAATTGTGTTGCGCGGAAAAAAGTGATTTAATTTATATATTATAGTAACCGCGATATAAGTCTCTCTCTCTCTGTCGTGGCTAATATTTCGGCGATTAACTTATGATTACAGTTCCCAATTATGCCATATTTAATTTACTTTACATTTTAAGGATTTATGATACTTAAAAAAAAAAAAGATTGCAAGATTTGTGGGTGGGTGAGTGGTGAGTTCACTAGTAACAAATGTCTTAGACGTAGACTTTATTTGTTTAAGCATATTCTGATGTAAGAAATTGCCCTCATCTTTAACTAATGCGATGAAATGTCTAATTTGACTCCAATCTACAGTGATTAATTGCACCATGTTAGTGGCATACTTAGCCCTAATAGCTCTAATGCATATTAGTCATCAGTCGGAAAAGCCAGCACTAAGAAGGTTTCATCATTCACTATTGACAATTATTCCACGAGCTCTGTGGTTCATCTCCATGTTACATTTTGCTTTCTATGTAATGCTGCAATCAAGCATTTCTCCGCGGTAAGTTAAGACATATATGTATGTGTATAAATCCTGTCTAGTTCTGCCGCTGATCTTAGTAATTCAACCTTTATTACAGAGATGTTCTTGGTTGGACTATTTTGATTAATTTTCTAATATACGTCACGTTGCCATTACCATTAATTTTCCTCGGGCTTGTCGTTGGATTTTGCACGTACTTCAATTGTCTAAGCCTTCCAGTGGGATTTTCCCGACCGGACCCGTTAATTTCGGATCAGGCTGCTGCAAATGCGGTTCTTATAGCCACAGCTGCGTTAATTGGCTTGTTGTACTACTTCATGGGTGAGGCCAAGCAGAAACGGGCATTCTTGGAAGCAAAAAAAAAAGCTTGGAGGTAAAAATGGTGATCGAAGAGCAATCGGCGGAGCAGGTGAACATTTAAAATGATAAAATACTTATATTTAGCAATTTAAAATTTTTCTGTATTCGCAAGGAACGCTTATTATTATCTGTGCTACCTAAGCATGTGGCGATTAAGATGCGTGAGGATCTTGGTTCATCCAGCTCTGAGGCTTTTAAAAAGATATACATGAGTCGGCATGAAAATGTTAGGTAAGTTGAATGTAGAATAATAATATTATTGTTATAATTTAAATATATTAATTTATTATACAACAATTATTTGTTTTCAAGACTAACATATTCGGTTGGTTTCGTGCCAAATTTGAGTTATTTAATGTTTTAGCCTAATAAACAATTTTGCATTCCAAAAAAATTCATTAGGATTTTAATGAATTATATTTTTATTCTCACTACCCATAAGGTAGAAGGATATTATAACTTTGTGCCAGTAGAAAATGTATGTAACATGCAGAAGGAGTCATCTCCCCATGAAGCATTCATATATATTTTTGATCGGTGTTAACATCTGGGACGATATCACACATTTCCTGTCAGCACAAAGGTTTAATGATCTTCGGCCCTATGTGTGGCGAATATAATGTATATTCCATGAAAATCTTGAACCTTACAAATTGTGTTCCAATAACTGAAACTTATAATTATTTACTTGAATATAAAGCTTTACAAATCAATTACAATAAAAAAATTTAAATAATTTTTTTTAATTTTTTACTACTACTTTTGTAAGCAGCTACTTTAAGCTATCATCAAACTCAAAGCTAAAAAAAAAAACGTATAAATCTTGTCACATCTTATTTATCGAAAAACCAAATACCCTAAGAAAACTTTTAACTTAACAAAAAAGATATTTGTTGGCAAACTGAAAAGATTACTATTTTTAATAAAAAATTGATATCTATACACAAACATGTGGGATATAGTAACAAATTCGTGCTTTTATTTATTTTATGCTAGTATTTATTATTATTTCATTAGTTTTTGCTTAATGGAAGCAAAACATGTGTTGCTATGTGTAATATAAGGTTATACGTCTTTCTATTTTAATTGAAATACTCTTTACCGACCGAAAGTATACTCTATGCGGATATTGTCGGTTTTACTGCCATCTCATCAACATATAGCGCACAAGATCTTGTGAAAATGTTAAACGAACTTTTCGCGCGCTTCGATCGACTTGCTGAGGTAACGTGAGTGTGAAAGTCTTCAATATTTTCTCTTTCCTTTTTTGGTACTTGCTTTCTTAATTTCCGATTTTCCAACTTTCGGCTTGATTCCGTAAGAAGCAAAAAGATAATTATTAGAATATTTTAAAGTACACCTTAGACCGTCTTTTTGATTTTCTGTTTGATTTTCAAAGATTAATATGAGGAAACAAATATTTACACAATACTATTCATGTATAATATATATAATTAGCATCTAACAATATTTAATTTATCTACATATGGGCAATTGTCTGATGCCAAATGCGACATTTTATGCCAAGACTTAATTTTAGACAGAAAACAATTTCAAGCAATGATTTCAGCGAAACGTGATGAAAGATTTGAATGCAATTAATTTTAAAGGGGTTGGGTTCATTACTCTTTATAATACATTTTGTTTGACTTAAAAATATTAAATAGTTCTTTAGATTGAACTCACTTTTTCATGCGTCAATATAATTATTGTATGTGAAAAGGGTCAAAAGTGACTAGAAACGCTGCGCTTGCATTGCAAACACTAACAATTTTTTTTTTTTATTTTACTGTCTTTTTCTTATTTATATTGATCTAAAGTGGTATATCTCCACGTAAAATACAAATACAAATACAAAATAAAGTAATTGAAATTCTTCTGTATTTTAAAGGTCATGCTGGTTTCACACTATATAGTTTTATACAAAAAGGGTATCGTGTATCTTATAGTCGATAACAATCTACAGTAGGCTTCTCTTTTGTTTTTAATTTAGGTTTGTGTCTATTGTTGCAGGTCCAGACTCTCAACTATTTTCCCTTAATTTTCTTATTTGTATTTTTCTTAATCAATGAATAAGTAAGTTTTCTAAAAAGTATTTGAATTTACACTATGCATAGACATCCGACTAGCCTCTCCTATTATTTCGCCTACAGAAGTATCAGCAATTACGCATAAAAATTCTCGGTGATTGTTATTATTGCATTAGTGGAGCTCCCAATGAAAGGCCGGATCATGCTGTGCTCTGTGTACACATGGGTCTATCAATGGTAAAAGCCATCAAGTAAGTTGTAGAAGTAAGTTGTATCAGAACCTACGTTCAGTTTAATGTTTAATTCAACAAAAATGTAATTTATACATTTAGGGCCAACTGATGCAATGTGCTATTAATAGTTTAATGATTATATTTATTGAGTTTGAATAACAGTATCCCTTCCCGTCTTAGATATGTTCAACAAAAAGCTAACTCACCTGTTGACATGCGGGTTGGGATACACACTGGAGCTGTACTTGCTGGAATCCTTGGTCAGCGACAATGGCAGTTCGATGTCTACTCCAAGGATGTTGAGCTAGCGAATAAAATGGAATCGAGTGGCAAAGCTGGGTGAGCACCAATTTTTAATCTATTGATAACTTTATCAGGGGCAAGTATAAATCATTTAATTAATCGTGAACTTTGAATCCTTTTCCTTCAGACGTGTGCATATTTCAGACAAGACCCTAACTTTTCTGAACGGAGAGTTTGAAGTAGAGCCCGCATTTGGTGAAAAGCGCGAAGAGTTGCTTCGTATAGCAGGCCTAAAGACCTATTTTATCACAAAAGTGGTTAAGCCAGTAAGTTACTTTTTTTAATAATAACAAAAAAGTATAGCGTTTTTAAATATTTTTCACTTTGATAAACGCCTTGAGTGATTGAATTGTTCTTTTGAATTGCAATTTTTGTTGTTGTTAAATTTTGATAAAAAAAAATTGCTTATATAGCAATGTATTCGATGACGATTGTTTAGCAAATTGTTCATAATAAAGAAGACATTATAATTAAGGATTAAAACAAAGCTGTTGAGTAGAAGGGGAGTATATCAAATAACAAAATGAATATATGTAATATATTACAATCCAATTCAAATCAAATACATTTTTTTTTTTTACCATAAAGAATCGTGTGGCCGTCTTTCTAAGTCTAATAATTTTACATGTATTTTGTTACTGTAGTTTTTATTCAGATATTCACATATATGTTTATGTGGTATGTTAATATAAAGTATATCATTTAAGGATTACGTTCTAGTCGAGTATACATGTACGAGTATGGGAAAATCTCATTTCTTGTATCAGTGTTCATAATTTTAACTTTCTTCTGACCTAAAATTTACGAATCAATTATCGAATAACCCGAGTAATAAAAGGCGTTATAAATTTTTTTACCTCAATAATACTCAAAGTTATTGCAGTAAAAAATTAATAACGCCTTTTATTACTCGTGTTATGCGTCAAAAATCATTAATATTTTGTTGAGCACTAAAGCATAACTTTTGTTAGCTTTAAGAAGTGCATTATCATATACTCAATGAACTTTTCTACAGTTCGCTTCGCCATGCAACTTACATCCGGACCATGTTGATGCCAATCGCAGTCCAGTAGATTCAAATATTTCCAGTAATGACAATAATGATAACAACGAAAATTTCGCTGGTAATGACACCGACGCCACTTTAGATGATGAAGAACTTCTTGCCCAAAGTGCTGTAGCTAATGATCATGATGTGACCGCGAACAACGACGATGAAGAAGAACAAATCAAATTGCAGAACTTTAAACAGCGCTTGAAAGATGAGCTTGTCACACGCGATGGACATGAGTAAGTTAGCGTATGCATGTGTGTGTTGATTATCGGCGACTATCCTTATAATGGTTTTTATAATATTATTTTAGAAATCTGACCAAGGATACAAATATTTTTCTACGCTTTAAGAATCCGCAACTGGAGCAAGCTTATGCTGTTTATCGGGAGCCATACAGCTCACTGCCATTGCTGGCAGCTTTGTTGGTGCAGTGCATCGATGTTCTTTATTCCTACTTGGTACTTCCGCGTTCCACCTTGCACTTCATCAACATTGCAGCTCCACTTGTGCCCATTGCCATGCTGGTAGCCGTTAGCATTGCTGAAAGCTTTAGCGGAATGCTGCCTAAGTTTTTTGTGGATATAAGTAAGCGATTCAATGACATTAGCTTCGTGCGCGAGCTGGCGGCAATAATTATAGCACTTACCATTGGACTTAGCAATGTCATAGACATGGTTAGTATTGTTCGGTGAAACATCAAACCTCAAATGCTTAAGCCAATTTTTATATTATTATTTCTTTATAGTTCTTCTTTGTCACCTTCGTGCGCACTGAGCACATCGTAAGTGAAAGCGAATTTAATGCTACGGCCGGCTTGGAGGAAATGCCTACTGTTGAGCATATTCTACCTGAATCGTTTGTTAAACAAATGCGTGAAGCGGTTCCAACAGACCCCATCTTATATCCGTCCTACTTGAGTAATTACAGTATCTTAATTCTCATAGCAATTGCCGTGATTGCTCAGCTCACACATTTGACTAAAATTGTACTCCTGCTATCTATTGCAGGTAAAATACATACATGCATATATAGTTATTTGGTTTATGCAAACTTCAATTTATTTTATTACTTTTGTAGCTTTGCATTGTTTTTTTAATGTTTGCATCATGCAGGACTTATATGCACTTGAAGATAGTTTAGCCCATCAGCCGTAAGTATATTATATTCACATATACATTAAAATCTCTTGGATAAAAGAGGCAACAATATAATTCACAAAGATTTTTCTGGCATATAAACAAAATCGTTTTTACAAAAAATGCATATTAGAAAAAAAACGTATGAAAGTTGTACAATACGATTTGATTTTCAGGACAATATCAACACGATATTGTGCATCTGGTTTGCTGCTCGTCGCCGCATTATCTCTCAGCTTTTTAGCGCGACATGTGAGTATATCAAAATCAATACATTCCGCAACTTCTATCATTCCTTTATTTTTATCAAATGTGAGCAAACGCAGTAGCAATTTTGAAATTTATAATCTCTATTCCATTAAATGTTAATTAGATCAGATATTTGTAAATTACGTTACGTTAAGTTAACTATATTTAATTTGGGAACCAAAGACTATTTTTACTCATAAGCATCCTTTTCCATCAAACAAGCCCACCTGTTATTTGTCCAATAATAATTTTCTAATTTGAATTTAGAAATTTCGAATAAAATTCAAAATATTACAATTTATTAAAATTTGATAATTCATTGCCTAATATCTGCTCAGAAGGTGCTTTAAAAACGACATGAGGCATTATGCACAAATTTTATATAAATTTCTATATATTAATTTATTTGAACATTTTTCTACAAAATAATGATAACATTTTGTTTAAGGATCTTTTTCCTTACGCAAATGTTATTTTTTATATATTAGTCAATTACGCTTTTGATTTCAAGCACTTACTTATTATTTATTTAAAAAATCTATTTATTTTTATACCCGCTACCCATAGGGTAGAAGTGTGTATTATAACTTTGTGCCGACATGAAATGTACGTAACAAGTAGAAGGAGGCATCTCCTCCGACCCTATAAAGTATATATATTCTTGATCAGCATCAATAGCCGAGAGGAATATAAGAGATAGAGCTATAATTTTTTTCGACAGCATTTGTTATGTTTGCACGCAGATCAAGTTTGTTTCAAATTTTTGCGACGCCCACTTCCGCCCCACAAATTAACAAAACTCGAAAAACGAGCGTAATTTTAAAGCTAGAGTCGCGAATTTTGGTACATACAATAATAATTCCTGAAATTTTGGTTGGTCAGATAAAAAATTTTCGAAGTTATTAAAAAAGTACTTTTGTATGCGAGTCGATGGCCTTAGTAGTTATGGCCTTATTTTAGTTATTATATTATTTTTGTATAATAATTAAATACGTAAAAAAATAAATTAATATACTTTTATATGAGGAGAAACACCTACTTAGTAGGGGTCTTAGTTGCTTTGGCTGACAATCTAATATTATGCCTTTATTCAACGTGTAGCGGGTATCTCTCAGTCGAGCATACTGAACTGTAGCTTTCTAACCTTGTTTTGTTTTTCTTCAATTTTATGAATTAGGATGTATGTAAACGCAATTAAAGTGATAATAATAAAAATTGTCACATTCAAGCTGGCTAGTCCCTAATAATATTTAAATATCCTTCTAATTAGATGGACCACGAAGATCGGGTAATCTTTAAATGGAAAACCGAGGTAGCCGAACAAAAGGAAACAGCTAATGACATGCGTCAGCGAAATGAGGCATTAGTCTACAATGTACTCCCAGTACATGTGGCTGAGCACTTTATGAAGAACACTATGCGCTCCCACGATGATCTTTACTCGCAAAGCTATTCGGAGGTGGGCGTACTATTTGCCAGTATGCCCAACTTTTCGGGTATTTCTCTCATTTGAATTATAAATTTGTGACTTCATTACAATGGGAATTGTTTTCTTATAGATTTCTACTCAGAAGAAACAGTTAACAATCAAGGTCTTGAATGTCTCCGTTTTCTGAACGAAGTCATTTCGGACTTCGATGCAGTAAGCTTTCAAATAATTTTACAAGTAGATATGCGTATCTTAATGGACTGTCGACTTTCAGCTGCTGGAATTGCCCCAGTTTCAGGATATTATTAAAATCAAAACCATTGGGTCGACGTATATGGCCGCTAGTGGAATTAGTCTTCAACGCACTATACGAAATGATGCGATCATTACGGAGCGCTGGTCTCACTTAGCTGTGCTAGTGGAGTTTGCCCTGGAGCTAAAGCATGCACTGCAGGGCATTAATGAACAGTCCTTTAATCATTTTGTCTTAAAAATGGGCATCAATCATGGCCCTATTACGGCTGGTGTTATCGGTGCTCGAAAGCCACACTACGATATCTGGGGAAACACAGTGAATGTGGCATCCCGAATGGAGAGCACCGGTAAAGCTGGTGCTATTCAGGTCACCGAAGAGACTTGCGTTATTCTCGAACAATTCGGTTACACGTTCTTGCAGCGAGGACTGGTAGCGGTTAAAGGCAAGGGTCAGCTTATGACCTACTATTTGCAGGTGAGCCAATTTTTTACCACACATCATGTTTCATTATTATGAAGAACTTATACTATACATACATAATATTTGAAGGGTAAATCGGAATCCAGAACAGTAGAGCCTAAGGCAGCGCTTGAGCGGTACGAGTCCGAAACAACTCCAGAACGACAAGGGGTTGTTGGCCAGAAGTGTACCATAGACAAGGAGGTGGATATCAAGACACCTCTGCTAGTGCTTAAGACACATGAAATCTCAATGGAAGGTACTACAGAATCTGGACTGGGAAACGGCACAATAGGTGAATCTCAATCATTGTTAGAATAAGTAAGAGCTTTATGCTTTTGATTCGAGATAACTCAATATTAATTCATGCGTGTGCGAATAGCAAAATTTTGACTGTGTAATTAAGTACGAATCCATGAGTGTGCAAAGAGCAAGAGTTTGACTATGTATTTAGTAAAAGGGAATAATTCACTTTAAACTCAATAGTTATTCGTACTACGTTTAGTACCGGCATGAAAGTAATAATCGACTCTGATCGATCAGATACTTATACATCGATCCAGTATATGTTCACACATATAATCGCATAAAAATAAATGTATACTAATAATAAACTCTTAAAAGTATTATTTTGTGCTTTAAGGAGCCGAAAGGTACATGACAGAAACTAAAAAAAATATGATCTACATTGAACCTGCAATATTGGTAACACCAGCTCAAGCTCTTGAAATCTGAGACCTATTACAAAATCACGTCACTTACAAAAATTGATTAGGGATTATGTGACACCAACAACATTCTGATTGTGTACATAAATGACATTTTGAACTGCAATAAACTTATTATTTGAATAGATTATATTTATGTGAAAATTTAACATTTATTAAAAATGGATTTGAAATTATTACATTAAATTCAGGCATCCGTAAATAGTAATAATTGAATACTACTATATTCATACATGTATGTAGGTATTTAATGATACGTCAAAAGTTGTAATCCTAGGGCATATTTTTTATAATAAGAGTTGCCACAGAAATCAAAACCAACTTTGTGAGATTTAAGGGGCCATAGCGCTATAATAAAGACGATTTTCAAATCTCCGTCACTTCCACAGAGATTTGCTTTATTGCAATAATATTAAACCTCTTAAATATATAAGGTAATACTGTTCCAGAAATGTCACCAAAATTTCCGAGTTAATGGGAAAACATTTGATTCAAATTTTTAGTTTAACTCATAATTTGTGCTCATGCAATATCCATACAATTTGCCATTCGATGCTCCGTAAAAAATCGTCTGGTATAATTACATGAAGAAGTGTCGAGTTTATTGTGAACTTAAGAAAATTTTCATTACAAGATTTTATTAGTGAATATCTATGGTGAGAGCATTGAAGTTTACATTGCATTGAATTTTATTTTTGTTTAATACCATCATAAATGGGAAACACTGTCCACCCCTTTTTATCTTTCACGATAATGACAAGATGATTTAATATGTTGAATAAAAACGACATTAAGGTATTTTTCTGGGAAAATTTAAGACATTTTAAAAAAGATTAAATTTACTTACTTTAATTTATTTTACTTAAACGATCAGCACAAAAGTATGCAATTGTTTTTCGTATTCTAATAATTTTTATACAGTTCTGACAACTTTTCCCAATAAAAAAAGCATGTTGCATAATTAAAGGATTGTTTTTAGCAATATGACGACAAATTAAAAATATGCTTGCTTTGGCTATTTAAGCTTTCTCCATGTTTTTGCCATTTAATAAATAAAAATATATTATTTGACCACAAATTTGTTTATAATATAGTCTGATAGTTTATCATTAATTGCAATCATCAATTAAAAATGATTGTCTTAAATCACAGTTATCTAAGAGTTTTCCAAATTTCACCACTTTATATCCAAATTGCGAATTTTAAGTATGAAAAATCATTTCTATACAGCAGGTCATCATATATCGGTAAAGAATGTGTGCCAAAAATACTTGTTTGTCTTCACGATACTTAAATGTATATGTATATATAATATGTTATACATATATATGTTACCTTTTCCTTCAAAACCTATTCTTTAAGAAGTTTATCAATTGCCAGCAGAGTTGTCTGAACACTAACTTTTTTATCAGCAAACTCATGAGTCAAAATATCTAGAGATTTCTATGACACCGGTATTTATGTACATACCTATGCTGCGTGTGTTGAAAGTCATTTTGAAATATTTTTTTACAAAGACATTTAATTCCTGAAATCTGTATTTTTAAAAAGTCCTTTGGTTGTTGGTTTACTAAGTACCTAATAAAATCGTAACAGAATTTAAGTATTACAATTATTGTTACAATTGGTTTAAACAGTGTTTTATTATTTCAATATATAAGCAAAAATATAATGTTAAATAATAATGTAAAATGTATTTATAATACGGACAAAAAATCAATAAACACACCTTGACAAAAATAACGGGATGAAAAATCTCTTTAAAATTTAAAAGCACTTACCAAATTAAAAATAAATTTTATGTCGCAACTAAACATAATTAATATAGTACATGTCCCACCACATAAAATGTAACCTACAAGCTCTAACAACAAGTTTCTAATATCTTCATATGTATGTATGTATCTAATAAGTTTTGTGGATAGCATAATTCTACGTACATATGTATGTATGTGCATCAGTGGCGTGCACGGCTCACTTGGGTACAATTTTATCTGCCGCACACAATACAAACATTAGTTTGCTTCGACAACAAAGAACAACAGAAATTCACACTCAGAAGTACATATGTATGTATGTATATGGGAAGAACCAATAATTTGAGAACAACTTCAATTATTGTTTAAATTTTCTGTTTTTATTTAATTTGAAAACAGTTTTAAGCCGTGTAAAGTTATTTGTTCTCTTTTTAAGGTATTTCTCTCACACACACATCCAAAATTAATATGAGAATGTATTGGTGCCGTCCCGTCCACTTATTTTACACATTCATATGTACATATGTATGCATATATGTAGTGAATGTAAAACAGTAGCAGACAACCAAAAGTAACGAATCAAATTTAACACATACATACATACATACATACATACATACATACATACATAAGTATGTATAAGAAATTAAAGGTAACAGAAGTAGAAAATTTTACAAAACAAACATTTACTTTCAAAAAAAATTGTTCTTACATATTAAGTAGTACATATGTATGTACATTAGCCAAGTAGAATAATTTGCATGCTTGCTGGATAAATTCAACGAATTGATAGAAAAACAAATTACATATGCATGTACGTATGAAGTTACATGCATTATCTGTATAAAGTATTGAAAGCATATTTTGTAGAACTTTTGATAATTTTCAACTTGCGTTTTTAAATGGCTTCAAGCCTGACAATCAACGAAGAAAATAAAATTTTAAAGTATAAGCGATGATTGTTAAGTGAGAATCGTTTACGCCTAATATTTAATTTGGTCTCCTATTAAAAGATGTTTACTAAATAGTAAAAATAAACAAAAGAAAATAATTGTCACCGTGTGTTTAATGGATATTTTAAGTTATTACCCATAAATTTGACGTAAAATTTTCTCTAATATGGGAAAAAGTATACATATATGTATATAGAGTCCTTAATAAATTTAGATTTTACAAAAAGTAAAGAGTACTCATAAACAAATTATTTAAAATGGTCCTACAATAAGCAACGCGTAAGTAACGTTGTCATAATTGTGTAATCTGGTTCCAATCGACACTGTATGCACGGTTATCACTTTTGGTACAAATGTACCAAAACTGGTACATTTTTTATGCGTTGGTACATTGGATTACTTTTTTCCATATTGGTACATTTTCAATATGCCTATTCTAGTACTGAAATTTTTCATAAAATTTTATGTACACACATATTTTTTTTACAAGTGGCTCTGTTCCACCAGACATCAATTGAGAAAATATATATGCGCCAATGTAAATAGTTATGTATATATTGTGAATCACAATTTGTGATTCAGCCAAATTTCTAAGCGAAGAAGTACTTTCCATAGTGAAAACCTTTGAAAATTTATATAATGCTGATCCTGATGATATAAAGAAAAAGATATTCGTAAATTTTGGACAGACATTGAAGGTAAAAAAAACGGTGTTGACGAACCGCTGTTCAGGAGCTTAATAAATTTCATAAACAACTTGCTTTCGTTGCTACACATCTCTGGTGCTGCAGAGCGAAAGTTTTTTGAAACGTTAACAAAATATAGTATTAAAAAATACCAAAAATAAAAATAGAAAAATTAAAAAAATTTGAGGTACATTTTTGCTAAAATTTGTGCATTTTTTCAAAATTTTGGTACACAAAATTTTTTTGGAATGGTAACCGTGACTGTATGTTTAAATTTCTACCAAAGCCCAACGAATAAAAATGAGCCATATTCACTAAATTATTCAAGTAAGCCAAATACAAAAAGTATAAAAAAAAAACATGGTATCCTAAAGTTTAAGAAGTGAGACAAATTTGTAGTTTTTTTGCTGGAATATAAGAACTATAGTTGTGTGTAGTAAAAATCGAGAAAAAATCGCACACTAAAATGTGAAAACAAATAAAATCATTAATGTATATTTACGCGAAGAATTAATTCACGGTAAATAAAAATAATATGTTCTTATAAAGGCGCGATTCTCAACCATAATAAATATCTTATTTTCAGAATCGAGAAATAATGGGAAGAGCGTTTTTACCAAACAAAGGTAAAACAGGATACATATGTACATATATCACACCATTTACATTTCGTTTTCTATATTCTGCCTAATACCATATCACATTTGCTTGAAAGTTTGTGCGTGAAAATGCAAGTAGGATCAAGAAGGAAGAAGAATATCGACGAACACCGAAATAAACAAGAGAAAATAATCAAATGCAATAACTGGGAATGGGAACTGAATGCAATGAATAAATATATTTCGTATATTTTAATGAAACAATAAATTTTCAGAACGAATTGGTCTGTTTGATCGCCCCGATTTTATTCTAAAAGCCTATTAAAATACTTTCTTATTTCTTTGTTTAAAGCTCTGATATCCCTGATATTCCAAACTTCGGTACCAAACTTCCACCACCTCATGTAAAACTGCGAGGATTACGTGTACTTTAACTAACAAGTGTGTTATGCAAGCTAATGCCTGACATTTTAATATTTTTATTTTTTTTGCTCGATATGCTGCATTTAAAAATACTGCAACGTACCGAACGTTATAAAAATGAATTCAATTTAAAGTGTCAAAATTTTTAAATGCACTAGCTTTGATATGACATTTCTTCCAAAACAAATTCTTCAATCATGCGATTTTATGACGTGTTTGACCCAAAACTGAACGCATGCAGTAAGAAGATGAATATCAAATTGTATAGATACAAATCAAACAAAAATTATAAATATATGTTTATATACTTTTTATTTATCAATTGCCTCTACCTATTTCCGTTTTCCATCTTACTAAGCAACTCGCTCTACAATGATCATACTTCTCTACAAAGATGTCGAATTGATCGCCTTGGCGATTTTCTTATTATTCTGTCTATTTCTTTTTTATTTGTTCAATTTTTTTTTTTCTAAGAACTCCAAAGCTTAAATTTGTAAATGGAATAATCAGCTGATTTCGATAAATATCACTCTTTGTTCGATAAGTATACCAACATATTAGCCAAAATACTGTCACTTTTTTACTCATTGCCGCATGATCAATCATCAATGATGCTTCTCTATTAGCCGTCCCTCTCTTACACACAGCCACTTATGGAATGATGCCGACGAAGGCTCTATAGAGCAGCAAATAATACTAAAGTGAGTCATCAAAATCATCAAAAAAATTTAAGATTGAATAATAAAAATCATTACTGAAATTTGCATAGCTGCATGATATGGTTTATGGTTATGGTTTTGTTTTGCTACATTAGGCCAAATTAAATCCCATCAGAAAAAAACATGTTTTTGCAAATACTTTATTTATAAATATATTTTTTTACACGAATGTTCAAGGCCCACCTCAAACAAAGCTCACTACCCCACAATTTGATAAACACCCACGCAAGGCTATGAAAATTACTACATATTTTTCTATGTATCATTTACATTTTTTGATTCTTTAATTACTCTCTGATATATGTAATTTAGATGTTAAAGTTTGTACACAATCTGAACAGCTGTTTTAATTCAGAGCGGTCACTTGTTGCTGTGTAAACAGACTTGATTAAATGAGAAAAAATGGTGTGGCCATGGAAAGGGTATAATTATTTTCACATTTTTCATTTGAAAAAATTAGGTTTATTTTTTGTTATTTCACATACGATACATCTGATTTATGTATGTATGTATGTATATACATACATACATATGTATGCTATGTATGTTAACACAGCTACTAGGTTTTTCACATTTCATAGTTTTTCCGCAGGAAAAAAAGGGGCAACGGTAAATATTTAGTGTGGTTGCTCTAGGGCGAAATTAGTGCCCAAAATGTAAGCAAACCTTTACCAGTAAATTAAAATTGTCGAACAATTGAAGTAATGTTATTTATAAAAATTAGTAGTTCAATTTGCATAGCTTTGCACGCATTATTAGTATTATTATTTGTTGTGGTGAGTATTTTTTCGATTTCACCTCGATAAGATATCGACTTAAAAGATATACCGATATTTTCACATTTGTTTTTTTTTTGTATGAGTTTTTATATCGGGCAATGTGATATTTTAAATATGTAAAAAAAACCGAAAACGAACAAATTTTTTCTGGTGCGATAATAGAACATAATTCGATGCATAGTTTTGGTATTTTTTTTTTTTTAGTATATTTGCCAATTCAAGTTGAGGTCACGCTGAAGCAAAGTTATCTTGAAATGCACTGGCAACTCTGTCGCGTAACATAGGATTTCATTTTGGATAGTAAAAGAGTGGAAAAACTAAATTTTACGCATAATTAATTTGTTAATAGTATAATAAAAACAGCGCGTAAGTTTTATTCCCTTCGTTGCATTTCAGTTATCTACAGTTTTAGAGGCCATTATGGCGGCGGGTCAATCTTGAAGACGTTTGTCATTTGGCCAGGGACACTGCTGATTATGCTGTAAAGCATCGTACGAGGAACTACGCAACTTTTGATATATTATATTAATAATTACTTTGAAAAATTGCTGTTTATGGTGACCTATATTTTCATAATTTTGCTTACTGATATAATTTGTATACAACTCTATTACTAGTTATTTATAATGTTGACCTATCCACTTGCCCGACAATCCAAACAGCACACATAAACACGTCCATCCAACACCCTCACACCACACCACATTACCAGCAAATATGTCACTTAAACCAAAAATAGTGGAATTTGTTGATGTTTGGCCCCGCTTGCGGTGCATTGCCGAGTCAGTGATAACATTAAGCAAAGTTGAACGAGCCGTGTGGAACACGAGCTTTAGGTAAGTGCCTTCCGTTATTTTAAGAATGAATTGTAACGAAACTCCTTCAAAATTAATCAGAATTTAACTTACGAGAAACATTAAATGCAATGATCAATTATTACTTTTTAACCAAAAAGTGATTGATTTTTACATACGCGTGGAACAAATTGAGTTTGCCCCACTATTCTGCATGATTTGCCAAAAATGAGATTGTTCATATGTATATATTAAAAATAATTACTTATTACACGTACACACGCCATTGTTTATACACACTTGTGCGTTCAGTGACGTTTATACTCTATGCGTGGCACAGCCAGAACCGATGGCGGATCGACTCTACGGTGAGACGAAACACTTCTTAGAGTCTCATGTTCAGGATATGTTGGCCAAGAAAGTATTGGCCGAACATGATTCAGACAATGCCAATAATACCAGTAGCAAACCGGACCTGCTACAACGCTATTACACTACTTGGATGGAATATAGCCAGGGCATCAAGTATTTACATCAGTTATACATGTAAGTAGAGAATTTAATTAATTAATTACTTTTCACAGAAAATTCTTGCTTCTTATGCAGTTACTTAAACCAGCAACACATCAAAAAGCAAAAGATTACCGATACTGAATCATTCTATGGTAGTCTGACCAGTGATGCAGCAGAGCAAATGGAAATTGGAGAACTTGGTTTAGACATTTGGCGATTATATATGGTTGAGTATTTGGCCCAGGAGCTTGTGCGTCACATACTCGAAGGAATAGCAGCTGATCGGGCCAGCAATGGTACCCTTGACTCCCATCGCGTTCAAATCATTAATGGAGTCATTCATAGTTTTGTTGAGGTGCAAGACTATAAAAAGACCGGGTCATTGAAACTATACCAAGATCTGTTCGAGGCCCCCATGCTGGAGGCTAGCGGTGCCTACTACACGAACGAAGCAAACAAGCTACTGCAAAGATGCAGTGTATCGCAATACATGCAAGAAGTTATTAAAATACTCGACTATGAAAGTAGACGGGCCCAAAAGTTTTTGCACGTAAGCTCGTTACCTAAACTACGCAAGCAGTGCGAGGAAAAGTTTATCAACGATCGACTTGGCTTTATCTATTCGGAGTGTCGTGATATGGTGTCCGAGGAACGGCGCCAGGATCTGCGTAATATGTATATTATTCTGAAACCCATACCTGATAATTTGAAGTCTGAACTAATACAAACGTTTCTGGAGCACATCAAGAACGAGGGTTTAGAAACAGTCTATGCTTTGAAGGGCGAGAACATACATATTGCCTTTGTTGAGAATATGCTAAAGGTGCATCATAAGTACCAGGAGTTAATAGCTGATGTTTTTGAGAATGACTCGCTATTCCTGAGCGCGTTAGATAAAGCTTGTGCCAGCGTCATCAATCGTCGTCCCACCGAACGACAACCGTGTCGTAGTGCTGAGTATGTGGCAAAATACTGTGATACTCTGTTGAAAAAATCGAAAACCTGCGAAGCTGAAATCGATCAGAAACTCACGAATAATATTACTATATTCAAATACATTGAGGATAAGGATGTCTATCAAAAGTTTTACAGCAGATTGTTGGCCAAGCGACTTATACATGAACAAAGTCAAAGCATGGATGCTGAGGAGGGGATGATTAATCGATTAAAGGTAAATGATATGGGAATACTTGTATGCCATAAATTAAAGAAATTACAATTTTAAATTATTTAAGCACAACTATTATTGTAAATTAAGATTTGACGGTTTTGATTCATTATGACAAGCAAAGAAATAATGCATTTACATCAAATTGAAAATTTCAGGAATTTGCGAATTATTTTTTATACAATTATTTTAATTTACTAAAAAAAAATGTACAAGTGTTTTACTGTGATTTGTACCTTATACAGAATATTGAATTACTTTTAACATGAATGAGGAAAATGAAAACCATAATTCCTAGCAAATGATGCATTGAATTTACATCAGTATTAAATTTTCTTGTGGATTTTGAAATAAGTGGAAATATGCACACATAAATTCCTAATTTTGGCATTATTTCTGGAAACGCTTATATACCTTTCGAATTTTGCTAATAAGCATTAATATTGATTATGGCTATATTTGCAGCAAGCTTGTGGTTATGAGTTCACAAATAAGCTACACCGCATGTTTACTGATATTTCAGTCTCTACAGATCTGAACAACAAGTTCAACAATCATTTAAAGGATAAGGATATAGATCTCGGTAAGTCCATTATTAGGTTGTACATCTATTGAAATTGTTGTTTATTAACGATCTTTTCTTTTAAAAGGAATTAACTTGTCTATTAAAGTGCTTCAAGCTGGCGCTTGGCCCTTGGGCTCAACACAAGTCATTCCATTTGCTGTGCCACAGGAATTTGAAAAATCAATTAAAATGGTGTGTTAATAATACATTTTTACTTGTATGTATTTACCTTAACAATTTCATATTCCCCAGTTTGAAGATTATTATCACAACTTATTTAGCGGTCGTAAACTAACTTGGCTGCATCACATGTGTCATGGCGAATTAAAGCTAAGTCATGTGAAAAAATCGTATATTGTGACAATGCAAACGTACCAAATGGCAATAATATTGCTATTTGAGACCTGTGACGCTTTAAGTTGTCGTGAGATACAGAACACACTGCAGCTGAATGATGAAACATATCAGAAACATATGCAGCCAATGATCGAGTCTAAACTGCTGAACGCCAGCTCAGAGAATCTCTCAGGTGACACGCGGATCGAGTTGAACTTTGATTACACAAATAAACGAACAAAATTTAAGATAAGTTCGTCGCTACAAAAGGAAACTCCTCAAGAGGTAAATTTATGTTTCATTAATTGGGCAATGACTTTAAATTAACATATGTCTATTATTTTTTAGGTGGAACATACAATAAATTCTGTGGACGAGGATCGAAAACTTTTCTTACAAGCTGCCATCGTGCGAATTATGAAAGCCCGCAAAGTGTTAAAGCATAATGCACTGATACAGGAGGTTTGTGAATACATCAAAACCTAATATATTTTTTGGTTTTACATTTTTCTGTTTTGCAGGTTTTATCATTATCGAAAGTTAGTTTTACACCAAACATTGCGATGATAAAAAAATGCGTGGAATCATTAATTGATAAACAATATATAGAGCGTACGGCCAATTCTGGAGACGAGTATAGCTATATGGCTTAAACTGCTTTAAACGGACGACAGCTACTATAGATTACTTATTCAAACTCTTTAATAATTGAATTTAAAATAGAACTAACCACATAATTATATTACTTGTATAAAAATCTTCTCCAAGGCATATTTTGTTTATAGAAAAAAAATTCATGACACCATTACATAAACAAACTATCAACATCCACCAAAAATTGAGTATATTTATAAATTAACTTAAGCTTCAATGCGAAAGGCTTACCAGTTTTTTAATATACCTCTCATATAATTCTGCTTGTAAGTGCAAGTTTTAATATATTTCTTATTTCATTTTTAACCTTCGATGCTGTTAATTAGTTCATTAAACCTTAGACGTTAAAGTTGTCCAAAAACGCTTAAGCTATTAAAGAAAATTTTTTAATGATTTCCAGCAGTTTTCTTAATTATTTATTGTATATGTTTATTGAAATTGGTACATAAATAGTCAAAACGATACATACTAATCTGAAAATATTTGTTTATTTTGCTCGTCCCCCAAATTTATATACGATTTCGTAATCAGTTATTAATTGAATTAACCTTTTGAACAATTTGTGTAGTGAATTCAGAATACGGAAGTCTGATAATCCTAATAACGTGTTCGAATAATCAGAATAACTATTTTTGAAACTAGATGATATTCTTAATTTAAATTACCAATAAGGCCCACTTGCAAGCAGTTCATAGCACGGATAAGGCTCCTATGTAAATATGATCCCTTAATCCCAATGTAAGCATAGATACAGTTAAATATAATAGCGTTTAATGTATTTATACATATATCGTATCTTTGTTAATACTAAACATCTCAGAAACCTACAGTCGAGAGTGTGCATTTTCAATAAAAGCAAAAATGTTTGAAAAATGTATTTTCGTTAAAATATACATAAAAAAAAAAACGTGTAGGGAGCTTTATTTTGTACATCGTCATACCCTTACATTTAAAATTAACCGATTAACAATTTACGTTTATTGTTAAAACCTATTAGCACCCGACAGCTGCAGTAGATTTTTGTAATATTCATAATTACATTTAAAATTAACCGATTAACAATTTACGTTTATTGTTAAAACCTATTAGCACCCGACAGCTGCAGTAGATTTTTGTAATATTCATAAAAAAATTTCTTAAATATTTTTTAAGCTTTTCATATATGATCGCAAAATTTTTTGGAATTATATTATAGTCATATCAATACCGGTCATATCAAAACCGGGCTGCGGGCGGGAAGGGCTAGGCATTGTCGATGCCCTTAACCTCTTAACCGATGGGTCGGAGATGGTTGAAAGAGTCGGTGCGGCCGTATACGGCCCCAACCCGGTTTCCAAGCACTCTTACAAACTCACTGACCATTGCAGCATCTTCCAAGCGGAAGTCTTCGTCATTGGCAACTCTGCAGAAGTGGCTCGAGGTATACAATATAACTACAACTCCATTAACATCTTTTTTGACAGCCGGAGCTGCTATAAGATCTATGTTTTTCAATGCAATGTCCAAGGTTGTCCTGGAGAGCTTCTTCAGAGCAATAGAGTCGCTGAAAACATCTGCGATCGTGTACATCTCTCATCTCGATCCCAATGAGTTCGCAGACACCCTTGAAAAAGTGAGGGTAGGTGGCTCTATATCAGAAACATGTGTAATGTGTAATGTAATGTATGTTACTGAATGACTGAGACAAAGATACTAAGGTATGTATCCTGTACATCCGCGGACCTCTACTCGTCTACGCTCCGCCCCTCGAAGGGGCAGCCGGTCCTACCTACCTACTTACCTGACATGTCTAATAGGTTCTGATATCTAGGTGTTCATACGGAGAGATTATCAAACGTATGAATTAAGAATATATTTTTTTGTACTTATTATCTGACTAAAGACTAAGATTAAATTCTTTTGTAATATACATATAACGAAGAGGTTGTTGTCCATTTTTTTACTTCCTATAATTGCAAGATTTATAGCCAAATTTGCAGCGCATCCTATAGTCAAATATGCATGCAGTATCTTTTGGCGATAACTTCTAGATTTCGGATAAATTATAGGTATATAATGTTTTTCTGAATTGAACGATTTGATACCATTTATAATGGTAAATTAATTGATTAACGATAAACGGGTAACTATTTACAGCTAACAATTATGTCATCAAAATTATTTATGTATAGACATATGGCGAATTTAAGATTTAGAATTTTTTTTTAATTATCTTAAAAACTACGGCATTGTTATCTCTAACAATGGTAAAGTTTTGTTTGAAAATTTCGTATAAGCAATTAAAAATAAATGTATTAATAATGTTTTAGTCCAATAAATTTAGAAATTCAATTAGCTTCGGTACAGTAACACTTTTTGTATAGAAAAGGTTAAATATTAGTGAAGCCGAGCAAGTTCATGGAAAAACATCACCATATCGGCAGGTAAAATCTTTGAGTGGACACTAAACGCACCTAATTAAGCTTATGGCCACGTTTACATCAGTTTTGACTTTGAATCGTGAGTTCAGCTCAATATGAGAACTTAAACTTAACTACGGATATGAATCTGAATGGGTTTCTACACTTACTGAGCGTTGGTTTAATTGGAAGCGCAACGATGATCAGAAAAAGATTTTACGCTTGTGTGTTTTCGTAATCAATAAAGTGTCTCAGTTTTTTTTTTTGTATATTTAAGCTAGTATGGGAGAATGCGTTTATTCTAATTCCATTAGGTGTCACATGTCGACGTCCCCATTGAGTGTGAAGTGAGTTGAAATTGATCACAAAATGAGATGCTTCCATGAGCTTTTCCGTCCGGATAAACTTAATATTTGTAGTAGTCACGAATTTTTAAAATGTATTTGTTTGTACAAGACGTGCGATTATTGTTAAGGAATTGAGCAAGCATAAGTGTGTGACTTGGAGCCCCGTTGCCATTCTATATTTTTATAAGAAGTGGAGTCATAGTTTTTATACCCGCTACCCATAGGGTAGAAGGGTATTACAACTTTGTGCCGGCAGGAAATGTATGTAACAGGTAGAAGGAGGCATCTCCGACCCTATAAAGTATATATATTCTTGAACAGCGTCAACAGTCATGTCCGTCTGTCCGTCCGTCTGTCCGTATGAAACACTGGATCTCAGAGACTATAAGATATAGAGCTATAATTTTTTTTCGACAGCATTTGTTATGTTTGCACGCAGATCAAGTTTGTTTCAAATTTTTACCACGCCCACTTCCGCCCCCGCAAATCAAAAAAATCAAATAAAAAAGCGTAATTTTAAAGCTAGAGTTGCGAATTTTGATATATACAATTAATACAATTAATTACTATAGTAGTTATGATTCCTGAAAATTTGGTTGCGATCAGATAAAAATTGTGGAAGTTATTAAAGAAATACTTTTGTATGGGCAAAAACGCCTACTTACTAGGGGTCTGAGCTGCTTTGGCCGACAATATGGCACATTGTGCCGTCTATGGTATATTTTGAATGGTGTACCATATCGATATACCAAACATACCATTTGGTATATTTTTAGTATTTTCGGTATATTTTGAAAATGATACCGCAATATTTTGCCTTTATTAAAAATGGGTAGCGGGTATCTCACAGTCGAGCACACTCGACTGTAACTTTCTTACTTGTTATTTATAAATTTTGTAAATACGATTAAAAAAAATAAAGTTTGTACCCCGAGCGGGCTCGAGCCCGAGTACCCCGATTACCACAACACTCACATGCTTGCACTCTACCAATACACATTGGGCCAGCGAGCCGATTTTTCGACGAAAATTCAAATTCTTCATAGAAAGTAAACCTATTTTGAGAATAACATTTGAATAGTATATACTTTGACTAAAATGAATCATGTGCATGAATGTTTGAGTGCATGCCGGCGAAACTAAAAAGCGCGATAAAAATTTTGTTTTTTTGAGAGCGTGCCAAAATTTTTGTGACTTAAGCAGGCCATCCACGGGCGAGCATGTTCGCGAATATGTTGTGCTCGACGAAATTTTTCTCGTGGATGGTAGCGTTCGTCATCAAATTTCGTGTTCGTCAAAATGTTCGCATGAGATTAAAATTATTCTATTTTGTCTGTGTTTGCACGAACATGTTCGCCAATGGATGGCAACGTTTGCACGAACATCATTTGCGCAATCGTTTTGTAGAGAGAGCACGTATTTGCGCAGCGCAAAATGAGCAAAAAATGTATGAAAGTATTCTTTTTTTGTCTGCAAAATCAATTATTATATTATTATATTTCAATTATTATACGCCCAAGGCTCTGGGGAGAAAATTCCTGTTAAGAATTTCAGGTCTTCATAACTTTGGCCATTACTAAATTTAACAGTTTTTCATATATGTTGTTATCCGTTGACATGTTGACTGCTTGAAAATTTGCGACAAATGATGTTCGCGAACATGTCGGCCCTAGTTGGTGGGCAAATGAAATACAAGTTGGCGAGCATATTCGCAAACATGCTCGTCTGTGGATGGCCTAAAATTATGGAAAAGAAAGACAAAGGTATGTAGAATATTTGTATTAAAAAAGACTTTGTTCATGTTTGATAATGTATTCTTTGTGTGCGTTTATTATTGTTGTTCAAATGTAGAAAAAAGCTAACCTGCTAACCCGTCTGTTGTGGATTATAACAAATTTTGTTCCAACTTGTGTCTAAAAATAACTATGTGTCATTAAAGTGCAAAGAGTATATAATTTAATTTTATTAATCTTTTTTGCTACATTTTGCACCGATATGTTTAAATCCCACGTGTTGTAGATGTGGTTGAGTTCGCCTATGAGCAACTGCTTGATATCTATGTATATACAAAACAATCGTAGCGCATCTGCGGTTTCGAGTTTGATTTATGATGAACTGAAAGAATTCGACTTAAGCACGGAGAAAAAGGCGGAAATCAACACCAAAGTGAGAAGCTTTCACCTTTACATACATAAGAACTTGGCAAAATGTAACAGAAGTATGACCAGATTTAAGACAAAGCATACCGAATGGCTTCTGTCCAATATGGCTATAACAGTAAGTTCATTCTTGTCTTCAAATCCAAAGAGGTCAACATTTAGACCAGTTGGACACCCACCCATTGAACATGTTAACGCTGATCCCCGTCAGAAGACAAAATTGGAATCCGATTTAGCTGTTAATCAGGGTCACAACACATCTCTTCTTGTGCATTTCGCCACAGTTTCGGCCGAAAAAACGAACGAGAAACATACAGCCCTTGTGTTGAAAAATACATTTTTTACTCCGAGTGACCCTAATAAGGCTAGAAAGAATTTTTTTCTCAGAAAAATGACTAGGTTCGACTAACGGAGGATGAAACATATCTGCTTGAAAATTCATTGAGTACAACAACTTTCGCGAGCTCAGCATATCCCGATCTTGTGAACTTTTTCCTGCTTACAGCAAAGTCAGAGTAGCTAAGTCAATATGTAGACCTTTTGATATTAATGTAACCGAGTCAGTTGCTGAAGTCCGCTGCAGTCTTCTAGATCACACTAGGTGCCGTATAATTCAAATGTAAGAATATATATTTAAGTAGCTTGGCAATACTTGTTGGTGCTATGGCCTTACATGTGGATAGGCCTAAGAAGAATGGCAATGGAAATACCAACGACGGCATACAGCAAGGAGGGCGTTTGCACAACCTAAGCTACTAGCTGAAATCCTAGGTTTTAATGAAATTGTCATTGCATATTTTAACAATATTTTAATTGCTATTTCTTGCCACCTAAAAAATATTGTCAGAAAACCATAACACTATACATGTCCTTGTTTCAATGGTTTCCAATGTCGGCAACAGTCCATAAAGTGTTAATTCACGGCTACCAAATAATAGAAGCATCAATCCTTCCATTAGGTGATCTCGGCGAGAACGCCTCAGAAGCCCGCATCAAATACTATAAGAGTGACTGGAGGTTACATGCTCGAAAGAATACACGGCAGAACAATATGGCAGACGTTTTTCACAGAGCAATGGATTCCTCAGATCCTCTTGGGTCGAGCATCTATCTAACAAAAAAGATTGGGTCAGCAAAAGAAACTACCCCTACCAGCAGACGTAATCGAACTTTTGGAATCACCAAACTTGCTATATTCTTGTAACATGAATAATAATAACTATGTTCCCGATTTTGATGCTAGCAATAGTGATAGTGATTCCGATTCTGACTCTGAAAATCCGTTTTCAATAGAAATTAATGTAGATGACTGTTAGGAATATTTTTAAATGAAAAATGCTTATTTATAGTCATTGTTCTCATATGGGCGGCTAGGAAGGCGTGGTCAGATCGGTCTGAAACTTATATATATTTTTATGTGCATCGACACTATCATATGTTCCAAATTTGAAGAACCTAGCTTTTTTAATTTTCGTCGAAAAATCGGCTCGCTGGCCCAATGTGCAATCGTACAATGTGTTGTTGGTATGTGTTTAGGATACTGTCAACAAATGTATCTGTGTTTCTGTGGAGTGTAACTTGTGAGTCTAGTCAGTCGAGGCAATTTTAAATTTAAAATAGTGGCTAACATTTTTGCCCGTTTTTGCCCAATTTACGACAATACTCAATGTTACAGTTGTATTTACATATTGTCATTAAACATTGCCAACAAGCTGCTGTAAGCAGTTTGTTTTGCAAAATATCGGTGAAAATTATTTAAGTGATGTGCAGCAAATCGTAATAAAAGATAGGCTTAATCAGTTTTTCGGATTGATTAACATTTTTTTTTGTTTCATTGTTTTAGAATTCAACAGAAAAACATTCGCAATGGCTGGCATCCTCGTTGAAAATTGAGTTTCTTAAGATGATGTTCCACACGAAAAGCCTGGTCGTAAACGTTTAATATTTATTGAGGCAAAACCAAGGTTAAAGTGAAAATTTGCATTTTCACTAGTCAATAAAACAGAAAATTCAGTGCCACTGTTGTAGCATACCGTTTTTATAATAATTTTAATTTCTGCTTAATGTGAGTATAAGGTATGCCCCACCGACATAATGTAGGTACTTTACCATATGTACATATTATACGTTAAGACTTATGGGTGGTATCCAATATCTCCAACCTTGCATAAAGTACTTGTATATTGGCTTCAAATTATGGAAACCTCCGTACTTCCTCTAGGAGCTCTCAGTGAAAATGCGTCAGAAGCGCGCAATAAATTGTACAAACGCGATAAGCCTTCTCATGCAATGAAAAATAGCCACCTGAATACTACGTACATATATGTATCAGTCGTGTTTAATAAAGCATTGGATTCCTCTGACCCACTGCTTTCAACTATAAATTTAAAGGAACGCCAAAGATTAAACTATAAAAAAGGCTACCAACTACAGGGACATGTGTAGACCATAATGATAATCAGGTAGGAGAAAGCGTGGATAATGAATTATACATTTTCGGCTGGATTCCCAGGAGTTGGAGTTAAAAACAAATTATTAACTGGGTATCAAGGTATGGAGTCATAAAACTTAATATTGGGCTATAATTAATTTTTGATTTCATTTTGCAGGGATCCAAATCAATTTAAAAAGCGATTTCGCTAAAAATATATTAATTAAATACATTTAATGCACATTTATTATATGTTATATTAAACTGTTTTAAAACTAATTTTTAGGAAAAAAATCGAAATTTTTAATCTTTTGGTAAGGTGGGCGGTAAGGAAGGCGTGGAAAAATAGATCCGAAATTCTATCTATACCATCTGACTGGAATCGATTGAATTTCGATTCATCAGACCAAATAACGATTTTGTGCGATTTTGTTGACAAATGTGCATATAAAGAGTGACAGCACATTCCAACAAGATGGAGCTCCAAAACACACTTTCAAAATCTTCAAAGAATGGAGCGCAAAACAAGATTTTGAGTTAAAGGAGTGGTCAGTGATCTCAGTGATCTCAATCCTATCGAAAATTTATGGTGAAAAGATGACCGGGACTCAACAAATGGGTACCAACAAACCAGCACGAGATGTGACGAGTCCAGCAAGAATGGAGATCTATTCCAAAAGAAATAATACAAAATTTGATAGAAAGTATTCTAGATTGAATAAATATCGTAATTAGAAATAAGGGCATTTGGACTAAGTATTAAAATATAAGCGTTTGTTGAAAAATATTAAAATTGAGCATAACTGAGTACATGCGAGTTTATTTTGTTTTTTTTTATTCTACCCGCTACCCATAGGGTAGAAGGGTATTATAACTTTGTGCCGGCAGGAAATGTATGTAACAGGTAGAAGGAGGCTTCTCCGACCTTATAAAGTATATTGTATATTATTCTTGATTAGCGTCAACAACCGAGACGATCTAGTCATGTCCGTCTGTCCATATGAAACACTGGATCTCCGAGACTATAAGAGATAGAGCTATAATTTTGTTACAGCATTTGTAAATTTTTGCCACCCCCACTTCTACCCCCGCAAATCAACAAAAATCGAATAGCAAATGTAATTTTAAAGATAGATGCCCGAATTTTGGAACATACAATAAAAACTATAGTACTAATTGTGATTCCTGAAACTTTGGTTGCTATCAGATAAAAATTGTCGAACTTATTAAAGAAATACTTTTGCATGGGTAAAAACGCCTACTTACAGGGGGTCTTAGTTGCTTTGGCTGACAATCTGATATGTTTTGCACTCCTTAGTATATACTGAGCGTAGTACCATATCAATATACAATATATATGTAATTTAGTATATTTTTAGTATTTTAGAAAAATACCGCAATATTTAGCTTTTACTCAAAATGGGTAGCGGGTATCTCACAGTCGAGCATACTCGACTGTAACTTTCTTACTTGTTTCTTAATTAGTTTACATTCATATATTTATTATAAGAATATATTAATAAATATAAAAAAAACAAATTTGGGTTCATTTGCTTTGTTTTTATGCGAGCCCAAAGTCAATAGTGGCAAACATGTACTCAGACTTGCACGCCACGTCGGTAGGTTACTTTGCAGCCTCGCAGACGATTTTCGCACGAAAAATTTTTTTAAACTGTTTTTATGGCGTTTCGAAAAAACTAAAGAATATAGAATCGGATATTTATATAAATAAAAAAACAATTTAAAGCTGTTTTGGGCAATTTGGAAATTGCAATTTTAGTTATGTACAATTACATATATGTAGTAGAATAAATATTTCTTAAATAAAGCGCTGTTCTCAGATGAGTACAATTTTGAACGTGAGAAAAAGCAATATATATTTTTCCCAAGTAGCGGTTGGTTACTTCAGGCAATAAGGAAATACGAATACAACAGGCAATAAGAAAATACGAATACAACACGCTCCCGTTTGCCGATGCAAACAATTTTACTTTCTGCCAAAAAAAAATGAAACACAAAAAAAAAGCTTGTATTGGTCACATTAGTCTCACAACATGATCACTTGATCGGTTTGTGCAACGGCATATTTGGCGTAAATGTAGAGAAACATCGATGTTTGACAACCATCAGTACCATCGATGTTTGATAGGTCACTATTGATGTTTATAAATACAACCTTGCACTTGACGACGAAAAAAAGAATAAATGGTAAATAATTTAATCAATGCTTTAATTTTAGTTTCGCAGTTGGTGGTGTTGGTGAATGGCGTGGAGGTCGACAAGGATATGGAGGATTACCTGAAAAGTAAGAAATAATGATTTTAAAAGCCCACGTACATACTACAGTGGATTACAGCTTATTTCAAACAACTGACAACTTTGAATCTGTATAGTGGATAAACTAAAATAGATATTGAATTTATTTAAACGCAGGATTTCAGTTTAATGTTTTCTTTCGTATATTCTCAAAACTTCTTTTACTATAAAAAATTATTAAAAAAACAAAAAAGTAACGAAAGTATAATAATTTAAGTTTTTATTTTATTTTAAGAAAACTACAAATAATGTTCATGGAATTTGCAACTACTGCGGTCAGTAACGGATGGAAACACAACAAATCTGCTGGACCACCGTAAACAGCTGCATCCGGTTCGCTTAAAATCTAAAAAAAAAACTAAATGTCAAAAGCGATGGAAATTTTTTTTAATCAAAGCCGTTCTATGGGAATGATTCCATTTGAAAAAACAGACTTCCAAAGTCCTGAACATGATCGCTAAAGATATGTGTTGCAGATGAAGGTTTTACTGAATTCATAAATGAATTGGACTCACACTCTATGTTGTCTAGCAAAACCTATTTGCGTGATGTAGTTCTTATTGAATATGATTTGCTACCGCGCAATTTAAATTTTAGACAGTGTAAATTATGTTGGAATGACTACGGATCCTTGGACATCGAGAGCCAATGAAGATTATAACAATAAAATGCTATTTCATAACCGAAAACTCTATTTTACGTTCTCCGTCGCTCTCTACTTCTCAATTGTTAACACCCACAAATCATACGGCAAAAAATATTGCTGACACTACTAGATTAGTGTTAGATGACAAGGATGTTTCATTCATCATACTTGATCAAGATATTTTAAAACAAGAAGTCGTAAACTCCTACTTTCAAAGTACCAGGAATAGTTTTCCCAAAAAAACATTGTAGCTGCTGAAAAGTTGAAACAAGCTTAGAGCAAACGAAAAGCCACTTTGTTGAAAGAAAATAACACACTATGGAACAGCGCAAATGCGCAAATGACCTATCAAAATTGTTATTACCTTTTGAAGAAGCTACTTTATCGGTTCCAAATGTTATCATTCCTAACATAACAGAGATTCGCCCAAAATTAAATGAATTCAAAATTGCGAACTCAATATGTATTGGTTGGAGCAATAATTAGCGACCGTTTTTTGCAAAGCTCCATGACAGCAACCAACACCATCAACAGAACGACCAGCAATCAAATTTTCTTTCATGCAGAGTAAAATTTGTAATAAAGTCCAATCGTGTCGTTCAGGTGGCATAATAGTAATAAGGCAGAATTTAGAAAAACTAATAATTCCGGATTACAGCGATCCACTGAACTATTGGGAGGTAAGATCTTAAAAATATTCACAGATATAAGTTAAATGATAATTATTCTTTTTCAGATGAAAACTGAGACCCCATTAAAGGAAATAACACAGAAGTTTTTCTGTATTCCAGCAAAACTGGACAAATAATTTACGACCACAGGACAAGGCTGAATTCGAATGTAGTAAATACTTTGCTCTTTATAAACAAAAACATGTACATTTAAGACTGAACAGTTGTTATTGTTTTCATAACTTTTTTTCATTAAAAATGTCGATGTTTCACTAAAGGTTTTCTTTAAAATATCGAAAACACACATCAATGTTTCTTCATCTCTAATTTGGCGAGTCACAATTAAAGCTTCATAAATCCAAATACACCAACTTATTAATGAATGTACATGTTAATGTATATTGTTGATGAGTGTCAACAGCCGAGACAATATAGCTATTTCCGTCTATGTGAAAACTTCCGACCACTCAAATCGAAAATTTGGTTGATAAGAAATTTTAAGTTAAAATAAGTTTTAATTTTTTAAATAATTTTATAATTTGATATGGGCAATGCAGAGTCTTAATGTCGGCTCTTTATTGATTCAAATGACAGTCTCGTATATTTTGTATGTTTAGTATATCAGCAATTCGGTTTATTATGTTTTGCTTTTATTCAAATGGGATGGGTTATCCCATAATCTAGCTCACTCTGCTGTAGTTATCTTACTTGGACTATTGTTGATGTGCTGGTAGCTTCCCATTTGTGTTGTATTACTTTAAATGAAAATAAAAGTACCATTGCATAGAATTGTTTTATTTTTAGCTTTTATTTAGAATATAGTTTTTATTTTTCAGACTACTATTCTAAAAATATTTTCAATAATATTAGTACAAAAATTGTACATACAATCATTATAAATACCAACTTGCTTTGTAGCTAATATATTTGAAATCGATAATAATACTAATCAGATAGTTTTGCGGCCTTATGTTTATAAAATAATGACAATTTGGTATTATTGCCTTATTCAAAGGATTAATAATAATTCGTATTACTAAATAATATTAATATTAAATGACTAGGGTACGTTTACAGTTTTACTTATTTAATTTGTGTTAGTCTGAGTTTAGAAAGATCGAAAGATGGATATTGCGCATAAAGGCTCTTATAGGCAATTTTTTTTTATTTTATTTGTATTTTGGGTAACTCGCACCACACTGAGACATAAACCACTAATGAATTGTACATAGAATGAATACAAAACGTTCATTTATATTATTAAAAACGATATTAATGTTTCAATAAAATTAAAGTATTGCCGCTTTTAGTTCCACCGAGATAAAAACTTAAATTATTGAAAATGAATACATATGTGTACATGTACATGTACATGTACATTAAACATTGTCCATTTAATTTAATGTAAATGATTATACACTTCAGTAATAAAAATAAAAATAAAAAATATGGTGTGGGAAACGATGCTGCAATCTTTTTTACCAGATTCTTGCATTTTTTTCAACAAAAAATCTGAAATTATGCTACTTACTTTAATAGACCCTAAATGTTTTATATTCTATGGTAATCAATAGAAATATATACATACATATTTCAAATAGAACCTACTACCTTTTGAAATAGCCAACATTTTTTATTTGATTCATAAGGTTGTCTACCAAAACACTACGACGAAATTTCGTAATGTACCGCTATGGCACACCAGTGTCTCTACGCAAAACATAAAGGCGACAAATGATTTTTGAAATGGGAAATATATCTTCAGTACTTCTGATTGATACAATTAAAAATACAGTCCGATTCGCGAGGACAACCTGAAAACTGACTTCCGCTTTTATTAACGAAACAGCATCCACTATTTGATTACTACTTTGAATTGGATCATTAATTAATTTAATTAATCAATTCATTTTTTTTATACTGCTGCTTGATTCCCATCACATATGTATATGTATCATTTTATTCCATATAGTGAACATATTATTATTATCCACTTTCTTGGATTTGAGTTCACTTTTGCCAGAACTACTTACTGCTGGAGATAGTTCAGTTTTCCCGATATCTTAAGTTCTTAATTGTGTATGTAAGCATTTATATTAATTTTTCTTTTAAACATTTATTGAAATGTGGAGGGCGCTTGTGTATTCTAATTTTTGAAGTTATGAAATTACCGTCGTTTGGCATCGTAATAAAGTGATGCCTTGAAATCATTTTCCAAAGGGTGTATTGTATTTACAGCCAAACTTTAAATTTGCTGGATTTTGACTTTATGATATTAAACGAAAAAAAAAAATTTTAAGTTGATCACAAAGCAACTAAGCTATTCATTGTATTATTTTAGACTGATTTCTTATAATTATCATAAAACTACATATAAAACTCACCTTTATCAGTTTAGGTCTTGTAGAGAAAATTGGTATAGGTTGTCTCGGCTGTTATTGTTTTTGGACACTATGATTTATGCAGCTTAACATATTACATGAATTTCGAGTGACTGGTGTAGAGAGTTTAGGTCTTGTAGAGAAAATTGGTATAGGTTGTCTCGGCTGTTATTGTTTTTGGACACTATGATTTATGCAGCTTAACATATTACATGAATTTCGAGTGACTGGTGTAAAATGATAAACGGTCCATGAAACACTAAACGGTTCAGTTACACTCTTGAAGACAGACTTTAGAGTTTATATATATATACATATATATATAAATTCAGTATTGTGTAGTAATATTTTTCATTCAGCTCATTATGTTATTATTGTATTTTGCTGTGATTCTTTTCGTTTCAAATGCATATATTTTTATTTATTACTAATGTTATTTAGTATGATGTGGGAATTAGTGGACTCTTGTCGTTTTCACATTTTTTCCTTTATTTCAGTCTTTACGATTCACGGCATTGTACATTTGAAATATTCAGTTTTACTCATAAAATGACCAATATACATATATATAATTTTTATTCATTCTGAAGATTTGGTTATCTTAAAGAGGCCAATAGCGTGACGAGTGTAAGAATAAGTCAAACGTGTAAATAAAGTCGATGAAGAGCTGATCAGATAATCTGCGATAAATAATCGAGTCTATCTAATATCCTTCGAAAAAGATATACATACATTCATTACCCATAATATACAAATGCATTCATAAAATCATAACCAACGAGCAATAATTGGTATTATAAATAACAGTTTAAGGTCGGTCTATTTCTCTCTCGCATTATTGGTCCAGTGATGCGGTTCTCGCACGCTTCCAAAGCGATTTGAACAAACCCTTTTTTTTTGCTTTGGGTGTGGTGCCGACATTGACGACTGCGGATGCGGTGTCCTTACGATTTTTGGTGTCTATTCGCGTTGAGACTAGAATAATTAGTATTAATAAAGAAGTTGACAAAAACAGAAAGTAGTAATTTCGGAAGTTAGTTAAGTTATATTCTGTTGAAGAAAAACTCAACTTGTGCAGTGAGGTCGGTAGTACCTGAACCTAAGGAATTAATTCGATTCTTGCAATAAAAAACAAACCCTTCACAATAAAACCATATTTAACAAATATCTCAAATAAATTGAAATTCAAAATATACCACCACTTAAAATATACCAGGCTTTCATTCAAAGCATCAAACCCGTTTGCCATTTATGGAAAAAATTGCAATCGAGTCGTTGCTTTAACAAAAAGTATAGATAAAAGTATTTCTTAAATTAACGTGTACAATTATAATTAATACAAAATAATAGCAACCAAATTTTCAGGAATCATAAAGACTGTAGTCTTATGTACATATGTTCCAAAAATCATGACCCCCAAGCCAAAGCTTTCTATTTGTTTTTTTCCTATTTATAGGGTCGGAAATTGTTATGGCAAAAATATTTGCTCAGATCTTACGGACAGACAAACATAGCTATATCGTCTCGACTGATAAAGAATATACATATACTTTATGGGGTCGGAGGTTACACCTTTTGCCTGATACGTACATTCCCAGCATGCATAAAGTTTTAATAACCCGCTACTTAAACAGTAGAAGGGATAAATATTATAAAGTAGAATCCGGTTATAACGACTCCGCTTATAGTGTCCGACTGGTTATTACGACGAAAACTCCCTATACAAACTTATATGAAAGGGCCTCCGGTTAGAACGTCTCCGCTTTTAGCGACTAACCGCTTATACCGACGAAATTTTTCAGAATTCAACCGGATATTGCGACGAAAAAAAAAATCAGCGAAATAATGCCAAAAAATTTAAGCATCAAACGACGCTGTTAGAAATGTATGTATGTATTTAACAGTGATCTCTTGCTTGTGTTCGTAGGAGTGACAGGAAGGTTCTTATATTTTCACTACTCTCTGTTAATTTTAGCTGACGCCTTAGCTTATGCTAAGGATTATGCAGGTATACGATTTATTATGGAAAAACGATGATATTAAATGAAATTTATCAATTTTTTGTTTTTTTTAAATTTAATTTGTTTTATCTTAAAACCCTATTACGAACATGGCAACCATAAAAAAAAAACAAAACAAAGATTTGTTTTGCTCCTTTCGGTTAGTGCGTCTTCCGGGTATAACGACGTAAAATCGTCGCTCCCTTGAAAATCGCTATAACCGGAATCTACTGTATTTTGTGTTTTAAAAACAGAAACTTGTGTTATAATGAAATTCGATTTATAATATAAATACATACATATAATCTCACCAGATTCAAATTCGTACGCATGCTTGCTATTGCTCTCATCCATTGCTTGTTCGCTATAGGCCTTGTGTTTCCGATCCTTGTTTTGCTCTAGAACCAATGTACACATAGTACAGATGCTTATAGTACATAATTATATTTTACTCACTCTTTTTTGTGATCAGCAAACTAGTAACACGTCGCAGTGCTTCACGAGGCGATTTATTTAAAAACGATGGTGTTAGATTTGGTGGTAGAGTAAGAGGCTTACGTGATTGTCCAGTGCCGGACATGCCTATCGGATTATCCCAGACACGAACTGAGGCCAAGCGATCAATATTTTCAGTAGAGGCAGGTCGCATGCTACGCTGTTTGGGGTACCAGCCTCTCGCAGGAGCTCCAGTCATGCGGAGCATTTCATTGGAGGCTAAAGCGTGGTTCATTGAACGTTGTCGACATATTTGGGATGTACCATATGATCCAGCTGATCCAACACAGGTTAAATTATATCAATATCACAAATTCTGTTCAACACTCACCTCCTATTCCCATAATGGAATTTCCCATACTAATGCTATTCGATGTGCTTGACCTTGGTGCCGTACGGGACCCGCTAGCAGGAGCAGGATCATTTTGTCGTCGATATGGAGTGCGTGGAATGTCACAGCTGTGCAAAAAATGTATATACCGTCGGGTACAAGATAGAGATGACAGGATTATCATATTGTAAGATATTGTATAGCATTTAAAGTCAGTTTGAATGAAATGAATGAAGTCAGTCAAATGAGTGCCCTTTTTCGTCAATTAAAAATTGCATATGGGCATTTCTCAGGGTCGCGAACGTACGTTCGTCCGAGATAAATTAAAAAAATAAAATCGAAAACAAACGTTTCTTGAAACTTTTTATTTACTCTTCGATAGCATTTGTTTAGCTCTTTGGTTAGTATAAATTATGGGACTTATCGATTTTTAATTTTCATAATATTGTCAAAACACATGCGGTCGCGAACGTACGCAAAATGGAAGTCGACTTTGGCTTAATAAAGTAAAATGCAAAACTCTGCAAATTGAGACGGAATATTTTAAAGAAATAACTTTACTTTTAAAATAGAATCATGTAGCTTTCTATTAAGTCTACTCCCAAGAAAATATCTCCATTTATTTATTATACCCGCTACCCATAGGGTAGAAGGGTATTATAACTTTGTGCCGGCAGGAAATGTATGTAACAGGTAGAAGGAGGCATCTCCGACCCTATAAAGTATATATATTCTTGATCAGCGTTAACAGCCGAGACGATCTAGCCATGTCCGTCTGTGTGTCTGTGTGTCTGTCCGTCCGTCCGTATGAACACCTAGATCTCAGAGACTATAAGAGATAGAGCTATAATTTTTTTTCGACAGCATTTGTTATGTTTGCACGCAGATCAAGTTTGTTTCAAATTTTTGCCACGCCCACTTCCGCCCCCGAAAATCAAAAAAATCGAATAACAAGCGTAATTTTAAAGTTAGAGTTGCGAATTTTGGTATATATAATAATAACTATAGTAGTTATGATTCCTGAAAATTTGGTTGCGATCAGATGAAAATTGTCGAAGTTATTAAAGAAATACTTTTGTATGGGCAAACACGTCTACTTACTAGGGTTGTTGCTTTAGATGACAATCTGGTATATTGTGCCGTCTATGGTATATTTTGAATGCGGTACTATATCAATATACCAAATATACTATTTGGTATATTTTTAGTATTTTGCAGTATATTCGGTATATTTTGAGAAAATTATCGCAAAATATATTTCTTTTATTCAAAATGGGTAGCGGGTATCTCACAGTCGAGTGCACTCGACTGTAGCTTTCTTACTTGTTTTTAATTTAATTAAGTTCCGGTCGCGAACGTACGGTCGCGGTACGATTTTTCCATGTTGTATTATTTATTAAATTTTTATTTTTACCACAACTTTTTTTTTATTAATAACTTCATATTTCATAAAAACAAACGGATTTAACTCAATTTAATGTGTCTAATAACATTTAAAAGCAAAAACAAGTAAGCAAGTTACAGTCGAGTGTGCTCGACTGTGAGATACCCGCTACCCATTTTTAATAAAGGCAAAATATTGCGGTATCATTTTCAAAATATACCGAAAATACTAAAAATACTACAAAAATACCAAATGGTATATTTGGTATATCGATATAGTGCACCATTCAAAATATACCATAGACGGCACAATATACCAGATTGTCGGCCAAAGCAACTAAGACTCCTAGTAAGTAGGCGTTTTTGCCCATACAAAAGTATTTCTTTAATAACTTCCACAATTTTTATCTGATCGCAACCAAATTTTGAGGAATCATAACTACTACAGTAATTATTATATATATTAATTATTATTATATTATAATTCGTAGCTCTAGCTTTAAAATTACACTTGTTACACTGCGTGCAAACATAACAAATGCTGTCGAAAAAAAATTATAGCTCTATCTCTTATAGTCTCTGAGATCTAGGTGTTCATACGGACAGACGGACGGACGGACAGACGGACATGGCTATATCGACTCGGCTGTTGACGCTGATCAAGAATATATATACTTTATGGGGTCGGAGATGCCTCCTTCTACCTGTTACATACATTTCCTGCCGGCACAAAGTTATAATACCCTTCTACCCTATGGTTAGCGGGTATAAAAATAAATTGTTATTAAATATGAAATATGTACTGAAATTTATTAATAGCAAGAAAAATATGTAATAAATAATAAGTAATAACTAACAAGTAATAAGTAACTGCAAAAGACATAGTTTTCAAAAACAAAAACAAAAAAAAAAATTTTTTTTTTAAATCCATGCGACGCTAGTAAAAATCGACATATGCTTATAGGTAATGTCGCGAACGTACGCTACTTTGACAATCAATAAACAAGTAAGAAAGTTACAGTCGAGTGTGCTCGAAATTATTGTATATACCAAAATTCGCAACTTTAGCTTTAAAATTACGCTTGTTATTAGATTTTTTTGATTTTCGGGGGCGGAAGTGGGCGTGGCAAAAATTTAAAACAAACTTGATCTGCGTGCAAACATAACAAATGCTGTCGAAAAAAAATTATAGCTCTATCTCTTATAGTCTCTGAGATCTAGGTGTTCATACGGACAGACGGACGGACACACAGACGGACAGACACACAGACGGACATGGCTAGATCGTCTCGGCTGTTGACGCTGATCAAGAATATATATACTTTATAGGGTCGGAGATGCCTCCTTCTGCCTGTTACATACATTTCCTGCCGGCACAAAGTTATAATACCCTTCTACCCTATGGGTAGCGGGTATAAAAAAGATTGGTTTGAGTAACCCCAACGATTTTTTATATTTAAAATATATATACCAAAATAACTTAACACGCGAAGTTTCATTCATCTGCTTGCACTTAATGCGAAGCAATTATAATAAAATGATGTTTTCGGTCGCGAACGTACGATTTGAACATAGATAAGAAGCAAAATAAAAATAAACAGTTAATTGAACATTTTTTCGCTCACTTTGAATTTTTTTATTTTATTATTGGATTGCTATTAAGAGATTTGGTAGAGAAAGAGCAAACATATCATGTTTTCTTTGTGAAATAATAAAACATAAAAATGCATACAAAAGGAGCTAAAAGTGAAAAAATTACATTTTTTCAGTTTGCAGGCAAATTTTTTATAAAAACAACGGAGATATGCTACGGATCCATTGTATTATGAAAATTTGGATATTTCTTTATGACATTATACAAAAAAATACGATGAATGTGAAGATTTTTTTTTCGGTAGTGGTTTACCCTTTTTCAAGAAGGAAATCTACTTCTCTGCGTACAATGCTTTGATTTTGATTCAAAAATGTTGAATCACTATTTTTCATTTAAATTTATTTTTCCTTCATTAATTTATAGCAAATTGTATGTGAATTTATGTTTTTTTTTATATAATTATAAGATATTATAAATTAAAATATCCCATAACAAAACTATTTTAAAACAATATAGATAGATTTAAAGCCAGAAAAAATCCAAATCACCCTAAAAATTTTGAGCTGTATTGTTTTCAATCTATCCAATCCAATGTTTTCACCAATTATAGAACTAATCGTGTTCAAAAAGTTTTGCTAAATATTTTGTAAACTTTGAATGCAAATATCACTCCAGAAACATGGTCATATAAAAAGTGGACTGTTCTGACTGAGTGGTCTACCAAGGACTTAATATAATTATTTTAATATCTCTAATCTTTTGTTCAACAATTTTGTAAATGATATGAAGAGCTGTCAGATGTTACACGCAAGATAGAGGATGGACTGATAGGTTTACAAGTTAAATAAGCTTACCCTCTGGAAAATATTGGCGTTTCAGGAAGACTGCATGATGTTTGCAAACGATGTTCCTCGCGAGGCGACTGTTTTAAGCTGCGTTTGGTACTATAGTTAATATACTTCCGTTGGTAAGAGCCCGTACCTGGGACAGACCCACCCTCGCACGAACTTGCTGTGCACATGGGTGGCTGAGAAAGTGACGGTGGCAGGTGACCTACACCCGTTGGTGTGGTAATACCGCTGCCGCTGCTATAGCTAAATACCTTTGGTGATCTTTTGCGGTACTGTGAGTCAATGCTTCGCGATTTTAGCATATTGGCCGAACATTGGCCGGCTCGATGTGGTGGCACCGCTGGCGCTATCGAAAGTCCTGATAGTCCGGGTAATCCTTCAGGGAAGCCAGTGGATTGATGAGACGGTGCCGGTGGTGGTGGCAGCTCATCGTTGAAATGACGCACTGCGGTGACATTTTCATTACTGCGTCTCTTTTGGCTATTGCTATGCACCGTTGCTCCGCAAGCTGTGGCATGCACCTCGGCAACTGTGGTTCCACGAATGCCCGTTGCTGCCGAAGTCGTTGTTAGTACACACGCAGATCTCGTTAGATCTGTTGTTTTCGAAGGCTCTACTGGTGAGGGTGGAAGTGGCGCATCGTAATCGAATAAATCAGGATTTGAGCTGGGTGGCGATGGTGGCAGAGGCCCAAGACCTATACTTTGTGACAATAGCATCTCTTTACCGCTCTCTGATTTATGGACCCCTGGGCGAAATTCTAGTAGTCGTTTGGCATCCGACTGTGCAGCTGTTCCATTTATAGGTCCACTCTGACTTATTATTGGTAAATCGCCGCGCAGGAGAGCGCTTATGTTTTGCTCGATCTGCTTTAGCGGAGCGCAACCATAGCTAAAGTCTGATAGCTCTTCGTCCTCCTCTAAAGTAGGCGCAAGGTCTGTGTGAGGAGTTGTCGCGTTCGAGATACGTTGATCTACTTATTTAAATGAAAATTAAATGTTTTATGTTGATCTGAATATCTTCTCCCATATACACTTACCGTCGACATTGTAGGTGAATAAATCAAAGCCATTAAGACGTTCCTCATCGAACTCTCCACTACTTGGGGTGTGGTCCGGCATTGACTCGGCGCTGAGCCTTTTTTCGGTAAGCATTGCCGTTTTACTCTTCATGGGCTTGTTGCTCAAATGTTCTGTAGCCTCTGTAGCAATATCCAGGGATAGTGCTGCCCGGTGTGTTACGGGAATTTCTATACAACGTCGATTATGTGACGTAGTTGTATTGCACTCTTTATACATGAAGCTTGTATCGCAAGGTGTTTGCACCGGTGGCAATAAAGCAGATTCGCTTGGCTCACTGTCACTATTGTAAAACTCGTTACTGATTGCTCCTGCGCTCTGAGATGGGCGTGGCGACTTTGGCATAATAAAAATATCAGCGGAATGAGAGGACTTTTTGGCAATAGATCGGCGAATGACAAAGGTACCCTTTCCTAACATACTCTCATTGGGGTTGAACAAATTTTTAAAATCGGGTTGGAGGTTCTCCTGCGGTTGTTGTGATAATAAGATAATAATAAGTGAGCATGTATTTAATTAGTAATGTAAAACGGTTTGTCGCACCTTTGGAAATAAATACAAGTTTTGTTTGGAAATGTAAATATAAAAATTTATAGGGGAAAATCTGAAATCGTTCTATAACCTTAGTATAAAACTCTGATTTGACCAAATAATGATGAGATTTTGTATTCACCTTATGGCCCAACTTTTTCGATGTACTTTTCTTATTGCTTTTAAATTGAATTTCCCAAGCGACACCATTTTGTTTGGCCGGTATTATTTCTGTAGAAATTGTGGACTCCTCCAGTGAGTCTTCAGAATAGTCGTCCTGGACTTGTTCATATTTTGAGGTAGCCATATTATTATTCGATGAAGCTGGAGAGGCCTCTCCACTTGAAGTGTGCTGAGACCCGGAAGTTGATGTAGAATGTGGGTTTGGTATATGACAAACTTTTTGTCTCTCAACAGAGATTAGTAGCCTATGGCCGCGTGCGCTTTCACCACTGGCTTTCGCAGATGGCCCTGGGTAAATAGTCACCGGATGCTCGTTTAAAATCGGCTCCGGCAATTTAGCTAGGTTGCCTCGTAGCACAGCGTTATGTACGGCACTGATGTCAATGCCGAGAGCATTCCTCTCCGCATTACAGCCGCCTACCTGAATGGAGGCTAATAATCTTGAAGAATTTTTTGACAAACTGATGTTAAAATTTGATGTTTTAGCATTGCAGCAGGGCAGACTTGAGTACTTGGAGTTGGTTGCTGGCGTTGAGTTAGAACTACGCACCTTGGGCTGAATGTGTAAATATAGATATATAGGTTCGTCATGTGTGCATCGGTATTGATGTTGGTAGGTACGTACCAGCGTTGTTTGTATAAGTCTAGGCGTGGATTCCCGACTTTTCGATGACTCTGATAATTTACTTATATTTTCAATTGTGCTGTCAACTTCGTTGAAACTGCCCTCGGGCACTGTATCTGTGCTTGGAGTTTGTGGCACATCCTCTGAATTTTTTTTTGACATGCTGCATAAAAAATGTGTCAGTTATTAGCAACTTAATACATCTGGAATTAGTTAAGATCTCTTCTTGGAAGTCATATTAAGTTCTTTCACTAATAATTTGATGAAAACCAATCTGTAACCGTCTTCTACCCGTTTGCGAATATCGTTAAAATACATTCAAATCTACGTATTTTAAGTCTGAGCGATTCAGTCAAGCAGCAACCGCTATGTCAATATTTAAACTGCTGATTGTACACATTTTCACATATTTTCTATATATTGCGGGTTTTTAAAAGGTGTTGGTTAACTTGGACTAAATACTCACTTTTTTCGACTGAGACTCATATAACCGTCGTCCTCTGACTGATTCTCCCCACTATTGCTATGCAAGGTAACCGGTTTTGTAGTTGCCTCATCGAACTCCGATATAATATCGTCAAGTACTTTAATAGGCTCAGGTATGTCGTCTATATAGATGGGATCCTGCGACCGCTGTCGTTGATCGCTTCAAATCGAATTAAAAACAAAAACATTTAATTAATCTTATTGTAAATTTTAGCTACATTTTGAGCGCCCTACATACTTTTGGAGATGTTCCCCGTGCGGCGATGACGTATCCAATAAATCTAGATCTGCGTGCTTGGACTTTGCATCGGGGAGCATCACAGATGGTTTTGCCTGTACCTGTGCCATTGTTGGTTTCATCTCCAATGTGTCAAGAGGATCACCTGCTTGACACGATTCTTCAGGTAATGTTGCCATCTTGTTGATCTTGATACTTATTTTATAGCATTTCAAATTTTTGATCTTTTTGTTTGTTTTAATTATAAAATGACATCAATGTACAATATACAACCAAAGTAACTATACTTGCGTCAGTTCGGTTTCCAACTGAAAATGATTATTTGTTCGAATATTAAAAACAAACTATTTGATATAGATTTCCTAACTAATAACGCACATCATGGAAGTTCGAATTAGGATTAACTGCATTTATTGCATTATAAAGCTAAAAAAAAAAGTAAAATTATACTTCAGAATAAAAAAAAGATGGAGTATATTATTCTCAAAAGAAAATATAAATGTAGACACATAAAACGTAGTCTTTTATATCATCAAAATTTAAATAAAATTCTAGACCTTGAAGATTCCCACACAAATGAAATTCTGAGAATGATTTATCTGCTTAACAATAGTATACACTTCTTTTTTTCTTATTTTGTACAATGTTTTTCATTCTAGAATAATGTTTAGTAACTTAATATAAAAATAAAATACAATATAGGTATTCTAATTTTGTTCCTCCAGCAAATACATGAAACAGGCAGAAGGAGTCAGCATCAACAGCTGAGCCAATATAGCCAAGTCCGTCTGTCTGTCCGATGGAAACTCTGTTAAAACTTTTTTCCGATAGTACTCGAAATTTTTAATTATACCTATTTTCAACGCCGCAGATTTTTTGTACAGACTTTAATACAGTCAATATGATTCCTGAAAATTTGTTTGTGATCAGACAAAAATTGTACAAGTTACTTAAGAAATAATTTTAAATAGCAATAAACGGTTGCTTTTGATCTTAGTTGCTTCCGTTGGTAATCTGGAATATTTTGTATTCTATGGTATATTTTGAATGTAATAGTATATCGATATATCATATTCTGAATTTAGTATATCTTAATGTTTTCCAGTGTATTATTTAGGTATTTTTTATAATTGATAACCCATTGTTTCACAATCAGGCACTTTCGCCAGGCACAAGTATAATACCCTTTTACCCTATTGGTAATGGGTATAAAAATTAAAACTCTCATTTTGGTACTATGCAGTCGCGTGACGTATAACTAAAAAGTTGGAAAAATAAAGTTTTGGTTTGGAATGAAAATCATATTATACCATCGATCTGTCAACCGTATACTCAATTCATATACTAATTCCGCACCTCTATACTCACGGCCAATTTTAATTAATATTTAAACCATTTATTATATGATAATGAATTCCTTTTAACATAAAATATCAATGACTGCTTTCAAGATAATATATAAATACATTTTTTAGAAAAACTTAAAAAAATAAAATAATAAATCGGTCATCAGGTTAGCGTCACCTGCGTCAAATTAAGTTGTTGACCAATAATGAATCTTTTTAACACATTTTTTTATTAAAAAAATTGTAAATTATAATTAGTATTGCACTTTTGACTGAAATTATTTCCAAAATTTCGTTCGTAATTTCAATAAAAACAAAGCTGTGAGATATTATAATTTAAATTCGTCAAATTAATGTTCTAAAAAAATACTTAATTAATTTGGGAAATTAGTAAAACAAGTGCTGTCATAAAAATATACAACTCTATCTCTAACCTAATGGCGAGCCGTGTATGTATGTACATATGTATGTACTTTTACCTTGAATGTAATATTTTATCTATTTCGATATTTTTATGCCTTTATTTTTGAAGCAAAAATATTTGTAAAATCATTTTCACACAAATAAATCATTAAAAAAAAAATTAGATCCAATAACATTATTAGGCGGCCCAATAGCCAAAAGTGTGAAACATTGACTTCAATATATATAAAGTATAGTATGTACATATGGCTAGATATGTATGTACATATAAAAATCAAAATTAAGTAATCCACCTGTGTATGTGGAGGAGGACTTTCACATTTCTATGCTTTTCTTCTCAATTTAGGCCTTACTTTCCACGACTCATATTATCTACTTAGATAATGCATGTACATACATATGTACACATATGTATGTATGTACACATATGTATGTATGTACATATGTACACATATGTATGTATGTACATATGTACACATATGTATGTATGTACATATGTACACATATGTATGTATGTACATATGTATTAAGCTTGCAAGTCTCTCCTCCCCATTACTAATTGTCGATAAGCCATTCTCAAAGCGTACATATGTATGTACATGTAAAATTTAACACTATATACACATAAATCTATAGATATTTTGTCTATTACTTGATTGAATAAAGTTGCTTTCGTCGCCATAGGCCGTCATCTTAAGGGTTACGAATCGAAGTCTGCCATCGATTTTTCATAAACTATAACACACTCACACGCACACTTTTACTTACACAGCTACATATGTACATTCTGAATTAATTTTTGGTTTTTAGTTTTTTTTTTTCCTAATTAATCGCGATATCTTATATGGAAATTTAGATAAGTACGTATGGAAATGCAAAAAGGTAAGTTCAAAATTATCTATTAGAAACGCTGCATACTTGACAGTTTGTAAGGATGAGAGAGACAACCAGTCAACCCACCAATGGCTTATGTAGTGCCGAGCTAAGCAATGATTTCGACGAAGTCAATGTTGGTGGTTGTGGCTTTTGATACGACAGAAACTGGCGGAGACTCCTGAGAACGAAACAATTCTATTTGCATCTTCAAATTGCTTATAGACATACGCAAATATACTTCTATGGCCAAACTTATGCATGCGTACGTTCACCGCAGCATAGCATCTCCAAGTATGAATATATACATATATGTATATGTACTCTGATATGTATATACTCTGTATGTATATACATATGTTCACATTTCGCACGCCATTTTATACTTGTTTGAGTCATTTCGCAACATATTTGCAGTTCTCATTTGGTTAAAAACCGGCGACATACTCACACAAGTGTATGTACATACATACATATATACCAATTTATTAAAATTTACAAAAATGTTGGAGTGCGTTTTGATTGCTAAGCATCCAAACTTGTATCTGCCCGCTTTGAGCATCGAAACACAACTGAAGCAAAAAGAGCTAATCTTGGTGGATGAGACTGCGAAGTGAATTTAATGAAAGAGCAAATGTAAAGAGTTCAGCATGCATGCATTCCATATAGTCGATTTTGGAAATTTATAGAAAAAAAATATTAGGTTTCATTAAGCATCGTATTAACTCGGACATTTCATAAGCTGTATAGCATTTAATTATCGAGAAGAAAGTCTACAATAGCGCAACCAACCCATAAGACCATAAATATGTGCATACACATGTATGTGCTAAAATCGATGATATTACAAAAAAAAAATTTTCATTTGAAAAATGACTGCAAAATAGCTTTATTAGATGATAAAAACGTCCTAAAATAGATGATCAAAATACAAAAAACAATTTTAAATTTTAAAAATTACTGCAAAATGCATTTACTGCACCATTGAAAATTTCTGTTAAGCGGATGTGTGTAATGTAAGAGAGGGCGGCTAATGAAGACGCGTTATTGATGAATGCTGACGGTGATTCTGAAAATGTGACCGTATTCTTTCTAATATTATGGTACGCTTTCGAAAAAAATGTTATTTTGATGGAAATCAGCTGATTATTCCACTTGCTAATTTCGGTGCCCTTAGATTATTTCAAAATTCTTTGCAATTCTTTAAGAAAAACCAAAGTTGAAAAAAGGAAAGGAAATAGACAGAGGCATAAGAATATATTTAAAAAAAATGGCCAAGACGATCAATTTGACCACTTTGTATAGAAATATAATCTTTGCAGAGCAGTTTTCTTATTATACTGTAAAAGGGAAACAAGTCAATTAATGAATAAAAATAAAATTTATATATACTTAAACTTTTTAAATTCCCTCAGTGTCGCATTATTTATTAATTAATTAATTCATATTGTTCCTGCCTGAGTTTATTTACATTTTGACCTCTAAACAGCTGTTCGCGTTATATGACTTTCGTGTACAAATTTTCATCATAGAATCGCATCATTGAAGAAGATGCACTTAACAGAATATACAGGCATGCTCCGGTTTTCACTTTTGGTTTTCGTTTTCGTTTTGGGACCAAAACCGAGATTTTCGTTTTTAGGTGCTCCGGTTTTCGAACGTTTTTGGTCATTGTTTTGCTATCGGAACGTTTCATTTTTTACTGCTAAAACAGCTGACTTGTGTTTTGGTTAAAAGAAAACAACGCGAAAAAATGTCTTTTGTATGTCCAATTTCGTGCGTGGATTGAACTCACATAAGGATTTTTTTATCCTGCATAGTTTATTTATGCTTCCCCTGAGTGAAATATATTTGCCTTTTGTGTTTTTTGCAAAGAAAGATTTGAAACTTTCTTTAAAAAAATCAGTTGAACGGCAATCAGATGTTTCTCACAAAAAATGGGGATGCCACCTTTTTAATGCATTTCATTCCGGTTATTCCAACAATTTTTTTTTATAAAATTTTAACACAATTTTTTCGTTTTCGTTTTCAAAACGAAAACGAAAACCGAAAGTGAAAACCGGAGCATACCTGTTAATTTTATTTATTTATTTCATAGTCGAACAGACTCGACTTCATCTTTCTTACTTGTTTTCTTACAAATAAAAAATACATTGCAGTATCAAAACTGTCAAGAATGATATTTAAGTGCTTGGTAAAATTGTAGGTAATATCGGAGGAAAATTCTAATTATGTACATATTTCGCCTGAAATATAATATTATTTTCCTATTGCAGTCATTGTGAATGACTGATACCATAATGAAGTTCAATCAATAAGAGAGCTTGGAACGATAGAAATAAAATAATACAATATATTGCATTATTTTCTTTATGAAAGTTTTAAAAAGAGGTGTGCCGAAAGTTTTTATTCATTGAGCAGATGTTCCGAGGATTATTCAAATTTCCCCGGGACTGTTTAATCTGGTAGAAACCGTTTCTTAACTGCCACATTTTTGTAAGAAATTGAGTGAGAAACTCAAAAAAATGTACCCAAATTACGCCTTTGCCATAAAGGTGTCAATGCTTATATACGGACCGATTTTTGTACTTGAACGCAGCCGCTCGCCTTTTGTACGAGATGTGCCATTTAAGTTTCTGGCCTAGGTCACTTGTAGCCATATTAGGACGAATTGTCTAATTCTCAAAAAAAAGTTTGGACTTTTATCGATAAAAGCTTCATACAACTTCTTCATGTGTGACCATGTTTGATATCGATAAGCGATTAATCAAAAACTTACCTCAGCAGAAGAATCGAAATAACTCGTGAACACTTTCGAGCAATTTTTTTACAACTTTCGACTTGGGTTATTACGACAAGAGTGCATCGATGAACTTAAATCTTTGTAAGGCGATGAAGTGCCATCATATAGCCCTGTGAAAAACTGGTTTAATGGATTCTATCGTGACCGATGCTCGCTGGAAGACGAAGGTCGTCGCACAAATAGTCGTTGTGCCAGAAAACCATGATGCAAGATCGTCATGTGATATATCGTGAGATAGAGGCATCCTTTCACATTTCTTCCACCAGAATAATTCGATATTGCATGAACATCTGGTCGTAAAAAAGGTTTGTTCTCGTTGGATCCCGCACAATTTGACAATTGCTCAAAAAAAGGCTTGTGTGGATTGGTTCAAATAAATTTTGAAAAAATACATACACTAATCAGAAAAAGTCTGCGTACAAACTTAACGCGCAACTTTGATGTTAAATAAAAATAGTTATATTGAAGATATTGACTTAATTTTTTTTTTAAATTAACGACATATCTAATGTGAAAAAATATAACCAGTCTTCAATTATTTCCATCAGCAACTTTTTTAATTAAAAACAAAAAATACACCTGTTTTCGAATCAGAAAAAGTCTGCGTACAAACTTAAATTAGTTTAAAAAAAGCCATTTATTGATAAAACATTACAAAAATTAGTACGAGGTAGGATAAATAGGAAGGTTTATTGTGCCAATCAAGCGTTTTGGCATTGATTAAACCAATTTTTGGTGAATTCTGGTGGTATTTCGATCCACTCATCCAAAATTGCTCCCGAGGGAGGAAACCGTTCGTCAAACTGGAACAAATAGGGAAATCTCAGCGGGAAATTGTCGAATTTGTTTTTAAAACGCATTCAATGATTAAAAAAGTCCAAAAAAATTGGAATCAAACCGGCACAGTTCAATCAAAGCCACATTCTGGTAGGCCTCCAAAGCTGACCGATCGAGAAGAGCGGGAGGTTTTGAAGTTGGTGAGGCGTAATCCTGGGTCAACTGCCGCAAAAATTGGTCAGGACATAAAGGAGAACTATAAGAAGGATTTACATGATAAAACAATCCGAAAAATTTCCAAAAAGTAGGACTTTCATGCCTGTGTTGCTCACGCTGCCACCACCGTACTTAACTGTTGGCGCAAGGTTATGCACATCAAGGGCTGTGCCAGGTTTGCGCCACTCAAATTTTTGCCCTTTTATGTCAAATTGCTCCAATAATTGAAAATAACTTTGTTCCAAAAGGCTAAAGGCTCTTGGATGAATTTTTTGCAAAATCAAAGCGCTTTGCTTTACTGCAACACAGGCAAACCTTATGTACCCCATAGTGCAATCTTTAAGCTTCACGGCGCGAGCTAGGAATTCATTTTAGACACATGGTTTCATGGTGAAATTTTCTTAGAATTCTTCGTAGATTCCGATTATGGGGGACGATTTTCATGATTTTTTGGACAGGAACAAATTGACCCGCCCTAGTATACATAGTCTTCCAAAAATGAAAATTGATAGAATAAATATTAACATATTAATGTCCAATCTGAACCTCTCCATTGTGAGAAACCTGCTACCGTTTTAAAAAACTGCAAGCGCCATGCTCATTTGAGCTTGTATCAAATGATGCTCTCCCCATTTAACAGAATGTTACCTAATATACTTTCCGTTTACTTTAAACTAAACATTGTTTCTACAAAAATCTATGTAACAGGCAAAAAGAAGTATTGTATTTGCGATCCCATATACTACATATATATATTCCTAATCAGTGACAACTTCTATAAAGATATACATACATAGCTACCCCGCAGAACTTGAGGTGTCGATTTGCCATGGGTAAATGCTTACCTCGCCGATCACTACATGTGTACTTACTAAAGTGACCCTATAGTAAACGAACGTCGAACCACCTAGTTATTAAATATATGCGTATTAAAGCATAAGTACAAAATAACGGCAAGTATCGCTTTCGTTTTTGTTATTTTGTGGAAAGGGCATACACAAGATTAAAGACAAAATTTCGATTACGTTTTCATCGCTGTTTACGCGTCTTTGTTTTATTTTGTGCTATTCTTTTGCTTAAACGCAGCTGTGTTTGCTGGCTGATGAAATTTTTGCAAGCATTTGAGTTCAGAAGTGCAAAGCGGATCCGCGGTCAATTATTAGGTGAGTTACTTAAAAAAATAATATATGTATGTACATGTAAAAGAACGTCAAGCAGTTAGCATAGTTAGCACAGTGGAAAGCGAAAATGTGCCTAAAGAAGAGGAAGTGGAAATTATGACAGAAAATCTACGTTATGGAAATAATGACAGGGGAATGCGGTCCTAAAAAAAGTGTAAATTTCTTTGGTGTTATGATTGGTGAGTATTTTAAAAGATAATTATTTAATAATCATTATCCACTTCAATCTATTAAAACTTTTTAATCCTTTATTTCCAGATTCAATAACTGAGGACCAGTTGAGTAAGGCCTTGTAGCTCCAAAAAAACAAACGATATTTTCAACTCAAGTTGCCTTAAAGTAATAAAAGTTTCCGACTTATTAATATAAGAAAAATTAAAATTAAATAAAAACTGTAATTGTAATTGTAAATGTTTTTTAAATTTATAATGACCGACCCCTCCATGGGGTCCGATGTAAGTACTTACTTCACCGACCCTTCCATGGGGTCCGATGTAAGCACTTATTTTACCGGCCGTTCCATGGGGTCCCATGTAAGTACTGACTTTACCGGTCGTTCCATGGGATCTAATGTAAGTACATTCTTTAAAGACCCTAATATGTTGCACTATTTCACTAGTTCGTGGGTAATCGAGGTGGTGGCGATTGTCCCTATTTGCGGACATTTCATACAAAAAATGGAATTTAAAGAACGCATTGCTAGGTGCCACTTTGTAAGTAGTGGTGGTCTGCTGGTAAGTGCTTATTTCACCAGTAACGAACTAGCGCCCAGAACTGCAGGGTTAGATTTTCGCATAAGCGTAATTTAAATAATTATATTTGTTGTGGAACACGCAATAATAATACTTGCGAGTCCCTTCGATTTCTGAAAATTTGGTTGTGATCAAAAGCTACAAAGATGTGTTCTGAACTGTTGATACCCGTTACCAATTTTATATAAGTCAAATATCGCGTTATTATTCTTAAAATATTAATTAAATACATCGAAAATCAACTTTAATAATAACGAAGGCTATATTCGATATTTCAATATACTATTATTCAAAACATTCCATAAAGTAGTGCTAAAATTTGTATCTAAACGCAACCGAATTCAGGAATCATAAATGAACCTTATTCTATGTACCCAAAATCGCAGCTCTAGCTTTAAAGTTGCGCTTGCTATTCGATGTTTATGATTTGCTGAAGTGTGTGTATAAAAACCAAAAAAATTAAAACTACCGTCAAGAGTGCTCGTGCTCGACTGTATAAATTCAAAACAGCGCGGCATTATTAAAATATACCAAATATTATACCTTTAAAATATTAAAACAATGTTGAATGATAAATTAACACAAGGGCTGAAAAGACCCGGGCCTAGCAAAGAAAACACTTTTTTTTAGTTCAAAATTATCTTTACTCATCAACAGCCAAATCTGGGAAATACGGTGCCACCGTAACGGTGGATGTGGGAGCCATTCGAAGTTTAATTCATGTAGTTTTGTCTTTGTCATTGAATCATCAACACGTTCTTGTTGTTAGTCAACAATGAGCAAACGCGGCACCCTCTTTGAAGAAAGCTTTCTCATAGCTCGTGCAATATGAAGCCAACTTGTTTCTTTTGATATCTTTACGATGTCAGCTAACTCACGTAAATAAAATTTTCGATCATTGAAAACGATTTTGTGGATTTTTTTTATGTTTTCTGTTGCCACCTCCTCATTTGTACATCCTCTGGGTTCTGCATCATCGGTGTCTACAACCGCGTTTGAAGTCAGCAAACCAATGTTTTGTTGTTGTTTCTGATTGAGCGGAGTTTGTTTGTTTGTGATCCATTTGAAAATAACAAAAGTAGCGTCACTCTTACCACAATAACTCAGAAACTAATGAAATTTTAACAGCTGTCTCTTGAAGGAAGTATTAACTGACTGCAATAAAACTAGCACCATCTATGTGTTAGGCCCCGGACTTTTCAGCCCATATGTTAGGTATATTTATGTAGTACTACATTAAAAATATACCATATAGTGCAAAAAAACGTGATTGTCAGCGTTTTTGCCATTTAGAAGCATTTATTTAATAACTTCGGTAACTTTTATATAGGGTTGTTGATAATATATCAAAATATCGATATTTTTTTTATAAAAATAAATATTTATATCATGATATTTTTTCCCCTGATATATCGAATATCGCGATTTTTTTTTTTATATATTTTTGATATTTCCTAATTGGTCACTTTGATTTGACCTAACTTCCTGTAAAGATGAGCACGGCAAAAATTTTTTTTTCGGAAGTTAAAAATCATTCTGCAACCTGCAACATTTGCAGTAAAATTGTCAAAACGAGCGACAACTCGTCGAACTTACTGTCTCACCTTAAAAACAGGCATCGACATGTGTGTATTTCGCCGAAATTGTGCCAAGGGTTCACAATTTCGGGGAAATACACACATGCGTGTGTCTGATGTTTTTCTGGGGAATTCGTGTATTCCGTGTAAGAGATTTAATAGGCGAAATAAAATCAGGATTATATATGTTTTTATGCAGATGCATATGTTGATATACACAAAAAATATAATTATGTATTTATTATACATATATATAATTTTGGAGTTAAATTTTGGTTAATAAAAAAAATAAATATATAAAAATTAAATATCAAAAATACTCGATATATCGATATTTTTGGGTGATAAATATTTTTATCAATTTGATATATTTTTGAAAAACGATATATCACTGATACGATATTTTTTAAATATCATGCAACCCTACTTTTATATGATACCAACCAAATTTTCAGGAATCACAAAGGCTAAAGACTTATAGCCTTTTTCCACTGCACTCAGTTTTTTTTACGTTCTGAACAGACTTTTTTCTTATGGGTTTTTTACATTGGGCGAACGTAACATCCGACCTGAACGGAAAAAGGCTATTACTAGTTGCGGGTGTGGGCGTGGCAAAACTTTGAAACGAACTTGATCTGCGTGCAAACATAACGAGTACTATCGAAAATTATATCTTATAGTCTAAGTTCTGTCTAGGACGGACAGATTGACATGACTATGTCGTTTCGGCTGTTGACGCTGATCGAGATATATATATGAATACTATATATATGTATATACTTTCAACTTTATACCAGGCAGCTTAGACTATTTAGCACAATTTTCATCTGTTTTAAGCTTCTTCCAAAGTTTTGTTAATATTTGCGTTGATTTTCAGATAGTTTGCGAAATTTTGTATATAAACCTTAATTACCATTTCACTTGATTTATTTAGTTTTTACTGTTTTACAAATCAATAATCATTAAAATTTCTTTAAATGTGTGTTTTAAAACGCTGCCAGCCAATTATTTTTTGATCATTCTCGTTATCTTGCTTTACCAACTGCAGCCCTTTGAACACCTAAACCCAGATAGGTTTATATTGTCGTGCTTACAACTTGTCCAAATACTGCGATAGGTCAGGCAGACCCTCCTTGAGACCCTTGCGCTTACGGGTATCTTGAACAATTTGATAGGGCTTGCTAGACGGCTCGCATGGATCACCAGGCAGCACTTGCCAATGGTCAAACACACACTGTGGGAAGGCCTGACCACCGGTGTTAGAACGTAGATCAGCAGTAAAGCCGAAGGACTCGTTGACAGGAAGATATGCCTTCACTACGAACATCGGCGTACCAACCACTTGATTCTCCTCGAAAACGTGACCACGACGTCTGTTTAACACGCCGTAAATGCCACCAACTGCGACTTCGGGGCACTGGATTTCGCATAGATAGACGGGCTCCATCAAGCGAGGTCCGGCAGTAATAGCAGCAGCATACAGACAACGACGTGTAGTTGGAATGATCTGGCCACCACCACGATGAATGGCATCAGCGTGGAGGGTAACATCATAGATGTTAAAGCGAACACCACGCAAATTCTCATCAGCCATAATACCTTCCTTAGAGGCCCACTGGAAGCCGGCAACCACAGAATCCTTGATTTCATTAAGGTACTGCACGGACTTGGTGCAGTCGAGAATGAAGTTGGGTCCAGTGCCATCGGGACCAAAGCACCAGATCTTACGGGCTTCAGTCACATCGTAGTCGTACTTCTCAGCTAAATATCGGGCACGGACCTTGAAGTCATCTTTGGAGCTAACGTCACCATTGTCAATATCTTCGGGCAGACCATCAGGCATGGGTAGAGCTTTCATGAGCAGACGGTTGTGCTTGTTGGGAGACTTTGACAAGCACATCTGGTTCGACTCTTCGGAGACGGTTTCACGGTAGGAGACCACAGGATCGGATTTCTTCAAGGGGATACATGCGTGATCTTCTTCTAGATCCTTAAGACAGATTTCCAAATGCAATTCACCGGCACCGGCAATGATGTGCTCGCCAGATTCCTCAATGATGCACTGTACCATAGGATCAGATTTGGCCAAACGTTTCAGACCCTCAACCAATTTGGGTAAGTCGGCTGGGTTCTTAGGCTCCACGGCCACGCGCACAACAGGTGAAACGGAGAACTTCATCACCTGGAATTTAAATTTTAAATAAAGCACAAATTATATGTAAAATCTGGCAAATTTTAAAAGAAATTACCTTCATGTTATGGGCATCTTTGAATGTAGTGATGGTACCAGTTTTAACCAAAAACTGATCGACTCCGACCAGCCCACAGATATTGCCAGAAGGCACATCTTCGATGGCTTCAACGTAACGACCCATCATTAGAATGGTACGTTGGATAGCCTTCTCATACAAATCTTCCTTTTTGCCGGGCGTGTAGTTGGGGCCCATGATGCGGCACTTCTGGCCAGTGGCGACTTTGCCGGAGAACACACGTCCGAAAGCGTAGAAACGTCCCTTATCTGAGGTCGGAACCATTTTTGAGATATACATCATAAGTGGACCATCGGGATCGCAGTTCTTGACAGCAACGGCAGCCTCATCGTCATGAGGTCCCTCGTACAGCATCTCCATACGGTACTTCTGAGCAACAACAGGTGATGGCAAATGAATTGCAATCATCTGAAGCAGAGCTTCTCCGGCTGGCAGCCAGGTGCGCATCACGGTTTTCAATAAAGCTTTACCGTCCTTGTCTTTATCTTCATGCTTAAGAGCAACGCCGATCTTCTCTAGCAGATTGTTTATTTCTTCCTTCTTGTAGTTCATAATAGCATCAAATACTTTGTAAATGGGATCCAAAATGTACATACAGAAGGAACGTTTGTTGTCCACTTCCTTTTGCTTCTGCCACTTCTTAGTTTTCGCATTGAAGAAGTTCTCTCCCCAAAGTCTGTATAGAATTATATAATCGTTGTTAAATTGACATCTCAAATAAAAGATATTTTATTTTATTTTTAAGAGCATGCAACCGTTTGCTTTAAATGATTTAGAGAGAAACTACAGTGTACTCGGTCGTGTGATACCTGCTTACCCATTTTAAAATAAAGCTAGAGCACAAAAAAATATACGAAAATTCCTGCAGCAGCTTCATACGGTTTTAACTATATACAATTATTTCAGAAATTATAAATAAGTTTCAGTGACTCCATTAAATAATCGGACACCACTTTCACAAATCTAATATGCCTCACAACTAAAAAAAAAGTTTACAATATATTTGAAAACATAACATTCTAATTTCGTATTTTTTTTTTTTAGAAATACTAAAAAAAAACTACTAGGAGCTCAAATATAATCAACACAGATCAAAGTCTAGTCTCTAAGAGTTTTGATTTTTTTTTTATAGAAAAATGCATGAAAATAACAAAAATTCTACGAGGCATTTGAAGTCAGCCCTAAAAAACGCCTTCTCGAAAAATTACTATTCCGATTTTCTTGCGAGACTAAACATGATCTGAATTTGTTGTTTCTTGTCGAAGGAGGGGATCTCCAAAATACTTTTGCAATTTACTGGGAATAGACAGAAAAAAAATGTGACAAAAGTACAACTTAAGTATTTCTATTATAAATATTGCTAAGAATTATAATATATAATATAAAGGCATAAAGCAAAAGCCGATGCAGAGTCTGTTTGCATGCAAGATTCACTAAAAAAGGTGGCTTTGGATTGGAAAATATAGTTTTAGATACTCCCCCTTCTGACTTTTTTTTTTATTATGTTTATAATTTTGCTATACATTAGAAATAGCATCTTACAAATTTGTCTAGTCGTTGTCTTGGCAATATACCGTTCGAGACATTTGGAAAGAGATCTCGGTATAGCGTTTCAACAGCGGCTGTTATTTAATCTGCTTTTATTGTTGGTGCACTTGTGGCGCCCTCATTACGCGCGATTCTTCAAAAATTTCCGGATTAGGAGCTAATTGAAAGAAGTCGTACGCTCAGCGCCACACGTTTTATGCTAAAAGCGAAAAGTTTTTATGGAAGCGATAGAATTAACTTACCGGTTCATTAGCTTGACAACATCGATCTTGAACTTCTCAGAGTACATCTCCGAGAACTGCTTGAGAGTGAAAGCCCAACCGTGAAGACCTGATCCAAAACCAACCGAGCCCTTTGAGGGATCCACGCGCACTTCACCCATTGGACCGCCATCGTCGTTGTAGGTGGCAATAATAACGTTTACATTCTCAACAATCCGCTGGAAAGTCTGATACAGCTCCTCAGCATCCAGTTGCAGCTCCAAAAGCGCACGATCCATTTTATTCATGAACAGAATAGGCTTAATACGCTCGGCAATTGCCTGACGCAGCACAGTCTCGGTTTGCACGCACACACCAGAGACACAGTCAACGACGACGAGAGCGCCATCGGTAACACGCAGAGCAGCTGTCACTTCGGATGAAAAATCAACGTGACCGGGCGAATCAATTAGATTGATCAAGAAACCCTTGCAGTCCTTCTCACGCTGATCAGCGTGGGTGATGAACACCAAATCCTTATCTTCCACCTCAAAGTACATGGAGATAGCACTAATGTATATGCCAAACATAAATGTAAGTCGGGAGTAATTTTTGCTTTCATTTTTTTTGACTAAACTCACGTTGACTTGATGGTGATGCAGCGCTCCTGTTCATCCTTACGAGTATCGGTGAAACGGGTCTCGCCAGCCTTTGCACCAGCAATAATACCAGCTTTGGACACCAACGAGTCAGTCAGGGTAGACTTACCATGATCAACGTGAGCAATTACGGACATGTTGCGAATATTACGCTTCTTGTCCATCAAGCCACGGATTTCGTCGACGGTGAAGTTGACCTGTAAACATTTTAGTAAAAAAGTTGAAACGCAAATCTAATAGTTACATATATATTAAAAATGGAGTGCGCACCACATATATCTAAGTATGAGCATAAGAGTGAAATTCATCTTCCAAACTATGGAATAAATTGAGGTTAAAGCAGGAAAAACCACTAAAAGAACACGTAGGGTGACTTTAAATTATTTCGCAAGTGTTGAAATATTGCAATCTCCAATGTAAATACATACATACATATGTATGTGCTGTGTGCAGTGTTGTTGCCATGACTTCGCATATGTTACACTGCATACGTCATTTATTCCTTTGTCTTGCCATTTATGTATTCAAGTACACACACACAAATGTTGGTAGCATACGTTTAGTTTTTACAAAATATAATGTAAATCCTTTATATTATGGTAAAAATTACTAAGAACTTAAATCACACATTTCATTTTTCTGCATTAGAAGGAATTATTTGAATTTATTTTCACCTACCATTTTGGATGTTTATTGATTTGCGTGGAACAACTTTAAAAAGTACTACACGCCTGCACTGGCGTTCGACAGGAAAGAACGAGAAACGTCGCATCTTTAGAGATGGCACAACGAGACGTTTTTGTATCGATACTATCGATACATTTTGTATCAATGATATATTTATATGTTTAATACTCAATTTTTGATGAACTTCTATGATGCAAGTGCTTACACCACAACTGCAGTACACAAGCAGCTGTTTATCGGTGAATAAGTGAACAAACTCAGGCAGAAAGGAGAATAACAAAGTCAATAGATACAAATCAACCGAAAATTTATCGTTTCGACTATTTTCTTTAAACATTTTCTTATGCCCCAGTGTATTTCCTTTGATTTTTATGTTATTTTTTTTTCTTAATTTTCTTTTCATTGTGCATTTTTTTGTAGAAATGCAAAGAAATTCGAAAATTTTTTTTTTTTGGGTCGCAATAGTGGTGTTGCAAAAGATATGTTTTGCTTAAAGTTTTGGAGTAGTCATGTATTATATGGTCAGTGGCATTACCATCAACATATTTGTTGTAAAATATATGTGAATTTGTATTTTTCACACTTTTCAGGCAAGAGATTAAAATGAGAATATCAGTCATGCTCCGGTATTCACTTTTCGTTTTCGTTTTGGGACCAAAACCGCGATTTTCGTTTTTGGGTGCTCCGGTCTTCACAAGTTTTTTGTCATCGTTTTGTTATCGGAGCGTTTCATTTTTTACAGGTGAAACAGCTGACTTGTGTATGGTCAGAAGGAAACAATGCGAAAAATGCCTTTTGTATGTCCAATTTCCTGCGTGGATAGAACAAACATAAGGATAATTTTATCCTGCATAGTTGATTTATGCTTCCCCTGAAAGAAATATATTTGCCTTTTGTCTTATTTGCAAATAAAGATTTGAAACTTTCTTAAAAATAAAAATTAGTTGAACGGCAATCAGCTGTTTCATACAAAAAAATGGGGATGCCACCTTTTTAATGGATTTCATTCCGGTGTTTTCAACAATTTTTTTTTTTAAATATTTTAGCACTTAAGTAATTAAATTAAATAAATTAATTTTTAAAAACCACATTTTACACAACTGCAACAAATTTAATACCATCTGTTTAATTATACAAGTATTTTTAACTTGCTATTTCATTCCCCCAAAAGTTTGGCAGCTTATGACCGCTCACTAAAACGAAAATTGTTGTTGTCGACGGCAAATTTTATTTGCAAAATTGAGGTGGGATCAGAAATTAGTCGTTTTAAAAATAATTACAAGCCTAACTGATCTTGTGGCTGTCTTAACAGAACGACAATAAACCAATGAGTCAACTATTTTTTTCCTCTTTTTGCAAATAAGATTCGACTTAATGTTGTAGTGTGCAACGAAGCTGGTTCGCTGAAGGGAGCTGGTGTAAATGTAACGCTATGAAAGGCGTACGCGATCGCTACGGCTGTTGCCTGGTCGGATGGGTGTGGGCAAAAAAATCCTTTCCGCTACGTGCTTCTATAAATTAACTACATTAAATAAATATTCGCGTACCTTAGTTGGAGGGGGGAAACAGGGGGAAGGGACATACAAGAGCAGTAAATAAAAGAGTTGGAAGAAAACTAGAGGAAAGACAAGTTAGGGATCTACCTTCGACTTGGAGTACTTCTCCTTTACGGTGCACTCATGATCATGATCCTACCATGATCCTGCAAAGCCAACGTAAAAATCAATTTAAATGGCAGGATCCCTCAGAGAAGCTCCTCCTCACTCAACTCTCCTCCTCCAAACGCTGCATGGTTTCAAATTTGAAAACGCAACCGAAATATTAAAGCTAAATTATATCTATTTCATAAATACTTAAAACTAAATAAATAAATTTGAGTAATATAAATATATAGATAGATAGATATGGGCAAATCCCACGTGTCGCACGCTACATTCGCACGATTTTAGCTAATGAAAATCAATTTTTTGGGGGTTTTTTTAAAGATTTAACGTAAACTTTTGTTATGTGTTTAGAGTGAATTGAGAGTACTTTTCACTGAAGTCACTGTTTTGAAAATAATTAATAAAATTGTGACGTGTCGCACGCTACACAAAGTGGAAGTTAGTTTCAAAATTTTCATTTCAAACGCAATTTTTAGCGAATTCTACAAAATAAACCCTATGAAAGTTAATATCCTAAAGAAAGTTAAGAATATTAGAAGACAAAAACCGATCGTTTGGTCTTAATAATGTTTATAGATTTTTAGCAAAGGCGTAAACCCATTGTGTCGCACGCTACACTTTTTCCGCTGGCATTGACATAAGACAAACATCTTTTTATTTAAACAAAACATTATTTATTATATTCATAAATGTGCTTAACAATTATTTCAGCGTGAGCCCAAGCAGAGGCAAAAAATTGTGAAGAATACAAAAGGTATTTAAAGGTGTGCGCAGAGCACAAATGTAAGTAAAATTATGAAAATTATAATGAAAATTGGGTTTGATTAAAAATTTGTGCATTTATAATGATCGAAATTTATTTTTTTGCTTTAAATTCGATATCTACATTAATGTTCCATATAAAGAAAAATTACAAAATGTGAAATTTAAAAATTTGTCGCTGGTGGACAGTTTCTGGGATTTGCCCATATGGAACGCTAATTTACTGATTGTTTTTATACAATATAAAACTATTTAATTATGAATCCATAACATAGTTTGACAATGGACCACCGGGAAATGCTCAGTCCCAAGAAACTTAAGGTTTCTCAGGTGCAGTGAAATTAAGATGCGAGAAAAACAAAAAAAAAACTTCTTTGGGACTATAAATCTTGCATTCAACAGTTTCAATGACAAAAAAGCTGTGTTTTGAACAATATGTGAAAAAGATATGTGTAAAAAGCTTACTGACATGAATCTCTAGAGACGAAAGATATTTCACAGCCGGTGATATGTGTGTGTGTGTGTTGTTTTAATGTTGTTTCAGCTGTGGAGCAAAAATTTAAAGCCCTACAAAAGCTTTTTTACTAGAATGGTGATCTGAACTTTTGTGTCAGATTTTTTTTGTAAACAAATATAAATACAATTTTAAAATCGAAAATCTTCACAGAAAACAAAAGAGTTTGCGGGCAAAATATTTTTAGGACAAATTTATAGCGACTATTGAAGTTTATTACATCTGTTACGTAGTTGAATACCATGTATACATATGCAAATTCGCAAAACAGTTTTTCGGCTACCATATATTCATGTCCGCAAACAATACATCAACTGGTCAAAATAAAATAGGAAGACGCACTAATTAAATGACAGAAGGCCCAAAAAGAACCACGCCGATGTACATTAAATAACAAAAACATCCATAATCACGGACATCAGCTGCACCAAATCCTGGGACTTATGTACGAAGACTCTTATGCATTTGGTCGTGCGGCCAAATGCACCAATACAATAGTGGTAATGCTGGCGTTCTCCTTGTTATCCCTCTCCGAGACAACTTCCAGGAAAATTTAAGGTGGCGGCGGCGCAGTATCGCTGCAAATCGCTCCTCTTAATTTCTGCCAGATCGCAGAAATTGGCCTCTCGCTTGCAGCTATCAGCTGATCCGCTGCATGATACAATTATAGAAGGAGTCTCGTCGGCAAAAGCGCTCCCTCTATAATCATACCAATGAGTGCGAGAGAAAGGGTCTCAGCGTAGTAGTGTGAGCAAGACGACAATAAAATGTGCATTAACCCTTAGACCAGGGGTGCTCAAATTCGTCTTATGGCAGTGCGTCTACTAACACAGACACAAGAAAACGTGTACATATGTAGCGGCGCTTTTGTGTTGAGGCGCAGCTGTGCACTGAGAGAAATTACGATTGTATTTTGTGTTTACATCCAGAACTACGAAGCATATTACGCATTTTAATAAATCAAAAGCCAACGCAGACAGAAAAATAAGTTCCAGTGCATGTGTTCGAGGAAAAAACAAAAACAAAATACATTGCGGTCAGCGAAGCGTGACGACGGAAAGAGATGTAAAGGAGAAACAAGCAAAATTGTTTTTGTTTCGCATGCAAATCGAAGCCCATATGCACGGTGCTTATGGGCGCACTACCCATAAGCACAGACCATCTACAAAAACAAAAGTGCACTCAGTGTATAGGCGTTGAGCACCCCTGCCTTAGACGATGCAATTAATATTTACATATTTCGAAACTAATATTAATGTCTCCTTAACATATTTTAAAAATGTAAATTGTTTATGAACAATATTAATAATTGTTGATGCGAGCGCATTGTAGGTGAGTGGCACACTATCCGTTCCGCCGACCAAAAAGCGATCGATGCTTTTCGCTGACCCGCAATGCGCTCACGCGTAAGAAAGCACTCAAGATCCGGTGCTCTCAACTTCTCTCTCTCCCACAACACTCCACCGCAGAGCCGAGCTTTGCAAGGGCTCGGCGCTAGATCTGCAGAATGCCGTCGGTATTTTGCCTCTCCAGTATCGATCTACGTTTGCTCAATAGCGGTCACCCCCAATAACCCCCTCTGTACGTTTTATAGCTAACAACCCGACAAGTTTACAATATATATAATACAAAATATAAACGCGAGTGTTTTTATTTAATTTCGGGAAAAGGAAACTCTGGAACCTATCTGCGCCACCACAACATTTGGTCCTTCGAGCCGGATCTGCTCATCATCGTTTGCTTCTCCAGCATGCATATCGCAGATATGTAAGTTTTAAATCATTTCTCCTTTCTTTACTCTTTCCTTTCCCACGGTCGTCCGGCCATTACGTTCTACATTCTTTTTCGTATGGTGACCAAATATAAGATTTGGAAATTCCCTCATATTTTCCGGACGACCTTTTTCCATACTTTCCAATTGCCGTCTTAAATATCTTTACTCCAAGATATTTACTATTATTGATAATAAAATATTATTATATTTTGTTCCGCCAATCGCGTACGTATGTATGCATGTGTGTTTATTTTTTGTAAGTGCAAGTGCATATTAGTGAAAAGTGTAAATTATTAAGAGAGCTACTAAAGTGCAAATATTATATATTGTATATTCCATACATAGATAAACATACATACACACACATATATACACACATACATTATCCTATTTCACTACACAAATAATATAATTTATTTTTATTTTTTTCCAATCCAACAGTAATTAAGAAACAATTGTCAATAAACCATATATATACTTTTTGGTTTTTTCCAGCTTCTTGCTCTCTGGTATTTTTTTGTACGATTGTTTTTTTTTTGTTGTTTCCTTTTTTCGACGAACATCTTTTGTTGTTGCGGGAAATTTCCCCGGCCCCCGACCTTTTGCGTTCTTCGTCTGTGTCCGCTATTTCCGTACCCATTTGGGTGTAAAATACCACAGCACTGTCTTTGGTATTTTTTCAGTATTTTTTCTTGTCTGTTTGCTACGTTCTTTCCGTATCTCTTTCACTATCTGGGTCGATTTCAGGCAAAAAAAACAATTTCTATTTGGTATTTTTTTGGTATATTTTCTTGATTTTTCGCTCCTGAGAAATATTAGTATACAGTCCGTATCCTTGTCGGACTGTAAGAGCCCCCAGTTAGTTTTCATCCTCTTTGCGTAGCATGTCATCGGGCAAACCCGATAAAAGTAAAACTCGACCGTCCGTGCCCTCTACTAGCTCCGCTAGAACCTCGATAAACCCCCCTTTACCTAAATCCAAGAAGCAGTCGGCTCTTCGTGCATGCAGCACTTCGCCGATTCATTTGCAATCGAAAAGGGAGGTCCCCGCACGGTCATCTAGCGTTTCGCCTGCTTCTGGCACCAGGCTTGCAGTCCAATCCAAGCCGCTGATCTTGGTCACACAGCCTTCGTCCGATCCTAAGACCAAGGTTCCTTCCGTCCCGATCCGTCGCCTCCCAATTATCACTCGCTCTCAGGGAAGGATGGCACTAAACAGAGTAGACACAGCGTTGACGAAATTCATCGCCGCGACTGATCGTATCAGTCACTTTGCGGCGCGAGTCAACGGCTGATAGCCCGTCCCTGTATACGTGCCAAGTCCGAAGGGACCAGATGCGTTCCTTATGGGAAAAGGTCGAGAAGGAGAATGAGGCTTGCTCTTGCGTCATGTCTGAGGAGATGACCACAGAAGAGCTTCCTACCGTTCAGGCCAAATACGAGTACTGCTATGCTGTCTACGAGCAGTGTGCAGCTCAGATAGGTGAGCAAATAGCCAACGCATCCCAGGGGCTCACCCCCTGTATACCCGTACAACCACAAGCCGTGCAATTCATGCCCACAGGGTGTCGATTACCTCCGTGCGACACCGAAGTTTTCGGAGGCGCTTACACTCGCTGGCCCACCTTCCGGGATTTATTCACGGCTCTCTATATACAGAACCCGAGACTGTCGGAAGTTGAGAAACTTTCCTATCTCTACTCCAAGACCAGCGGTGAAGCCCATGCCATTGTGTCAAAGTCTCCTTTGACCAATGAAGGGTTTCAGTCGGCGTGGTCCAGCTTGACTGAGCGATTCGAGAACAAACGGTTGCTCGTAAACAGTCAGCTGAGAATTTTGTTCAATTTGCCCGCCATTGGGCAAGAGTCGGGTGCAGCTATTCAGGAGTTGCAGAGCACCATTCAAGGGTGCTTGATAGCCTTAGAGCACTCGAGAATCGACACAGAGAATTGGGATTGCATCCTGGTTTTCTTGTGTTCTTCGAGGCTCCCCCAAGTTGACCCTTTCTCTTTGGGAACAGTCAATCCAAAACAAGAGCGATATTCCAACGTGGGTTGACATGAACGCTTTTCTTCTAGAGCGGCATCGCACCCTAGAAGCGATAGCGGAGGTGTCATCCAGCACGAACGCTCCGACGGATCCAAGAGCCTCACCCAAGGCCCCCGTCTCCAGGCAGGTCAACTCTTTTAAGAGTAGGGACACCATTAAGACCCAGACCTGCAATTTCTGTTCCCGGGAGAACCACCCGATTCGATTGTGCCCTCGATTTCTTCAGATGGATGTCAAGCAACAGAAGCTGTGCTTAAATTGTTTCGCACGAGGCCATGTCCCAGGCCAAGTGCACAAGTGCGCACAACTGTTTTACGTGCAAGGGTCGTCATCATACACTCTTGCATCGAGTCAACCCGACGCCGACAGTCACTAATCCCTCTCCTAGTATACAGTCCACTCCTTCCCAGTCAGCTAATGAGCAATCTTTCCTGGCAGTTAACACACAAGGTGTTCTGCTGAGTACAGCTGTTGTACACATTTGCCATCACGGCGTTCGGCACACAGCACGGGCTCTGATCGATTATGGATCAGAGGCTACCTTCATTTCTGAACGATTGTTCAAGCGCTTGAGGATGCCATACACATCTCTTCAAGCCCACTTCTTTGGGCAGACTCAAGTTGTAGCAGCCCAGCCCCGAAAGCATTGCCAATTCCTAATTGGCTGCCCATTGCGACCAGTAAACTACCCTCATGCTCTGCCCACAAACCATCCTCGACAATCTGCCAAGCATCCCGCTGGCCGACCCCAAGTTCTATGAGAGTTCGCAGATAGACGTGGGGAAGGACTCGACTGTCCGTCGATCGAACTCCTACGATCGGTCCTGTGACAGGACCCCCATCCAAATCTATTTCAGTTTTTTCGGCTCGACTGTCTGTCAAACGAACCCCTAAGAATGGTCCTGTGATGGGACCCCACTCGAAACTCTCTTCGGCTCGACTGTCCGTCGAGTGTTCCTCTAAGCTCGATCGTTTGTTTGGCCCCCCAATTAAAGTTTATTTCGACCTCTTCGGCTCGAATGTCCGAGCGCACCTCTAAGCTCAAGCTTTCATTAGGCCCCCATTAGGCCGGAACACCTATTAGTTAAAGAATTTGTTGCTAAAAAGAAAAATCGGTTTCCGGTTTCTCTTTCTAGTAGTGGCAAGAATTCTATTTCAAAGCCTTCTTCTATGTCTGTCAGTTCAAAAAACTAACATCCTCTTTACTTCTTGGCTATCAGAATGTAAGAGGTATATTGCGTCAGAGTCTAGTGTAAGTTGTGGTGAGCGTTCTCGTTGTTTTTTGAGAAACTTGCCCTGCTTATATCTCAAACTGACTGGTCGCAACTTTCTTTGTCTACAAACTTGGATATAGTGGTTGAATTTTTTTATGCTACTTTGAACTCGCTCCTTGATGCTTGTGTTCCATCAAGAATTCCACTTTTGTCTGAATTATCGAATTTAAAAAATCGTAAGTTGAGACTTTACAAAAAAATTCAAGGAAACTGACCCTATCTCTTGATTTTCTCCGCTATTCTGTTGTTCAAGCTGCTTTTCGCACTCATAACAATGAGTGTTATAATAATTATTTGAGTAGGTGCAGAATAAGATTAATAATAAGACGACTTCGTTAACTCGAAGCGTAGATCCGCGTCATAGCCATCATTTAGGTCTATGGAGAATATGACAGTATCTAATGGTCCTGTTTTTGGCGATTTATTTGCGGACTTTTCCAAACGACATATTCTGTTCCAAGTTTTCAAAATTTCTCTTCTTATCCTTATCAGTTAAATTCATCTAATTGTATTTTTGGTCCTTTAATTACTGAAAGCTCCATTTTAACGGAACTATTGGCTATAAAATCTGTTTTTTCGGCAGGTCCGGATGAAGTACCTAGTTGTGTGCTAAGGTATTGTGCTGGTAGTATCTGTAAACCTCTTTTTAAATTGTTTGAATTATCCGATAACTCATGTTTTTTTCCTAAAATCTGGAAAAAATCATACATTATACCTATCCTAAAAATAGGGAGCAAATCTAAAGTTCAAAATTATCGCGGTATATCTAAATTGTCTCCGATTCCGAAAGCATTTGAAAAAATTATAACTTCTCAACTGCAACATCTGTGTAAATCTATAATTTCACCTTACCAACATGTGTTTGTGAAGTCTAGATCCACTTCTACTAACTTATTGGAGTTCTCTTCTATTGTAATTAAAGGATTCGAGAAAAAAATGCAAAATGCAAAATTTGCAAATGCAAAATTACACCGATTTTAGTAAGGCTTTTGACTCTGTTAATCATCACCTCTTACTGTATAAGCTCAATGTTTTAGGGTTTCCTCATAGCCTAATTGAGTGGATATCCTCATACCTTTCCAACAGAAATTAGAATGTTGATTATAATGGTTTTGTATCTAAAAGTGTCCAAGTCACTTCTGGTGTGCCCCAGGGCAGTCATTTGGGTCCTCTATTGTTCACTTTGTTCATAAATGATCTTCCTTCTGTTATTGAGCATTCCCGTGTACTTATGTACGCCGATGACGTTAAGCTTTGCCTGACATTTAATGATAGTCTTGCGAGCTCACTGTTACAATGTGACCTTAATCGTCTAGAATCTTGGTGCAGAGTAAATATGTTACATCTCAACTGCAATAAGTGTAAGTTTATGACCTTTTGTAGGGGTTCTTCCCAGTTTAATAACTATATGTTATATGATACTCCTCTTGAGCGAATTGAAGGTGTGAATGACTTAGGGGTTCTGCTTGATGCAAAACTAAAATTTGACAAACATATTCTGTCTGCTGTAAATAGGGCCAAGGGTGTTTTGGGATTTATAAAACGCTGGCCGAAAGAGTTCAACGATCCCTTCATTACCAAAACTTCGTACGTCTCACTGGTTCGTCCAATCCTTGAGTACGGATCTCTTGTCTGGAATCCCTAGTATAAGGTTTATCAAGATAGGATTGAGTCGGTGCAGAAACAATTCGTGTTATTTGCTTTTCGTAGTTTAAATTGGAATCCTAATATTTTATTACCACCTTATCGCAGTAGACTTTTATTACTAAACCTTCCTTCTCTTTCTGATCGTAGAACTATGCAAGGTGCTGTTTTCATACAGAGACTAATTAATAGTGAAATAGACTCTTTGGAGCTGTTAAGTCAAATTAGTTTTGCAGTTCCTGTCAGGATCACTAGGAATTTTCTTCCTCTTCTCATTTCACGTAGAACTACTAAGTTTGCTTGCCATAATCCCTTCCGTATTCTATATGTGAATTATAATAATCTTAGGCTGGCAAAAATCCTCTACTGAACCCTCCCCGAGGGTGCCGGCTGGGTAGGATCTGTATTACCTCATTGTCAACGGGTAGCAGATCTCTACTATACGTCGACGTTTCAGGTACTGCAGATCCTAGCTGAGGACTCTGCTCCTTATCTTACGAGCATTTGTCTGGAGATAAGAAGCAGAATTCATGATACGAGGTGACTCGCGGTCAGACTGAAAACGCTATGGGGGGCTCCCATGAACAAAATTAGGCAATATGTCTCGGATTGGAGCACATACAAAATTCAACCCGAGCTGGGATGTCAGCTCAAACGTCGGTGGAACGCGTGACTGCTACTAGAGGAGAGATCCTCTCTGCGTGTCACCAGCGGTCACACCTCTGATGCGATGGGAGCAGGCCTAATCAGTTGCAACAACACTGCCACAAACAAAAACTCGAGGTTGGTGCGCGCGGGTGCTGTGGTCTTAACCGACTCGGACCAAAAGAGCGCTGCATCAATCTCTACGGTGGAGAAGGAGCGTCTTCCTCTTCAGTCACCTTGGCCTATCGCCAGCACCTCCAAGGTTGCGCAGCGGGGCACGGAGGGCTGAAGGAGAAGCCCAAAAATAAGGCGACGACCCGCATACACGCTAGGCTCAGTGGCGTAGCTAACCTGTCCGTCAAGGATCAGGAGAGGCTTGCCTGGCCCATCACGTGGATGCGTGAAAACCAAATTAGCCCCCTTCCAAAAGACACTAAAGTGCAGACCGGTTTTACCGGCCCTGCCAACAAGAAGGTGGAGTCCATGGCAAACAAGCGCCAACGGTCCGCTGAGAGTCAAGCAAGGGGCCCCAGTGAGCAAGAGGCTGCGAGCACCTGGCTCCACCCAAACGGACCCGTACAGAACGAGACAGAGAGCAACGGTTGCTCAAACTGCCAGGCGGCATCTCGCCGTTGCTTTCATAGACAGAGGGGACCCTAACGGGAAAATATCTGCAGAGCGGTGGCGGTTGACCCATAGTAAGCTGGTCGACGCACTATTTGTCAGGATGGAGAATGTCCCAGACAGTCCAATGCCTACTTTCGAAGGCACTGGCTGGATGAATGGTGTCAAGATCCTGACATGCAAGGACGACCCAATATTGCTGTGGGCTGAAAGCGACCGTATCCAAACTGGACGGACTGTGGGAGGGGGCCAAGCTAGACGTGGTGGACAGGAATAATATTCCGTCCTTGCCGAAGGCGAAAGTTCTGCTCCCCATAGTTGTGCATGGCGAGCGGGCGCTTCAGCTGCTTAAAAAGCAGAACCCGGCCATTCCGACGAGTGATTCGCCCGTGCTGATGGTTGATGAACCTTTACCCAGCGGTGGGCAGCACGTGATCATTCAGATCAATAAGGAGGCAGAGGATCTGCTATATAAACGCAATGGGAAGATGGCGTGGGGCTTAGGGAGCATGTACCTTCGCCTCAAAAAACGTCATCCCAACGACCAGGACTCACACAAGCTGAGGTCAGGGGAGGTTGAGGCGGATCTCAGTCTTGAGAGCGTGACCGACGCCACCCTGCACCTCAGCTTGACTGACGAGACGGAGGAGGGGGGGAGGAACTGTGCATGCAGTCGGGCCCCCCGTCAGCATCCATAAGTCCAAAACGGCTTCGGCGGAGCTACTCCTTGCCCTGGAGGAAGTGTCCGCCTACGCGGCTTTGGTCCAAGAACCGTGGATAGCGTCGGGCAACACGGTGGCCGTACTTGTATATGCGTTGTAGTGGCACTTCTGTCGTTCCGCGTTTGTCCGTTATTAACACACTCCATGTATATGCAAACTCTTAATGTTATTTTATTCTAAATAACAATAAAGTTTGGACTTTTATCCATAAACGCGCGTACATACTCTACGTATATACAGTGTATATTATACACTCCATATATATGTATATACATATCCACTGCATACATATACACGGCATTAATACGTTATTTCCATTTATACATACATCACGACACATTTACATCCATCCATAACACATATATATGTATATATATATATACAACAGGAACTTGTAATCAATCGAGTGTAATAAAGATTCACGCTGCTGTTTGTGTTTTATTTAACAATTACCTCTACTCAACAGCGATATTTCCGTCGGTTTTCTGTCGGCCTTGTTCACTCAGGCAACTAAACGATCCGTCCAGGCTAAAGTTAGCAAAACCCGTACGATGGCTCTCAACAATTTCGTCACCGTCTCTGACAGACTGGTGCAATTCGAGAGTCGGGTCAGAGGGCCTGCAGCCGAGGACGACAACGTACATACGTACGAGATCCGTCGTGACCGGCTGCAAGTCCTCTGGGACAATGTAGATGCGCTGATGCACTGCATCGAGACGACGACAACGAATGCATAGAGGCTATGGAGGCAAAATATGACCACTGCTACGCAGTGTATGAGCGGTGTCTCACCCGTGTGAAGGGGTAAATTACACAAGCTTCCGGTTCAATCAGGAGTGAAGCATTCCTCCTCCTGTATATTCCAGTGACTGCCGGCTCCCTCCAGTCGACACCGAAGTATTCCGTGGGGATTACTTGCGTTGGCCGACCTTCCGTAATCTTTTCACGGCCACCTACGTTAGCAATCCAAGGTTGACTCCTGTCGAGAAATTATTCCATCTGAATTCCAAAACTGCAGATGAGGCCAACGAGATCGTTGCCAAGTTTCCGCTCACGAACGATGGTTTCGCGACGGCTTGGAGTGCTCTATGTGAGCGCTTTGAAAATAAGCGTTTATTGATCACGAGCCAGCTCAAAATGCTTTTCTACCTGTCCACGGTTTCGCAAGAATCGGGGGCAGCGATTAAGGAGCTGCATAGCATGATTCAGCGGTGCTTGACCGCTCTTGAGCACTCGGACATTTAAGTCTCTAGTCCTGTCGCCGACTGCATCCTAGTGTTCCTTTGTTCATCCAAACTCCCCAAGCTCACTCTCTCGTTATGGGAGCAATCTTTGGTGGACAAGTCCAAAATTCCCGCATGGCAGGACATGAGCACATTTCTCAACGAGCGTTATCGTACACTCGAGGCTATTGAGGAAGTGAGGCAAACTTTCAACTCGCATTACTCAACCGCTGGATCATCCCGTCCACAACAGAGTTCAAATCAAGTTAACTCTTTCAAGGCCCGAGTCACTCAGAAAGGGAAATCGTGTGACTTGTGCTCAAAAGAGAATCACCCTGTCCGGGTCTGTCCAAGCTCCCTTGAAATGTCGGTCAATGATCGGATGACCTACATCAAACAGAAGAGCCTCTGTTTGAATTGTTTTGCAAGAGGTCACCAACTACGAGAGTGTACTAGTGCGCTCAATTGCTTCACGTGCAAGCGGTGGCACAACACTCTTCTTCATTGGGGCGATAGTGTCCACAATGGTGCCTCTTCGTCTTACTCTTCCACTTCAGCCACACTTTCCAACATACAGTCCACTCCGAATCAATCGGCAACAAATGTGCAAAATTACTTTTCTATTACGCTCAGAACATCCTTCTCGGCACGGCATTGGTTCTCCAACGAAGCCGAGGCTCCATATCGAGACCTCAGCTTTCGTCATTCCACAGTTGCCAGACAAGCTGCCTTCATCCCATGTGCCGAAAGGGTTCCTAAGAGATCTACCAGCGATTGAACTGGCGGATCCATATTTCTATAAAAGTGCTCAGATTAACATTTTAATTGGCGCGGATATCCTTCCGTCAGTCATCCTGAGCGGCTCCTGGCCAAACATTTGTGGCTCACTCCTTGGAAAAGAAACCGTGTTTGGTTGGATTCTCACCGGCCCCGTTTCCCCGAATGTGTCGACAACTGTCTCTGCGTTTTCGACGAGAGTCGCCATCCAAGCAGACGATCAACTCGATAGATTAAGTTCCAAATTTTGGGAGGCGGAGGATATTCCGTCGAAGCTGGTTAGCTGTGAAAACACTACTTCACGTAGCAGATGTGGCAGATCGGGTGACTCTTCCATTCCGGAAGCCCGTTTGCATTGAATTGGGTCACATGACACCCATCTCGCCGCAGGCGGTGGTCACCACTCCTAATTTTTATCTGCCTCATCATTCATTCAAACCAGATAGGCATCGACACAAAGGTCGGAAGACCCGTCGCCAAACTGAAGGAAGGAAGGACTGACGGACGAATTATTTATTATTGTTACCTCCTACTTCGTTTCTCTATTCGTCGTCCTGTGCTGTCCTATTCCATGTGTCATTGACAATGTAAAGAGGCTACTATAATAATCATTTGTTTTTGTTTCATTGCATTCCCCGCTGGCACCAACTCCTTCCGATGTCGCGTGTGCCGTGGAATCCATCCACTACGGAAGTGCCAGCGCTTTCTCAGGCTGACAGCTGAGAATCGGTTGAGAGCATTACTTATTAACAAGTACTGCTCTAACTGTCTGGCCCACCAACATTCCGGACAATCCTGCCGCAGCGCGGGAATCAGCAAGAGCCACACAGCGCTCGCCCCAGCCGTCAGCGACGACGCAATGAGCAACCAGACCCGGCTCGGTCTCCGACTCCAGCGCGGCCCGTTCCCGCTCGCCTTCCCACCATGAGCAGGCCTCACCTTTGTCCGAAGGGACGTTTCCAACTTCGCTCACATTCTTGCTACAGGATAAAGCTGTGAGCATCCTCCCGTCGGCCAACACCGGATGTAAAACCTTCGTGATGCGAGCTCTGATCGACCCATGCACTGCGACCAGCCGTAACAGCACATCCTTGGCAACAGCCTATCGGCTGTCCGTCACCCGCGTTGGTACTAGCGAACGACAATTTTGTTTTGCCGCGACGAAAGTCTCTAAGAAGAAGACAACAACAATTGCTCGTTTCTTAGATGTTCGCGAGCGTATAATCGAAAAATGTAGATGTATTTTGAATTTTTTCGGAAACTATGATAATTTGCTATGTAGTATATATTGGCAAATGATACATATGTTAATTATTTATTTTTTAAAGTATTGAGCAATTATGTACATAGTCAAAATGTTGAAAAATCTGCTAGCTTCACAGATTCAATTGATATGTAATTTTCGCAATAATCACAAAAATTGAATTTTCTCGAAAACGGCTTTACCGATTTGAATAAAATAAAAAGCATAATATTTGTATATTTGAGTCGTATAGAATAAAATAGCGCGACATGGGCTACAAGTTCTGCAAATATGAAGAATAATTTGATGAAAGCGTTGACATAGTGTTTTACCGCTAACAGTGGTCAGATAAACTGCAAAATTACGATTTACATAAGAACATAAAATTGCGTATATTTATTAACTATAATAAATCAATATACTTGTATATGTATATAGAGTATTTAAATGTAATATTAAATTTTAGTTATAGTTGTTGCATTTAGTTATTTTCCGCAAGTATTTAAAGTCCCCCCAAAGTCCAAAGGGTGTTATTTAACACTAAAGTCTTCCGATTTGAGTCGGCTTTGGCCTGACTGGTTCCAGTTGCTTGATGCACCTGCGAAATGAAATTGTTTTTGCGGGTTAACAAAAGGTAAATTTTCTCAAAAACAGCATAAAGGGTTTCAACTACATATCTTGCTTATAGCTGTATCTACGAAAGTATAATATGCGCTACGGCCGACAAGAAAGACAAAAAAAAGTTATGGTTATTAATCAGCAACATTGATTTTTTGTGCTCATTTTTTATGGGGCTGGAGCTGATGTTATTGTACTTTTCCCGAAATTTTTGATTTTTTGAGGGTATATTTATAAAACAATACTCTATAACTTGTCATAAGCCGATTTGGCCGACAACTCGTCAAAGCCGAGATATTGGCAAAAATGTTGCTACCCCAATTTTTCATTCTCGGTTTTAGTGCATAAATACTGCATGAAATTTGACGAACATGGATTTAATAGAAAGTGTAAAATTACGAAAGTCGAAAAAATTATTTATTGTTGTTGGGAGCAAAAAGATAAGACACCTTGAAGGCTGCTGATGCACAAATTAAACACGTCTGTTTCGTTTGCTAGTTGCAAAAGGAGAGAGCGACAATTTATTGTTTGCGGTTATTCCGACAATAGTAGTTAGAAAACAAAGATGAGCGAAAGCTTATAATTAAACTGTAACAACTGTAGCAAAAGAAGAGCGCAAGATTGAGACTAAAATGTAACTGCTCAGTTAGGCTGAACAGGCTTACAGTGGGACAAGGCGCTTGATTTAACACCGGCCACCTTGGAATACCCGACGTGGGATTTAAAATTACTGGCAACCGTGCTAATTTGTGGATTGGGCGCTTGAATGTGCCAGTGCCCGTTCTAATTTCGGCCACCCGTATTTGGGCGTCTGTTCCTCGGGTTACGCCTGCGACCCTTCCAGTTATCCACCGCTGAGGTGGCGTGTTGTCCTCGTGAACCAGGACGAGGCATCCGACCTCCAAGCCGGGCTGTGGAGATTTCCATTTGGTGCGGATTTGGAGGTTGTGGATGTAGTCCTTCGACCACGCGAGCCAAAACCACTGTCTGAGCGTGGATAACATTTGCCACCTTCGCAAATACGTCAGCTCTTTGTTGGGCCTGTCTGGCACGGATCCTTGAGGCAGCAAACGTATGGCTTGCCCGATTAGAAGATGGCCCGGCGTTAGAGCCTCGCCATCGTTGGGATCGGAGCTGAGTGGAGTGAGAAGCCGCGAGTTGCGAATGGCCTCGACATCTGCCAGATGAGCTCTGACCTCGCTTTCCGCCAGTGACGCGTTGGCCATTTGCCGGACGAGAAGATGCTTTGCGGATTTCACCGCGGCCTCCCACAGCCCTCCGAAATGTGGGGCTCGAGGAGGGATGAAGTGCCATTCCATCCCCAGCTCCGACGCGAACAACTGCAGTTTCTCCTGCTGCTTCGAGAACTCCATCTGTAGCTCCTTGAGTAGGTTGTTTGTCCCGACGAAGTTGATGGCGTTGTCCGAATACATCCGAAGTGGAACGCCACGCCTTGCGATGAAGCTTTTTAGGGTTAATAAAAAACAGTTAGTGGACAAGTCAGCAACCAGTTCCAGATGAACAGCCTTTTATGCAAAACACACAAATACTGCTATATACATTTTTAAAGGAGGCCGTCCCCGAACTCGCAAGGAAACATTTATGGGTCCGCAAAAATCAACGCCACAAATACGAAATGGACGTGTAGCAATCAAGCGATCAGTTGTTAACTGCTCCATTACTTGTTCCATTAGTTTTGGCTTGTACCGAAAACAAAGAATGCAACCACGAACTATTTGTGTGCATTCTCTTCGAGCATTAATCAGCCAAATTCTTTGCCTTAAGAGCGAAATCATAGTTTTAACACCAGCATGACAGTTGGTCTGATGCAAGTCTCTTAAATGCATTCTGACCAAGGGCGAATTCTTTGACATTAAGATCGGAAACTTGGCATCGTCGTCAATCGGTGCATTTAATAGTCTGTCACCTACGCGGATCAACGAAAGAGATTTTCCTGGCTCAGAAATTTTCTGAATAAATGGAGCGAGAGATTGAACATTTGGTTGAACTAATTGATTTGCTTTTAGTTTTTTAAATTCCAAGTTGAATTCGGACCGCTGAACTAATTCAAATAACTTTAACGAGGCAAAATACAACTCCTGTTTACTAAGTGCTGAAGAACAATTTTTGGTTTTTGTTTCACTCGAACCAACCTTTTGTATGAAGAGAAGCGAGCCAGTATAGATGACAGAAAATCAGGATTGGTAGTTAAACAAACCTGAGCTGATTTTTTTGTTTCACTGTTTTTCAAATCGGTTGACAATGAAAAATGAGGATTCTTAGGCCACTCACACTGCTCTTCCATTAAAAATAGTGGGCCTTCTAACCATATCGAGTCGACTAATTCATCGATGTCACAACCACGAGAACAAATATCGGCAGGGTTTGACGCAGAAGGCACATGTCTCCATGTAACATCTTGTGTGAGGTCTTGTATACTGGATACACGGTTTGAAACGAATGTTGCTAGCGAAGAAGGCGACATTCTAATCCAATGAAGTGTGATTTCTGAATCTGTCCAAAAATGCACACTCTCGATTCGGCATTTGCCAAGCATTGGCTTCACGTACGACCAGAACTGCGCCAGTAAATACGCTGCACACAACTCAAGTCTTGGGATCGACTTGGTTTTTAAAGGCGCAACTTTTGCTTTTGATGAAAGCAATTTACATTTCACTTTTCCATTCTGATTAGCTCGTATATATAAAAAGCAGCCATAAGCGTGGCTGGAAGCGTCTGCAAATCCATGAATTTGGATATTGGCTTTGCTGGAATTGGTGTATCGTGGAATGGATACTTTGTCAAGGTTTAGTAGATTTTCTTTAAATCTCTCCCATCTTGTATGCATTTGCATAGGGATAGTTTCGTCCCATGCCAGATGATTTTGCCAGAGCTCTTGCAGTAAGATTCTGTCTTTAATACTGATGGGGCTCAGCAAGCCAAGTGGGTCGAACATACGAGCTGTCACAGACAAAACGTTGCGTTTTGTTGGGCTAAGATCGGTGAAGCTGGAATCCAAATGATATCGAAATATATCAGATTTTAACGTTCACCGCATACCCAATGTTTTGGTCGAGTCTGTGTCGTTGAAACTGAGAACTTTATCAGTTTCATTCCCATTGATTAAAGTAGGGTGGTTGGAGTACCATTTGGCCAATTGAAGACCACCGGAGCTTAGGATATCTGTCACATGGACACAAATCTCCTGCCGTAAGGGCAAACCGACTAAGTTGAAAGCGAATTAGCGACGAGAAGAGTTCCCTCTGTATAGTTGGCCCCACCATTAGAATATCATTCAATGAATAATTAGAAGTCGTTTTGCACGAAGCATCGAAAGCAACTCGAAGTTTGGTGGTGGCACTATCAGGCCTTAGGACGCACTAATGTGGTATAAAATAGTGTGGTCCTGGTGGAAAATCAACGGGAGATATATGACCAAGTTCTATATATTCTTTCATGAAACTGACATACATTTCCTTTAATGTTGCGTTTCTTGAAACCTTGCGTTCAAGAGAAAGAAACCTACGTTTTGCCGTTTCGAAGGACGAACCAAGTATTTTTGGGTCTGTTTTAAACGGAAGACTAACTTCTAATCGCCCTGTCGATAGAGTTGACACACGGTCAACAAAGTCCTGTTCGCAGGCTCTTATCTCTGACGAATATTTAGCGACGTTCGATAAATCTGGAACTTTTTCTAAGTCCCATAGCCTTTCTACCAGCGAGTCAAGTTTTATATCTTCCGACGAGTATGTTGTTGCACCACATAATGGGTTCTGACACAATCCACCCTAGCAGAGTTTTTTGTAACAGAGGGCCACTGTCGTTCAATTTAATTTGGCCTGTGCACAAAAGGTCGAAAAAGGAATCGGCTCCTAATAGAAAGTCGATTCTCTGCGGCTTGTAAAAGTAAGGATCATCCAGTTCCACGTTAGCCGGTATTTGTAACTGCCTAACTGGAATCAAGCTGTCTGGCTGCTGGTTCGAAATTGATTTCAGCACCCAAAAATCGGCGTCAAACTGATGTTTGTTAACACGAGATGATATCGTTGTTGACACTTCATGTCGGGCTACCAAGTTTGACGTTCCTATGGCCGTAACTGTCAGACACTTGTTGGCTCGCGACAACCTTAGAGCTTGGGCAAATTCTTCAGTCATGAAATTGACCTGAGACCCAGAGTTCAACAAAGCCCTCGCCAACTGGAATTGACTGAATCTATCGCGAAGCGACCTATCAGAATCTACAAGACTTTCGAAAAGGCTTATGAACTGCTTGTATTCTGAGTGCTTACAATTGAACTTTGGTAAGTTCATTTTGGGCAAGTGAGACCAATACGATGCTGGCTGAGCCACTCGGTCCAAATCGGGCTCCTTCAAACTAATCAGATACAACGACCTTGTCTTAATGCATAATTCTTCTAAGGAAGCACGGCTAGAAATATCCGGGTCAATGCAATCAATTTCAGATTGCAACTCCATGGCATCTGCAATGTATTTATTTAGTATATCCAAACGACATTGGATCTCAATTTTGTTGATAGAACCTGTTTCATTTAACACTGTTAACTACGCCTCTCAATACTTTCTTCTATCTTTGATAATCTAGAAAATAACAGAGTTAATTTTGCACTATGGCAATTTTCAATTACGGTTTCATTTAATTCAGTTTTTCCCTTTTCTTTCGACATTGCGACTTGGTGTATGTTGCTGGGTATTGCAAGTTAAGCAAAGGGAAAACACACTCTACTAGTAAGAGAAACACCAATGCAAGAACTCAAGAGAATGTTTCTAATGTCAAACTCAACAGTGAGCGTAGCTTCAATGTTAGTTTGAGCGGCGCCGAACAAGCAAAGCAAGAGCGCAAACGATCAAACACAGCGAGAGCGAAGATGATCGAACAAAGCGAGAGCGGAACTTATTTAAGCAAGCGAGAACGAAGGTTACCAAATAAAGAGAGCGGAAAATAACTGAAATTATGCGCGGGTGCTATTATTGTAACTCAATGTAATATAAAGAACCTGAAAGCATAATCATAAAGTTGCGAGTGGTGGTTAGAATGTTTTGGCACTTGGATTTCACTTATGTGTGTTGCATCAATTGTTCACTACAATTCAATAATCAGGGTCAGGCAACTGGACTCTTGTTTAATACAAGATATAACAGTCTGAACTGGGAAACAATCACAATGAATGTCACCAGGTCCAAAGTTATTAACAAACTTTTCCAGTTGTTGACACTGTTACCTGTTCATCAGAAGAGCTGTTGACTTCTGATTGATCCATAAATCCAAAGGCCAGCAACGAAACAACGCAGACGAATGTGTTTGTAATTATACGCACTCAGCTGCCAACTATGTAGATGTGAAATTAATTAAACTTATCAATTGCAATAATTGAATGTACTATATGTTTAATTAACAAATCAACAAAGTGTTTTTTTGTAGTCCCTGCTCGGGCGCCATGTAAAATTACGAAAGTCACAAAAATAATTTATTGTTGGGAGCAAAAAGATAAGACACCTTGAAGGCTGCTGATGCGCAAATTAATCACGTTTCGTTTGCTAGTTGCAAAAGGAGAGAGCGACAATTTATTGTTTGCCGGTTATTCCGACAATAGTAGTTAGAAAACAAAGATGAGCGAAAGCTTATAATTAAACTGTAACAACTGTAGCAAAAGAAGAGCGCAAGATTGAGACTAAAATGTAACTGCTCAGTTAGGCTGAGCAGGCTTACAGTGGGACAAGGCGCCCGATTTAACAGAAAGATAATTTAATTTTCTATTGTTTTGCACTTAAACTTTTTTAATTTAAGTTTAAATATCACATAAAAAGACGAAAATAAAAAGTTTTTTTTTTAGCCGATTTTTTTTATCGATATGTGACGCTAAAGTTGACGCGCATCAAAGCTGATTGTTTTTAAATTTATAATAGTTTTTTGTACGTGTGAACAATAATCTTATTAAATATCTAATTATTGCCCATTGTAACATGTGCTCCTTCGATTCGCTAAAAATTTGTTTATACATAGGTACATATATCACTTTCGGCAATTTAACAAACGTTTTATTTAATTTCACAACTCCAAATGATTGGTGGTAACACTTTAGCCAACTTATCGATCTTTGATGACACTATCGATTATAAATAAATTCACGATCATATGAAATGCACATAGCCATCGGCAAAAAAAAACAAGCTCTTACAAATCAAACCGTTGATGTCGCAAATACATTTAAAGCTTGAATTTGTTAGATGAATTTTAAAAAAAAAGCTATATTTCACGCTATAAGCTAGATGAAAATTTTGCAAGCATTTCATGTTTCAAGTATGCTACAACTAGCTTATAATAATAGCCCATTTCCACTACACCCAAAACCTCGGTTTTCTTTGGTTTTTTCACGTTCAGGCCGAATGTTACGTTCGCCCCATGTAAAAATCCATAATAAAAAAAAGTCGGGTTTTCTACGTTCGCGAGCTACGTAGAAATAGCGAACGCACTTTTTGGGTAATTACGCTATATTTTGATCGATATGACAACGAAAAAGAGCTCACCACTAAACAAACAGCTGACATTTAAGTGCGCCAAGGTAGGAAAATAAATATTTTATTTTGCTTTTTAAGCAAATTTTTTATATTTTAGATATGCCGAAAAACTCGAAAGCCGTCAATATCGTGGAGTGGCTTTCACGAGGCTATGATGTTCGACTTATGGGAGGAGAAATGTAGTGCCTTTTTTGGCCAATCCACAAGGGTGCCAAACTCCTCCCAATTAATTCGAAAATTATTTTCAAAAAATGATTCGTTGTTTTCAGGAACATCGCGTTCCCTAAAGCACCCATGCCGTTGCTAAAAAGTAAATGTATTTATGTAAATATTACATTGCTGCCAGCAAATCTACTTATGTACATAGCCCTAAACTGATGGCGATTTCTTTACTATTGGCAATGGCCTATACTCTATACTCCGTTAATTTTCCACTTCGTCAAAATCCTCATAAAAATCCTGCAATTTAAGAAAATTTTCCATTTTAGAATGCGCGTGCTGTTTTTTGAATTGTTCGCCAACTCGTGTTTACATTTGAAAAGCTGACATTACAGAGCGGCCATATTGAAAAATTTACCGTTGCCCATATTTTTCGGTTTGTGCCAATGGAAACCCCGAAACGGGACTTTAAAAAACGTAAAAAAAACCGAGTGATGTGGAAATAGGCTATAAAAGCTATACTGACAAAACTAACAGTTCCCCGATAATTATCGATGGAACCGATTGAGTACTCGATTGTTCTCTATCTATATATTTACATCGACTGTTATACTTTACTTTTAAACTTTATACCAAGTGCATATGCTTTAATGATGCAGTTCTATGATGCATTAAAAACTGCATCATAGATCAGCTGTATATTTTTTTTTTATTTATTTAACTAACGTACTAACGATGTACTAACGGCAGTACCATCAAGTGGCCCAGCGATACCAAGCAAAGGCTTCTTGACGCGCGGACAAAACAAAATAAATTTGTGAACAGCATGCAGTAATCGAAAACCGCGAGTAAATAGTAAAACACGCTGGACTTCTAATTAAATTAACTTAATAATATGTTAGGATATACATATGTATAAGAAGATGAAAAAGAAGTAAGTGGCATTATGGCAAGCAAAGTTAGTAGTTCTACGTGAAATGAGAAGAGAAAGAAAATTCCTAGTGATCCTGACCGGAACTGCAAAACTAATTTGACTTAACAGCTCCAAAGAGTCTATTTCACTATTAATTAGTCTCTGTATGAAAACAGCACCTTGCATAGTTCTACGGTTATAAAAAGAGAAGGAAGGTTTAGTAATAAAATTCTACTGCGATAAGGTGGTAATCTAATATTAGGATTCCAATTTAAACTACGAAGAGCAAATAACAAGAATTGTTTCTGCACCGACTCAATCCTATCTTGATAAACCCTATACTGGGGATTCCAGACAAAAGATCCGTACTCAATGATAGGATGAACCAGTGAGACGTACAAAGGTTTGGTAATGAAGGGATCGTTGAACTCTTTCGACCAGCGTTTTATAAATCCCAGATCACTCATGTCCCTATTTACAGCAGACAGAATATGTTTATCAAATTTTAGTTTTGCATCAAGCAGAATCCCCAAGTTATTCACAACTTCAATTCGCTCTAGAGGAGTATCATTTAAAACATAGTTATTTGCATGTGAATAACCCCTACAGAAGGTATAAGGGTGAAAGAGTAAACAAACTCAGGTAGGAAGAAATAAAAATAACAAAAGCAATAGAAGCAAATCTACCGAAAGGCGGAGGGCATTAAAAAAGTATGAGTATACATAAATTCTAATTACTATACCATAATAAATCACTCGCTCTGCAACGATTATAATCTTGTACAAAGTGTTTAATTGAAAGTATTGTCGATTTTCGTTGTGCCTATTTACTTTTTATCAACATTTTTAGTTATGTTTTTAAGAATTGCAAAGAAAGTTTAACAGGCATTCTCCGGTATTCACTTTTGGTTTTCTTTTTCGTTTTGCGACCAAAACCGAGATATTCGTTTTTAGGTGCTCCGGGTTTCACTTGTTTTTGGTCATCGTTTTGCTATCGGAACGTTTCATTATTTACTGCTGAAACAGCTGACTTATGCTTTGGTCAAAAGTAAACAACGCGAAAAAATGTCTTTTGTATGTGGATAGAACTCACATAAGGATATTTTTATTGTGCATAGTTGATTTATGCTTACCCTGAATGAAATATATTTGCCTTTTGTCTTTTTTGGTAAGAAAGATTTCCAACTTTCTTTAAAAAATCAGTTGAACGGCAATCAGCTGTTTCCCACAAAAAAAAAGGGGATGCCACCTTTTTAATGGATTTCATTCCGGTGATTTCAACAATTTTTTTTATACAATTTTAGCACATACGTAATAAAATTAAATTAATTAATTTTTAAAAAACATATTTTACCCAACTTCAACAAATTTAATGTCATCCGTTTTTCGTTCGTTTTGAAAACAAAAACGAAAAAATTGGTGCACTCCCGTTTTCACTTTCACAAGATTCCTTCGAATTGCAAAACGATAAAATTTGTCTTGCTGAAATGAAAAGTAAATGCCTTTTTCTATATTAAATTGGATCTTATGTGCAAAAGGAAAAAATAGTTAACTCATTATTGTCGTTCTTTTAAAACCGCCAGAAGATTAATTAAGTTTATAATTATTTTTAAAACGACTAATTTCTGACCCTACCTCAAATTTGGAAATAAAATTTTGCCGTCGGCAACAACAATTTTCGTTTTGATGAGCGACCGATAAATCTGACACCATGAATTATCGACTAGGCTGCCATACTTTTGGTGGAATGAAAAAGCAAGTTAAAAATACTTGTATAATCAAACGGATGGCGACAAAACGAAAAACGAGCACCTAAAAACGAAAATCTCGGTTTTGGTCCCAAAACAAAAACGAAAACCAAAAGTGAAACATGCTCCGGTTTCCTGTATATAATTTTTATTTATTATTTCTTAATTAACTCTGCTTATTTAGATTTTACATTATAATAACTCGCTCTGCAACAATCATATTTCTATACAAACTGGCATGCTCCGGCATTAACTTTTCGATTTTGTTTTGCCGACATGAAAAGAAGAGGCCTTTTTCTACATTAAATCGAATCTTATTTGCAAAAGGAAAAAAAAAATAGTTGACTCATTCCAAAAGAAAAAAAAATAGTTGACTCATTGGTTTATTGTCGTTCTGTTAAGACCGCCAGAAAATCAATTAGGCTTGTAAATATTTTTAAAACAAATTTAGAATTTTTGACCCCACCTCAAATTTGGAAATAAAATTTTGCCGTCGGCAAGAACAATTTTCGTTTTGGTGAGCAACCGATAAGTCCGACACCATGAGATATCGCCTAAGATGCTTTTGGTGGAATGAAAAAGCAAGCTAAAAATACTTGTATAATGAAACGGATGGCATTAAATTTTTTTGAAGTTGGGTAAAATATGTTTTATAAAAATTTATTTATTTAATTTAATTACTTAAGTGCTAAGATTTTATAAAAAAAAATTGTTGAAATGACCGGAATGAAGTCCATTAAAAAGGTGGCATCCCCATTTTTTGTGGGAAAAAGCTGATTGTCGTTCCACTGATTTTTTTATGTAAGTTTCAAATCTTTCTTATCAAAAAAGACAAATGGTAAATATATTTTATTCATCTATGCAGGATAAAATTATTCTTATGTGAGTTATAGCAACGCAGGAAATTGGACCTACGAAAGGCATTTTTTCGCGTTGTATACTTCTGACCAAAACACAAGTCAGCTGTTTCATCAGTAAAAAATGAAACGTTCCAATAGCAAAACGATGACCAAAAACTTGTTAAAACCGGAGCACCTAAAAACGAAAATCTCGGTTTTGTTCCCAAAACGAAAACGAAAAGTGAATACCGGAGCATGTCTGATAGTGGCCAAATTGATCGTATTGGCGATTTTCTTTAAACATCTTATTATGCCTCCGTCTATTCCTTTTCATTGTTTTTACATTGCTTTCATTTTTTATAGGAATTGCAAAGCAATTTAAAATATTTTTAAAGCGACAAAATATACAAGTGGAATAATCAGCTGGCTTTCATCGAAATCGCACTTTTTCGATAATTATTAACATTTTCAAAATCATTGTCGAATCACCAATAATTCGGCTTCTTTTGCCGTAACCCTCTTATGCGCATCCATCGGATATTTTCAATAATGCAACCCAGAAATTCTAAAGATAAGGTCTTTATAATTTTTAGTGCATGATGGCGTCTCACTCCAAAATTGTTATTTGTAATATTGATCTAATAAAAAGCTACTGATTAATACTGATATTACTCTAGTGTCAATAATAGTTAAAAATAAAAGTTATGCCCTTAAAATTATAAAGAAAAATTCATAATTGTTTATATGTTGCGAAAAATTATCTTTCAAATACTCTTTAAGTCAACGATTTCTTATTTGGATGTATTAAATTCATATATATGAGCATCTTATACTTGCATTCTTCTTTAAACGTGGAAGTATTATGAGTGGAAACAGTTCGTCATTATTTGTTATTTAAGGTTGCCATTTCGAGTATAACAGAATAATAAATTACTTGCAAGATATGTTCGAGTGTTGTTAGTTAACGAACAAATAAACATTGCAAGCTATTTGTAAGTCTGAAATTAAATATCTAAAATGTTTTTTATGGGTGTCTGTACAGTGGCCTAAAACAATATACATATGTAATAACTTATTGTTAAAAAAAACTTTCGTAATTTTACAAGAGACCGATTAAAACGCGTCTGTTTAATTAACAGAATGCAAGTGTATTTGTATGTATGCATGTGAAACCTCATCAAAGTCTGATTCATAACAATAAATGACAGAAGTAATCGAATTCTCAAGTGTTATGGTCATTGCCTGGAAATGTAATTTGAATGGAGTTTATTGAAATGGAAACAAAATTGCAAACCCAATAAATATTAACAAAATTGAATGTAACTACAACAATACAAAAATCAACGAAAAAACAATAATATTTTCCCCTAGATTACGTAGTGTGAACATGAGTCCTAGGAATGTGCCTTTGTGTATGTATGAATAAAGATGTATGTTTTGTGATGTGGGCTAAGTTAACTACGGTGTAGAATTATTCCTTACTCAAAGAAAATGTTTGGATTTATTAATTATGGTTATTTATATACATATATACATATGTATGTATGTTTAAGACCAATCCGGAATTTGTTTATCTATTTTCTAATGTGAGTTGAGTAATGATAGATTAATCTTGTACATACATACATACATATGTATTTGCGAACAATGCACATAAGTTGTACGAATATTAAAAGGACAATGAAATTTAAATTAAAGCGACTGTTATAAAAATGAGGAATGTATTAGACAGGAGGAATAACTCCCTTTAAATTTTATTTTCAAGTTCAGGTCTATGTTCATGTGTGTATATTTTTAGATGTGCCTCGAATATTTTAATTAGTAGAATTCGATTTTTATGTTTTTGCCTCTTCAACTGTTGCTTTGAATCTCAAAAATATGCATCTGTACATGTAAATGTATCAGCATACACAAATCTCAATATGTAAGACATTTAAATGTGTGTCATGGTTTTTGTTGTATTTTTTTATGAGGATATATAGGATACGCTTAAAAACGTATAGCCAAAAATGTTACATAAACCAAAATGAGCATTTTCTATATATGTATGTACATACATATGTACATATTATGTACATATACATGCATGTATGCAAATATATATATGAACATCCATGTATGTACTTATATTGTATACCTGCAAGGATTCGTCATTTTGCGAATCGTACAATTTCTCATCGGTAAAATGAAAAATATAACAAGATTATTATTAAAGTTAAGGAAAATCAGAAAAAACGTTTGAGTAATCGTGAAACGTGGACCACATTCTGAATCAAATAAAGAAGTTATTGTTGTTTTGTTTGGTTTACATAAAATAGGTGAAATATACATACATATGCATATTGATGATAAATATATTATTAAATAATATATGTCCGTCAACTTACATATATATGTAAATGCATTTTATCATTTATTTTTATAAGCAAATATTAGCAATAAGTTGAAGAGATTTCTTAGTAAAAGAGTTTTCTTAGTAATTTTGTTATGGCATACATTGTTTCTCAAAAATTCCAAGATTGAGTAAATTTATAAATACATGTTACCAAACATACCCCCTTTGAAAGATTTTATCAAATTTGAAGAAAAGTGTGGATTTTTAAATTAAGCTACCTCTATAATTATCGTGTTAAAAAATGACTTGTGGCCGTGCTTTCATTTACCTTACATGTTTGTTTACTATCATATTGTAGTCACTATGCTGACACACAATCGCAATAGTCCACATGTTTTTGCATGTCGACCAACAATTACACAAATAAATTGTAAATAGGAATTGTACAGAAATTAATTTTTCTTTAATTAATTTACAAGATTTCAATACATTCAGTGTTTTTTTAATTATTCTCAATTCGGATACAAAAAAGTGGTAACACTTTAAATCAGGGACAATTTAAAAGAATTAAATCGAACATTTTTGATTGATACGTATTTTACTTAAAAGTAAAGTTTATTCTGTTCTATTTTTAAGACGAATCACTGACAATACTGTGTCACACGCGTTTGTTTATTATATTATTATTTGTTTTCGATATATTCAGTTGGTATACCGATATCTTATTCCCATTGCTTTGATTGTACATATTTATAGTTTGAGAAAATAAATTTTTTTTAAAGATGCTCTATTACTCTTTTTTAATCAATCGTCAAAAAATTCGTGTCGCGTTTTTTGCGCTTACCCACACGCTGATATGGTTTTAAACAGCTTTTTATTCCCGGTACTCATAGGGTAGAAAGGTACCTTTGTGCCGGTAGGAAATGTATGTAACAGGTAGAAGGAGGCATCTCCGACCCTATATATTCTTGATCAGCTTCAACAGCCGAGACGATCTAGCCATGTCCCTCTGTCCGTGTGTGTGTGTCTGTCCGCCTGTCCGTATGAACACCTAGATCTCAGAGACTATAAGAGATAGAGCGACAGTTTACAGCCGCTGTTGTGTACATGGTTGGGAGCTCCATCCGGCGAGGAACATCACTCATTTTTTGGACAATTCAAAAGAAACCGACCGTACAGATATGGAGCAATAAATTTGTTGGATACAAAAGAAGTAACAATAAAAAACTATTTAAAAAGATTGAAAATTTCCTGATCAAAGTTTGGTTTTGAACTTTATCGGGTGTTCCAGTCGTATATACATATATTGGGTTGCCCAAAAAGTAATTGCGGATTTTGCATATAGTCGGCGTTTATAATTTTTTTAACTGCTTGTGACTCTGTAATTGCATTATTTCTTTTGCCCGTTATCAGCTGTCACTATTAGCTTGCTTTAGAAAAAAAGTTTGCGTAATTTTGTTTACATTTGTTTGATTGGCGCCCTTTTTAATATGGAGTCCACAAAAGAGCATTTTCGTCATATTTTACTTTATTATTTCCGTAAAGGAAAAAGCGCAGAGACAGTTGCTAAAAAAGTTACGTGATGTGTATGGTGATAAACCCTTAAAAGAAAGACAGTGTCAAAATTGGTTTCGCAAATTCCGTTCTGGAGATTTTTCACTTAAAGATGAGCCATGGGATTGGAAGGGTGTGGTATATTTTGAGCTGCTTCCAAGGAACCAAACGATTAATTCGGATGTTTACTGTCAACAACTGGACAAATTGAATGCAGCCATCAACGAGAAGCGGCCAGAATTGATCAATCGTAAAGGTTTCATTTTCCATCATGACAACGCCAGACCACACACATCTTTGATGACCCGGCAAAAACTGGGACAGCTTGGCTGGGAAGTTTTGATGCATCCACCATATAGCGCTGACCTTGCACCATCAGACTACCATTTATTTCGATCTTTGCTGATCCTTAAATGGTAAAACTTTCGGCAATGATGAGGCTATAAAATCGCACTTGGTTCAGTTTTTTTGCATATAAAGGCCAGAAGTTCTATGAGCGTGGAATACAAAATTTGCCGGGAAGATGGCAAAAGGTTATCGAACAAAATGGAAATTATATATTTGATTAAAGTTCATTCTAAGTTTGATTAAAAATTCATTTACTTTCTTTTAAAAAATCCGCAATTACTTTTTGGGCAACCCAATATAATATGAAGACATAGGAATATAAGAAACTTATATATTTGCTTTGCTTCTTTTTGTCTGATGAACGGAATTCTTTCAAGTGTTTTGAAGTAGGGTTTTCAATGCACTACATCTCATATGGGACTCTGCTTGATGTCTGTATCTAAATATGTTGCTGTTAACAGAGCTTCACTCTGGAACTTTTATCTAATCTTGCGTCATTTAGCTTGCCATTTACTTTTTTGGGTAAATGTATTTATTATTCGTTCAAATAATAAGTAAACCATTTATGTACACAAATCTCCTTCATTTCATTCGACAAGTATTCTCTTCTATTGCATTATTTCCAATTAGAAAAATGATATGATCAATGAATTACCAAAACATCAATCTGTTATGCCTCATACTCACGGTTGCCATTCCAAAAAAAATTTTTGTACCAAAACTTTGAAAAAATGTACCAATTTTAGCAAAAATGTACCACAAATTTTTTTCGGTACAAATTTTCAAAGGTTTTCATTAGAGGTACTATGGAAAGTTCTTCGCTTAGAAATTTGGTTGGAGTTATTGACTCTAAAAATTTGACATCTTTCGAAGTCAAATCTCATTTTTATTTGTGAAATCAGCTCAATATAAGATTCACGAATATTTTCTTTAATTTTATACTTTTCAAATTCACTAAGATTTTCGCTATCAATATGCTGCTGCGCAAATTGTGATTCACAATATACATATATATATATATAAACATCGCGAATCGACTGTATGCGATATTGTCCAGTGTTAGTCTTGGTTTAATTTCTAACTAATACAAAATTTGTGTTTGGTAGAACAGAGCCATTTGTTAAAATAATATAAAATTTCATGAAAAATTTAAATACTAGACCAGGCATATTGAAATTGTACCAATTTGAAAAAAAAGTGATCCAATGTATCAACGCATGAAAAATGTACCAGTTTCGGTACATTTGTACCAAAAGTGGCAACCGTGCTCATACTCAGAATGTTATCTCTTAACAGCTCTTGTGGGTATAACAGCTGAAAAATCAACTATTAAATCCAAAAGCACGAGCGCTAAGTTTGCATATTTTTTGCAGTGAACTTTGTAATTTATTTATTTGTATATAAAACAAGTAAGAAAGCGACAGCATTACAATTACGCATGTTATTCGAGTTTTGTCAATTTGTAGGGCCGGAAGTGGGCGTGGAAACAATTTGTAACAAACTTGATTTGATATTATAACCCATAAGGTAGAAGGGTATTATACTATAACTTCGTACCGGCAAGAAATGTGTCTAACAGGCACAGGAGGCATTTCCGACCTCATGAAGTATATTTATTCTTGATCATCGTCAATAGCCGAGACGATATAGACATGTCCATCTGATCGTAACAAGTGTTATTTTACAGCTAGAGTGAAATTTTTGGCACATACAATAATATCTACAGTCATTATTATTCGTGAAAGTTTGGCTGCGATCAGATAAAAAAAGTTGAAGATATTAAAGAAAAACTTTTGTGCGGGGAAAACGTCTTCTTTCTAGGGATCTTAGCTGCTTTGGCTGACAATATGGTATATTTTGCACTCTATGGTATATCGTGCATATAGTACTATATCAATATACCAAACATACTATTCGGTATATATATATTTTTTTTTGTATTTTTACGGTACATTATTTTGGTATATTAGGCAAATTCCGCACTGTTTTGCTTTTATTCATTATACCCGCTACCCATAGGTTAGAAGGGTATTATAAGTTTGTGCCGGCAGGAAATGTATGTAACAGGTAGAACGAGGCATCTCCGACCCTATAAAGTATATATATTCTTGATCAGCGTCAACAGCCGAGACGATCTAGCCATGTCCGTCTGTCCGTATGAACACCTAGATCTCAGAGACTACGAGAGATAGAGCTATAATTTTTTTCGACAGCATTTGTTATGTTTGCACGCAGATCATGTTTGTTTCAAATTTTTGCCACGCCCACTTCCGCCCCCGCAAATCAATAAATTCGAATAACAAGCGTAATTTTAAAGCTATAGTATATATACAATAATTACTATAGTAGTTATGATTCCTGAAAATTTGGTTGCGATCAGTTAAAAATTGTGGAAGATATTAAATAAATACCAAATATACCATTTGGTATATTTTTAGTATTGTTGGAGTATATTCGGTATATTTTGAGAAAAATTCCGCAAAATATATATTTTATTCAAAATGGGTAGCGGGTATCTCACAGTCGAGTACACTCGACTGTAGCTTTCTTCCTTGTTAAATATTTTGGTGAAAGTGTGAAAATATGTAGTTTATTTCCAACTAATTTTTATCGTTGAACAACGTACTATTATGATTCTTATTTATTATTTTAAAATTATTATTAATAATATTTTATTAATAAAATAAAGATAAAACAAAACACTGACGAGCTTCATTTTGCATTTATAGGTTGCTACACATTAAATTAGAGACAAAATCGCATAGAATATAGAATATATATAGAAGACAAGAATATATATAGAAGAAAAAAACCAATTGTCATCGAATTTACCTAAAAATAAAATAAAACGCTGCTTCAGTTTGAAAAAAAAAATTAATTAATTAAGCCCAAGAAACCTCTGAATCTAAAAGCGTGAGCCTAGTGGACGCTGGACAATCGCCTAAGCAATAGATAACATTTTTACGACGCCAAGCAAGATCATAAAGTATCAGGAAGAAATTAATGACGTTACTTGGGCCTAGCGCCCCTGGTATGGCCTTTATGATGAAAAAAAATATAGGTTTAATGTGGAAGTGAATCTTCAAGATTTGGTAGAGGTAGCACTCGTTAACGAGGTACTCTTTGCTAAGATACGATTATTGGATGGCGGCTCATTTCAAGAGTATAGTAGCCGGTAAATATATTGAAGTCTCGATTTCTCTTTTAAATATAAAACCTTGATCGTTTCATTTCGACATTAGCGAGGAAGTGCGCAATCATCGGGTGGAATGGAATCGTAATTTTGAGTTCCCATGTAAAATGAGCGCGAATGCTTCTACCGGCGTGTTGGATCCTTGTCATTTGCGTATTTCAATACGAAAGGAAATGAAAGGAGGTCGAAGTTATTATAAGCTAGGTTTTATTGATCTAAACCTTGCCGAATATGCTGGTGCTGGCCTAACTTCACGACGCTTTCTTCTTGAAGGCTATGATTCGCGTCATCGTTTGGATAACTCTATGTTAAGAGTTGGCATAAAAAATGCATATGTTGAGCGGTGATATTCTCTTTAAAGCGTAAGTAATGTAATTGGTTTAAGCAATTGACAATTCAACTGTTGTTTTTTTATGTAGCCCGACGTCTAGTCTGAAGAGCAAGCAGTGTAAACCGGCATCTGCGGACGATGATGCGTGCAGTGGGCTGCAAATGTCAACAGCTGCGGTCTTACCCAATATTGCCAGTAGCGGTGGAGGTGCTATTATTCCTTTGGGGGGCGTTTCCAGTACGATTTCATCACCTGGCACTCGTCCCGTGTCTGTTGCCAAGGATGATGGTATGTTTTACATATTACTCAATGTACATATCTAAAACCTATGAATTTTATTTTTCATACAGATCAAGAAGTTCATATAGCACCTATTATAGCAGACTCGGGATTATCCGAGTCCTCTGAATCCGCAATTACTCTAACCTCGGATAATCTACTACAACATGTAATAGCTTCTTCCAGTGCGGCAACACCAGTCATAGTACCCCCCTCAACCTGCCTTGTGCACCATTGGAAGCAATAATAATGGGACCACACTCCCTTTGAATGTTAGTGGAGTCGGTAGCAGTGGGACTGGCGGAATTGGAGTAGTTAATACAGGTGCTGTCACGGAAATGGGTCATTCCAGAAATTCTAGTAATACTAGTCAAGTGAGAATTAATATTAAAAATTATATGTGCATATAGTATCAACTTTTTTTCAGATGTCGAAAGGTTCGGGTTATAGTAGTTTTTCTCATAGTCAGCATTCACGCCAGAGTTCCGAGGGTGACTCGAACCATGCTAGGTAAGTAAATAAAAAAAAAAAACATGTATGTTTTCAGTTCTAATAAGTCAGTATAAAAACGGACAACTTTATTTTAAATAGTCTTGAATAATTAGATAAGACATTATATTTTATACAATTTTAGTGTATAAAAAAAATAGGTCACAATAAAAGAAGAGTGATTCTAATTATTTGATCGAAAGAGAGGTGGGACTAGCATGTTTAACCAACAAAAACGTTTCACAATTTTGGCCCATTAATTTGAAATAGTTCATGAAATGACTTTTGTGTTCGAATTATTAATTTCAACTGATGCCTTCATCTAATTTTCGTGCCAAAGCTATATCAATGCAAGAACACTAGTAATTAAATACACTACTTACACATACACAACTATTATTCTTTTTTTAAACAATCTCTTATACGTTTTGAAATCAATGTTGCCATTATAATATAATTCTTATTCCATTACTGCGACCCTTAAAAGAAAGATCCACACAATGATAAATTCTTGGTTAACAATTTGAAACAAATATCGTTTAATTTTCAATCAAATGTTTGCAAAAAAAGCAATATAAAAAATTGTGAAAATATTTTTAACATTGATTCAGATTATTGGGTTTTGGGTGGTACTCTTTGTCAACATTTGAAGACTGTCGTCAAATAGCTAAATAATGGAAAAACTATTCTATTGTTTTTTTGGGCCAGACAAATTGTATACGTGAGATCCGCAATTTTTGAAATTTTGTTAGTACTTCGTATTTCTTTTTTTTTTTTATTCAATCTTTTGGGTTTTCGGCTATTAACCGTTCGGTCAATTTGCTTTCGCAAGTGCTTGTTGGCAAAAGTCGACGCAAAATTTCTAATTCATGGCATATTATTACTTTATTTTTAAAATTTTGCAATGAATTATACGAGATCTTTATTAATCGTTCGCACACCCCTGTTGACTAAATAAAAAGTAACTAGCCAATAGAGATGCTATACTTCAATGTGATAAAACTTTAAAATGTGTTAAATAAAATCAATGATTTAATTGAAATTCATCTGATAAAAATCGATGCATGTTTTTCGTGTTTAAAATTCAAACATTAGAAAAAAAACTTTGTAATCTTGCACCGTTTCGCTCATTTCATAGATCATCGGATTTCGAATGGCTCAGATTCGAAAGATACCTGTTTTATGAGATCACATATGACTAGGCTATGCTTGCTTTGCAAGTCTTCAAAAAACCAAATAAGTACAAAAAATTAAAACAAAATTCTTTTTCCTCCTTGAGTTTGTTTAATTTTGCATCCTTAAACAGGTTCCGTCTTTGGTGTAAGCACTTGTATCATAGAATCGTATCACTTAAGCTGATGTGATTGATCAATATAGGATATAAGTATGTAGTTATTTCATTCTAAGTTAAAATAAACATTTTTTATATTATAAGGTGTCGATATTCGGTGTGTCTAAAAAAGGGGCGGGAGAATATACCAACCTCCATTTCGAATAATAATCATTATTTCAAATCATTTTAAAATATTTAAATGTGGTATATTCATATTTTCAGTATTTTAATGTGGTTTATTCATATTTTCACTATTATTATTTAGAAGCTTTTCATATTCGACTTACAAGATTAAAAACAATTAAGAAAGCTACAGTCGAGTGTGCTCGACTGTGGGATACCCGCTACGCATTTTGAATAAAAACAAAATATTGCGGTAAAATATACCGAAAAATACTAAATACAAAAATATACCAAATAATATATTTGGCATATCGATATAGTACCACATTCAAAATATACCATAGACTTCCACAATTTTTATTTGATCCAAATTTTCAGGAATCATAATTACTATTGTTATTATTGCATACACCAAAAATCGCAGCTCTAGATTTAAAATTATGCTTGTTATTCGATTTTATTGATTTGCAGGAGCGGAAGTGGGCGTGGTAAAATTTTAAAGCAAACTTGATCTGCTTGCAAACATAACAAATGCTGTCGAAAAAATTACAGCTCTATCTCTTAAAATCTCTGAGAGATCCAGTATTTCATACGGACGGACGGACGGACAGACAATTTTTATGGGGACATTGAATAATGTAGTACCGTTTGAAGTTATGTATGTCATAAAATTAATTCTTCAAGCATCAACTTTTTTGATGAATTCATACATTTATGTAGCATCTTGAATTGTGATAATAAATTTAATAATTTAAAAAATGTGAAGAAAGTAATTTAGGTAAAAAGTAGTGACCAGAAAATAATCGAGAAATTTTAACATATTTCAGGAAAATCCCATATAACCTTAGGTATTTGCTCTAAGACAAAAGTGTCAATAAAAGTTTAAAATATATTTAAATAGTTAACATATTTTAGTTTCTTATTTCATAGCACATATGACATTCAGAATAATACAGTAACGAATCCAATGTGCTATTAATTATACACGTGGTCCTGCGCAGCTATTTGGCTTTAATTGTTTTAATACTAGACACATCGGATAGGCTTCGAAGATATAATAAGCGATATTCTCTCTGCTTCTGGCTGTGCAACAGCTGCCTCAGATGTCTTCAGAATACGCGTTACAATGTGAGTTGCCTAGTCATAGACTGCTTCGAAACTTGGTTCATTCACACGTACATATGTATTTCTGTTTGTTTTGCGACTATTTGTTTAAGCTCAGCTCATTGTATGCATAGTATAGATATGGTTTAGTAACCACAACATCACTTTCTAATGATCCAAAAAAGTCGTCATTTCTATATAAAGATCCACATCCAAATGTTATTTATTAAGGGCAGTATCTCCACACATACGAATTTCCCAGCCCAATCAGAAATGTCAATATAAAACTTTAACTTACTAGCAAGCAAAGGGTAATTAATAATATATATAATTATTAATTATAATTAATAATATATATAATTACCTTTTGCTTGGATACACATTTATCAGCACTGTTTCGAAATGATGTAAGCCTCTATTGACAGCTATTATTCTGATTCATAAGTCCATAGGTTAAACATTGCACATACTAATGTACATAGCTAAGTTGCAGTGTATAATTATATATTGGTGGGGAGTTCAATATTTGTCCGGCGAGTTATTATTAACAGTTGCATTAAATTTGACCTCTTTTTCTGGCCTAAGCCCATTTTATAAAAGTTGGAAGATTGAAATAATTTTAGGTGCAATGTATTCATAATAAATCAAGTTTCAATGTTGCATACCAGAATTTTCAATAGATGGCGCCACTGAGAAAATAACAGCTGATAAACAGAGCTTATGAAAATGGCAACCGAATATTAACTTTTTCATACAATTTTGAAGTTGTGGATAGTGATAATCTGAACAATATTCGTTAAATGTTTGGAATTAGGTTGAATTAGGAGAGTATTTATTATGTGTTTGAATGTTCCAAATTTTAACTCTCTTAAGAAAGACACTTATTGCACTATTGAGTGAAAATATCAAATGCGTCCACCAGAGTATATCCATGTAATATATTTTGTAATTCAGGTAATTTAATATAATATAATATAATTTAATATGGTTTTACTTATTTAATGAAAGACTAAAATGCGTTGATATTACTTATTGCTGCATGAAAAAAATATTTGGTTTAGCCGAGTGTCATAATTCATAATAGAGCGATTACCTCACTTAATTAAGTCAACATTTCAGGAACTTGTCTGCATTACGAATAAGTTTAATTTACTATTGTTATCAACACCTCCCTAGCAACTTCTATTTAAAGAAATAGCGAACGACTATCAAAACATTTTGGCTTATGTTAAAAAATTGCCTTAAATAAATTGTACATATATTTTTATTTTTATATTAAGAAGGGTAGGTTTTACGACCTTAATTTTGTAAATTTCTATAGACTATGGTTGTCTTAACTAAATACCAAAAAGCGAATTTAATTATGCTTCGTTCGATATTAATTTTGGCCAGAAAAAGTGGTCAAATTTCCTATAGTGTAATGCCTTTATTAATAGTAAAGAAAGAATAAAAAAGTCATATATTCATTTTAAAAATTTCGAATTCATTTATAAGCAAGAAAGTTTTGGTCAAGTGTGCTCGAGTGCGAGATACCCGCTACCCATTTTTAATAAAAGCTAAACAAAATGAATGTATCAAATTGATATTAAATGTTAAATTAAATTAAAAATTTTACCATACTTAAAGCAGTTCCAACTTTTGCTGTATAAAATTATTTTCAAAATAACTTTTACAATTGTTATCTGACTACATCATAATATTATATAAAGAGGAATCATGAAGTTTGTTGTTATGATTGTAAGTACCAGCAAGAAAAAAACTACCATCGAGTGTGCTCGAATGTGAGATACCCGCTAACCATTTTGAATAAAACCAAAAAGTGGTATTCATAAAAAATATACACCAAAATTCTTTTTTTATGTTTCGTTGAAGTACTACAAAATATACTAGATTGTCAGCCAAAGTAGCTTAGACCTCATTGCAAGGGGTGTAATTTGCGACCCAAAAGTTTTGACTAAATAACTTCTACAATTTTTATCCGATCACAACCAATTTTTTAGGAATCATAAATACAATATTTATTCTTTTTGATACCAAAAATATAGACTATATACCGACTATACTTGTTTGTCGCTTTGCAAGAGCGGGAGTAGTCCTGGCAGAAATTTTAAACAAAAGTGATCTGAGTGCAAACATTACAAGTGCTTTCTCCCTCTCTTATAGTCTCTTGATTAAATTAAAAATTTTTCTTTTGTATTTATTGGTTGCGCGACGTTTTTTTTTTACATATGATTGAAAATACTGAAAACAGCTGGAGTTGTATAATAGAACTCACATGGGGTACTCGTATTTGGTGCTCAACATGTTAGAGCATGACAATTCACACAAGAAGCGTCTAACTTTTACGGTTTCTTTTTATACCCGCTACCCATAGGGTAGAAGGGTATTATAACTTTGTGCCGGCAGGATCAAGTTTGTTTCAAATTTTTGCCACGCCCACTTCCGCCCCCGCAAATCAAAAAAATCGAATAACAAGCGTAATTTAAAAGCTAGAGTTTTTTTTTGGATATATAATAATAACTACAGTAGTTATGATTCCTTGCTTTCCTTCCTTTGGTTGCAATCAGATAAAAATTGTGGAAGTTATTAAAGAAATACTTTTGTATGAGCAAAAACGCCTACTTTTAGTTGCTTTGGCCGACAATCTGGTACATTGTGCCGTCTATGGTATATTTTGAATGGTGTCCTGTATCGATATACCATACCATTTGGTATATTTTTAGTATTTTTTTTTAGCATTTTCGGTATATTTTAAAAATAATACCGCAATATTTTGCCCTTATTAAAAATGGGTAGCGGGTATCTCACAGTCGAGCACACTCGACTGTAACTTTCTTACTTGTTAAAAGTAAGACCAGCAATATTGTCCACTCTTTTACAAGTTTATGAAATATATGCTGTACCTCTGCTGACCTTTACTGGACACGTAGACAAATTTTTTAGGTTAGGTTAGGTAGGACCGGCTGCCCCTGTACGGGGCAAAGCATAGACCAGTGGAGGTTCGTAGCTGTTCCGGTAGCTTATCTCAGAAATCGCGCAGTATGGATGCATTTTTGGCAAAAGTCAGCAGCATCCTAGGAGGTAGCCGTGAAACGTCCCGAAGATCGTTGTGGTACGGCGAATTAAGGTATTTCAACCGGAGTCGGGATAACGCTGGGCATCTACAGAGAAGATGCTCAAGTGTTTCCTTAACCCCGGGTTCGTTGCATTTCCTGCACTGATCACTGTTCGTGATGCCCAGCTTTACAGCATGGACAGCTGACAGACAGTGACTAGTTAAAATGCCTAGCATTAGCCTGCAGTCTTTCCTTGAAAGCTGCATGACGAATTTGGTTAAGTTTTTGTTAGTAGAGGCACACATCAGCCTTGCAGTTTTGCACGAGTTGGCATTACGCCAGCTCGCGTCCCACTGAAGTCTAGAGCGCACCTCAATTTCACTGCCTAGAGTTCGCAGGGATATCGGAACATTGCACATGTTGCCGACATCGAGCCCGACTCCCTCTTTGGCGAGAGTGTCTGCGATCTCGTTGCCATCGATGCCCTGGTGGCTTGGGATCCAATAGATACGCACGACCGCAGATGCGTTCAGCGACTCTATTGCTCTTCTGCTGTCCAGGACAACTTTGGACTTGACCACATCAGAGTGCATTGATCTTATTGCAGCCTGGCTGTCAACAAAGATGTTAATAGAGGTGTGATTACGCTGTAAACCCCGAGCCAATTCGGCAGCCTTGCCAATGGCAAAAACTTCCGCCTGGAAGATGCTGCAATGGTCTTGGAGTTTATAGGATTGTTTGGAGACCGGGTCTGGGCAGTATACGGCCGCTCCGACACCATCATCCATCTTCGACCCGTCGGTGAAGAGGTTGAGGGCTTCGGGAATGCATAACCCTTCCCGCCAGCACTCCGGTTCCAAGAATATTGTGTTAATATGGTCAGTACTGGTAAGGGGGATAGTATAGTCCAAGTCTCTACTAGTCTCCCTACCAATGGCGCTGTGACCATAGCCTAGCAGACCCAAATTGCCAGTTGCGGCAATCCGTAGGGACGATTTTACGGCTATGGATTGCGCGTATAGGTTTAATGGTTCGACACCAGCTATTACCTCGAGGGCTTTAGTTGGCGTCGACCTGAGAGCGCCTGTGATACACAGTAGCGCTTGACGCTGTGTCCTTTCCATGATGGATAGGTACGTCCTTTTTTCCGTGGCCTGCCACCACACTAGAACACCGTAGGTGAGGATAGGGCGAACAACTGAGATGTATATCCACCGCATTAGATTAGGAGAGAGGCCCCAAGTGCAGCTAAGCATCTTTTTCGCCATGTATAAGGCTCCGGTGGCCTTCTTCACCCTTTCTAACACATTGAGCTTCCATGACAGTTTGCTGTCCAGGACCACACCTAGGTATTTTACTGCTAGGCTCGGCTTTAGCATAGTGCAGCCTATTTTTGGGGGGGACCACGCAGGTACCTTATAACTCTTCGTTAAGAGGATAAGGTCCGTTTTGTCCGCGTTAATGCTGAGCCCGGCTGATTCGGCCCATGCTTTAACTTCCCGCAAAGTAAGTTCCATTACGGAACTAAGGGTGGTTGGGCATTTCCCAGTTATCAAAATGCTTATGTCGTCAGCATAGGCAATTAACTTGGGGGCCCGTCTAGTAAATTTTAGAAGTAGGCTATTTACGACCAAATTCCAAAGGAGAGGCGAGAGAACCCCACCCTTGGGAGTGCCACCTCGCACTACCTTTGTAATGGCCGCATCGCCCCACGTAGCCACCACCCGCCTGTCACAAAGAAGGCGGTTGACCCACTTGTGGATCGCTGGTGCCTTGTTAACTGAGGTAAGGCCCTTCATAATAGCGTCAGTGGTGACGTTATTGAAGGCGCCTGAAATGTCAAGAATTCCTTATAGTGGTCTGCTTTTTCGATGGAGGCTACTAGAGCATGGAGAGCTGTCTCAATGGACTTGCCCTTTGTGTACGCATGCTGATTTGGGGACAACAGATGCATTGAGTTGCTTCTGATGTGCAAATCAAGTAGCTTTTCCAATGTTTTTAGCAGGAAAGAGGTTAGGCTGATAGGCCGGAAGTCATTTGGAACCACATGACTGCATTTACCCGCCTTGGGCAGGAAAATGGCTTTCGAGGTCCTCCAAAGAGTGGGGATATGACCCCATGCGAGGCACGCCGAATAGATACCCGATAGCCACGGAACAATCGTGGGCTTGCTGGCTTGCAGCATTGCTGGCGAAAGTCCATCGAGACCGGGCGACCTGACCTTCGCAAAGGAGTCGATAGCCAAAATTATTTTGTTATCTGTTATTAGACCGGCAGGGGGTCTCATAACTGGGAGACTAGGAAGGAGCTGCCAGTCACCGTTCTCTATTCCAATACATCCCGGGAAATGAGTTGAGAGAAGTGCTTCAAGAGTTTCGGCACTGCTCTCCGTCCACGCTCCATCGCCCGACTTGAGCAGACTAGGACTGGAAGCCTGCTTGGACAGCAGCTTCCTCAGTCTGGAGGTGTCTTTGATATTATCCAGGTCCGAGCAAAAGGTTCTCCATGAAGACCTTTTGTATGATCGGATCATCTTCTTGTACGACTTCAGGAGAGACCTATACTCGTCCCAGACATATTCGTTATCCGCCTTCTTAGCAAGTTGAAACATGCTAGTAAGCTCCCCACGTAGCGATGAGAGATCTGGGTTCCACCAGGGTGGCTTCGATCTTCTCGTCGGTCTAGAGAGCCTACAAGATTGGCGAAACGCTGAAAGTAGTCCTGCTGAGAGGACATTGACAGTAGTTTCTAGGTCCTGTACCGAGTTGATGTTACCCGGCGGACCAAGAGACTTGGAAACAAGGCTAGAGAATTTCGCCCAGTTCGTGTTACGGGGATTTCTGAACGGCTGAGCCGCAGGTACCCTGTTAAAAGGAATGGTAAATTGAATGTACTTATGATCCGAGAAGGATGGTCTTTCCAGGACCCTCCACTCTTCTTCATTGGTACACTCAGTTGCAATCGTTAAGTCCAGCACATTACTAGAGGTGGGACCTACATAGGTAGATACCTCACCTCTGTTGGCTAGTCTAAGCTTATGGTTAAGGATAAAATCAAAAACTGACTCACCCCTGTCGTTAATGTCGGGACTTCTCCAGACGCTATGGTTGGCGTTGGCGTCCGTTCCGATGATAAGGTGTTTTTTGGAGGAGCAGACCATGTCCACCAGCCTCCGCAGCTCGTCAGGTGGAGCCGGCATGTCGTGGGCCATGTAGCAGGATACCAGCAGCAAACATCCTTCACGGCTCTCCAGCACCACCACGGTTAGATCGTCATAGCTGTAATTAGGTAGGAGATGAGCTTTTAGCCCCTTCTTTACAAGGATGGGAGTTCTCGATCTATTTACCAATGTCGGGACGTCCAAATCATAGTTAGGCGACTTCAGCCCAGCCACCGTGTTGCCCGACGCTATCCACGGTTCTTGGACCAAAGCCGCGTAGGCGGACACTTCCTCCAGGGCAAGGAGTAGCTCCGCCGAAGCCGTTTTGGATTTATGGAGGTTGAGTTGCAGCACACTCCTTCGAGGTTAGCAAACTCGCGGGGGGGCCCGTCTGCATGGACAGTTCCTCCCCCACCTCCTCCGTCTTGTCAGTCAAGCTGAGGTGCTGGGTGGCGTCGGTCACGCTCTCAAGACCGAGATCTGCCTCAACCTCCCCTGACCTCAGCGTGTGTGTGTCCTGGTCGTTGGGATGACGTTTTTTGAGGCGAAGGTACACGCTCCCTAAGCCCCACGCCATCTTCCCATTGCGCTTGTATAGCAGATCCTCGGCCTCCTTATTGATCTGAATGATCACGTGCTGCCCACCACTGGGTAAAGGTTCATCAACCTTCAGCACGGACCAATCACTCGTCGGTATGGCCGGATTCTGCTTTTTAAGCAGCTGAAGCGCCCGCTCTCCCTGAACAACTATTGGGAAAAGGACTTTCGCCTTCGGCATGGACGGAATATTATTCCTGTCCACCACGTCCAGCTTGGCCCCCTCCCACAGTCCGTCCAGTTTGGGTACGGTCGCTTGCAGCCACTGCAATGTTGGGTCGTCCTTGCATGTCAGGATCTTGACACCATTCATCCAGCCAGTGGCTTCGAATGTAGGCATTGGACTGTCTGGGACATTCCATCCTGACAAACAGTGCGCGACCAGCTCTGCAACGGCCACCGCTCTGCAGACATTTTCCCGTTAGGGTCCCCTCTGTCTATGAGAGCAACGGCAGCCTCTTGCTCCCTGGGGCCCCTTGCTTGGGACTCTCAGCGGACCGTTGGCGCTTGCTTGCCATGGACTCCACCTTGTTGTTGGCAGAGCCGGTAGAACCGGTCTGCACTTTAGTGTCTTTTGGAAGGGGGCTAAGTTGGTTTTCCCGCATCCACGTGTTGGTCCAGGCAAGCCTCTCCTGGTCCTTGACGGACAGGTTAGCTACGCCACTAAGCCTTGAGTGAATACGGGTCGCCGCCTTATTTTTGGCCTTCTCCTTCAGCCCCCCCGTGCCTCGCTGCGCAACCTTGGAGTTGCTGGTGATAGGCAGGGGTGACTGAAGAGGAAGACGTTCCCCCTCCACCGTAGAAATTGGCGCAGCGCTCTTTTGGTCCGTGTCGGTTAAGATCACAGCACCCGCGCGCACCAACCTCGAATTTTTGGTGGCTGTGTTGTTACAACTGATACGGCCTGCTCCCGCCGCCTCAGAGGTGTGACCGCTGGCGACACGCAGAGAGGATCTCTCCCCCCCGGGCCCGCCGGTGGTAGCAGTCACGCGTTCCACCGACGTTTGGGCTGACATCCCAGCCCGGGTTGAATTGTTTAATGAGTCCATTCTGAGACCATTTTTGGCTAATTTTTTCTTGGAAGCCCCCATAGCGTTTTCAGTCTGACCGCCAGACACCTCGTACCATGGATTCTGCTACTTATCTTCAGACAGATGCCCGAAAGATAAGGAACAGAGTCCTCAGCTAGGATCTGCAGTTCCTGAAATATCGACGTATAGTAGAGATCTGCTACCCGTTGACAATGAGGTAATACAGATCCTACCCAGCCAGCACCCTCGGGGAGGGTTCAGCAGAGGATTTTTGCCAGCCAGACAAATTTTTTACTACACCTTTTTTTTAATCCTTCCTCCTTATTTAATATGCATCTGTAATTAACTTTCCCTCAACGGCTTCGGCTAATATTAACCAAATTTACAGTAAAATGCAAATTGTTTTAATCGAGCATTATTTCTGAAAATAGTTCAACTTTTGGACTTAACCGCACTATGGTCATCTAGTCAACTCGCTCAAATTTATGTCTAATTTGTCTTTTCAAATGTGTTTTTGAAATTGGCAGCCGCTACACTTTCTTTTTAAATATTAATTATTCTCATGCAAAAAATTATAAAGTACGCATTCGATTTGCATTAGGAATTCAAAATGTCATTATGTTGTCGTTTTTGGTTGTCTTGTTTTACATTCTCTCTAACTATAGTCTGCAACCGCGTGGTGGATCGTACGAGGCAATTCCGGTTTTCGCGGGTTGTGTTTTGTTTGTTGGGTAGTCGTTAGGTGTGGAGGTGTGTTATTTAGCCGGTTGCCGTAGGACCAGAGATCGGTAGACATATCTCCTCACTGAGGAGGAAGTGCTCTACTCAAACAGTTTATTTTTCCATTGTGTATCTGCGGAAAGACGAAGAGCCTTAATTGATCGATGTGTTTGTGCACCGTGAAATGGAGTCACTTGTGACAAGCACTCACGTAAAGCGCATGCAAGTAATGAGAACTATCGTCGCAGTAGTTTTACCTTTTCCAGCGAACGAGCAATCAGCAAAGGAATTTATATATTTTTATATATTGATAAATGTATATACATATATATAATAGTACTTTATTTATATCAATATGTAACTATGTATATATTATCAATATATAAAAATATATAAATTCATCATATATATGTATATATACATAAAACTGGCTCTCGTTATTCAAAAACTCGTTTATTAACTAAAACTATATATGTATATACATACTAAATACTAAATGTATACTAAACTATATATATATATATGTATATATATATATATATATATAATTTTATAATGCGCAATTTTTTACTTTCTTTTATAAAGCTAGTTGCTAGCTAGATCTGCTTTAATCGAAAATATGCTTATACATACATAACATTATTAACATTCGAGACGATTTAGCCATGTTCGTCTGTCCGTTTTGGTCTAACAAAAATCTTAGAATTTATTGAAAAAACAACTACCCACACATGCTTAAAGGCCTATCTAATATTCTTTACAAAAATACAAATCATACTTAATTCTCTAATTTTTGAAAATCTTTTGCCTAAAAGTTATTTTTTGATTTCATCGGAATGGCATACTACATATATTAACTTTTAATGTCATTTAAATAATTAATTTATGGAATATATAAATATTTGTATCTGTGATTCAAATGCATATGCACCATATCTATAAAAGTGATCGACAAAAATAGAAATTAACCCGTAATTTAAGCTATTTGATATTATTCTTACGTATATTTTTTAATTTTATACATTTTATTTTATTTTATATTTGTTCTAATTTGCTTAATCCTCTTTGTTTCTTTTATTACCAATATTTTGTTTATATGAAACATAACTAATTATTCGGATAAATGGTCATCTAACCAAATACCAACATGTAATAAATTATTAATATAAACTAAACCAAAATTCAAATAATCAATTGACGGACGTTGTAATAAAAATTGAGTGGCTTTAGAAAATCCGGTTTTCTGCTTAATAGACTAAATTACAGAACTCTAAATGCTATGCAATTGAATATACCAACTAAACGACACCAGAATGAGATAGAAATGGCACATAGTCAGGGGCTAGGATTGGCACTTGCGCATGAGCATGAATTAATTCCTTCAGTTCTGCAATCAACCAGTAAACCTCAGCCGCATAAATTAAATGTTAGCCTAACGACACATATTGAATATGAGAACGATGATATTTATCTTACGCTTAATGAAAAGATGAATGACAGTCAGAATCATTCGAGCGTTGAGGACTTCAGCACGCCCATCGCCGAGTTACCCCTGCCAATTTTGCGACAACCAAGTATTACCCACAGCGTGTCTCCTTTAAACATAACCCAGTATTATGATAATGGGGATACGAGCGAATCAGATGAATGTCCCAATGAAGATTTCGGCGATAACGATTCCGGTTTGGAAGAGAATTATCACACGCCACGTGTGGCTAAAATTAAATCCATGGAAAATTTATCCATACTGGAAATGGAGTTTCATAAGGCTTCATTGGAACTGGACCGCAATTCACCGCGCCGACTGAAGCAACTATATGAACATGCTCAACTACCTAAAATGAAGTCGCTAAACAATCTTTGCTTTGATAATGATTCCGAAAAGTTATCACGCCATGAGTTTCAAAGCATAAAGGAAAAATTATATTTGCATCCATCGAGTTCTCCCACATATCTTCATATGTATTATAATAGCAAACTGCGTAACAATTGCATAACATCAGATGGATCATCGAGCAAATTATACGTCAAGAATTCGCAGACACATCTAAAACAAGCTAAGATAGGCAATGCTAAGTTTATTGGTCAAGGGAGTATCAGTGAGAATGCGCAAATGTCATCCCATTCTATACACAAGATACTTTCTATGGGCACCATTCCTGATGCTCTTAGTGAACGTGTTGAATTTGACCAGTTTCTGACACCTACTGCAGAACGCAGGCCTAGCTTAAATCGTCGAATACATTCTGCTGATAGGTCGGCCTTGGCTAGCAGCTACGTAAATCGTATGCTCACGTTTAATATTATCGATTCGCCAACTGACTTCACGGATTCCGATACACTAATGTCACATACACCATACGAACTTGCTTACCGCAGCAGACTCCAGAGTGATCCGTCGTCCACACTGTTGGTCACGCAGGAGTCTTACATGGTCAAACCACGTTCTACGAGTGCTGTAAACGATCTTATGAGGTGCGTCGCGCTCAAAAATAAATTAATTTTTTAAACGTTAAATGCTTATTATTTCGTGCCTACAGACTGTCATTTAAAGCGCTTAAAGTTCTTAATTCGTTATCATTTAAGTATATGTAACCACGTCTCTCATTTTGCTATCGCAATGAATTTTGTTGTTATTTATTTATACTATTTAGATAATTAAATGTTTTATTAATAATTTTAATTATTATGGAAATAGTGAATACGATTACGGACTTATAAATACTTCTAGCTAGCGAAAAATTTCCATTTAACTAAATCGCTTTTTTGCGCTGAACTCCATGTTAATCAATTAAGTGAGCTAATAACAGCAATACAGTGTGGCATTACACCTTCAATGTAAGTAAATAGTGAAAATATACTAGATTGTCAACCAAAGCAACTAAAACTCGTCACAAGAAGCCGTTTCTTGTCATATAAAAATATTTTTTAAAACTGCTGCCACGTTTTTTGCAGTCGGGTTCTAATTTGTATGGTAGTTAATCTCATATACAGTAGATTCCAGTTATAGCGACTTTCAAGGGACCGGCGATTTTACGTCGTTATACACGGAAGACGTCGTTATAAAGAAAGGAGCAAAACAAATTTTTGTTTTGTTTTTTTTTTTTATGGTTGCCATTTTGGTAACAGGTTTTTAGGATAAAACAAATTAAATTAAATTAAATTTTTATACCCGCTACCCATAGGGTAGAAGGGTATTATAACTTTGTGCCGGCAGGATATGTATGTAACAGGTAGAAGGAGACATCTCCGACCCTATAAAGTATATATATTCTTGATCAGCGTCAACAGCCGAGACGATCTAGCCATGTCCATCTGTCCGTCTGTGTGTCTGTCCGTATGATCACCTAGATCTCAGAGATTATAAGATATAGAGCTATAATCTTTTTCGACAGCATTTGTTATGTTTGCACGCAGATCAAGTTTGTTTAAAATTTTTGCCACGCCCACTTCCGCCCTCGCAAATCAAAAAATCGAATAACAAGCGAATTTAAAAGCTATAAAAATTTTGGAAGTTATTAAGAAATACTTTTGTATGGCAAACCGCCCACTTACTAGGGGTCTGAGTTGCTTTGGGTGACAATCTGGTATAATGTGCCGTCTAAGGTATATTTTGAATGCGGTACTACACTGATATACCACATATACCATTTGGTATATTTTTAGTATTTTTGCAGCATATTTGGTCTATTTTGAGAATAATACCGCAAAATATATTTCTTTTATTTAAAATGGGTAGCGGGTATCTCACAGTCGAGTACACTCGACTGTAGCTTTCTTACTTGTTTCATCTTAAGGACGTTACATTAGGCCACCTATGTTACTGAGTTAGACCCTACACCAAATGGGTGGATAGCTCATAGATTCTTAATAAGCAGCATAGTCGTTATAATCATTTTAGTTATGTGGAAGTTATTATATTACTATTTTGTCATTGAACTAAATAATAATTTTGAAAATTAAAACAATAAAGTTTGTTGTTAATAAGCTATTATTGTAGTAAAAAATGAAAAAATGAATGAATGAAATGTCCATATGTGCATTTAGGTCTCGGTAACTATTAGTGATTGTGTTATTTTTTTTGACAATTGTTTTTATTTTTTCAGATCAAGCTTAGATTTACCTATACTACTACATTTAAAATATACCAGATTGTCAGGTAAACCAATTAACTCCCGACAGCAGCAGCCGGTTCGATTTGATTTGATTTTATCTGCGAGCAATAATAAGTATTATCAAAATAATTTGTAGTTGTACCTCTTATGCCTCGGTATTCACTTTTTCGTTTTCGTTTTGGGACCAAAACCGGGATTTTCGTTTTTAGGTGCTTTGGTTTTTGGTCATCGTTTTGCTATCGGAACGTTTCATAATTTACTGCTGAAACAGCTAACTTGTGTTTTGGTCAAAAGTAAACAACGCGAAAAAACAACAAATTTCAACAATTTTTTTTATATAGTTTTAGCTAGCACATAAGTAATTAAATAAAATAAATTAATTTTTAAAAAACATATTTTACCCAACTTCAAAAAATTTGTCGCCATCCGTTTGATTATACAAGTATTTTTAACTTGATTTTTAATTCCATCAAAAGTATGGCAGCTTAGGTGATAATTCATGCTGTCGAACTTATCGGTCGCTCACCGAAACAAAAATTGTTGTTGCCGACGGCAAAATTTTATTTCCAAATTTGAGGTGGGGTCTTTTTAAAAGTAATTACAAACCTAATTGATATTCTAGCGGTCTTTAAAGAACGACAATAAACCAACGAGTCAACTACTTTTTTTCCTTTTGCAAATAAGATCCGATTTTATATAGAAAAAGGCATTTACTTTTCATTTGGGCACGACAAATTTTCTCGTTTTGCAAATCCAAAGAATCTTGTGAAAGTGAAAACGGGAGCACCCTATTTTTCGTTTTCAAAAGAAAAACCAAATGTGAATACCGGAGCATGCCTGATAGTCTCTGAATTCAAAGTGTTTATACGGGTCGGAGAGTTCTCTTCTGTAAGTTGTATACATTTTTTGTTGGCACACGAAAAGATATAGAATTTAGACGGTAATTCTATACCACCTATAGGTAGTGATTATATAACATCCTCATCTCTGCTCAGAGGTTAATCCTAATCAGTCGATTTTAAATTAAATCAATTTCTACATGCAAATAAGTTCTAATAGAAATGAAGGACTGGATTAAAAAATAAAACTTTTTTATAACAATTCAATACTAAAACAAAAAATATATTATTTCCTGATGAATAATATTATTTGAATATAATTAAGTAGAGAGAGAATAATTTACTTGAAATATATTTGATTCAATATTTATTATGTATATTTTGCAATTATTCTTCGACTTTTTCTTCCAACGATGAAATTAAAAATCCTCTTTAAACAATAAATATATGTATAAATTAATACAAAATAAATAAAAACAAACAACATAACAGAAGCTTCAGCGGAGTTCCGCGTCGTTTCTTCGATTGTAGTGGCAGCAGCAGTGGTACTTGTAATATTAACAACAGTAATCGGCAGCAATCAACAACAGCATCTGCTATAGCCGCAACACATGTTTTGGTCTCTAGCTCTTCACCATATGGAACATTAGCAAGTACACATTCAAATCACTCTGCCTCCTCGTCAAACGGTAGCAACAGCAGCAGCAGTGGGGCTCCCATCACATTCCAATGTAATACGAGCAACTGCAACGATATATACGATGTTTCACCGCCTCAGCAACAAGCCCTCATTGATTCACCCAATGGTTATGGTAGTATTCACAGGCTAGGAAGTGTTATATCAGGAGATATTCTAAGTTCATTGGCGACTAGCCCAACTGATGCTTCCAGTATGCGATCGAATCCTTCAGCTGCCTCGTTATTGCTCTCAACTTCAGCTGCTGCTGCAGAGGCGTCGGCTTTAACTTCTGCCACAACAAGTTCTTTTTGTGGTGCAACGCTTTCACCATTAGCCACTACACAAATAATACGCAGGCCCAGTGTTACAATTATGTGGGTTTTTTGACAGCATTTTTTGTTTGAATAATTTCGTTTTGTAGCAAAAATTGTACTTGTATTTGTACTATATATCACTATTTAATATTTTGATGTTGACATATGTATGCATATTATGTATACATGTGTTATCATTTATTTGCTTTAAGTTGACTGCATATAAAATAGACTTGAACAAAAAAAAAAATATAATCACCAATTTGAAGCATCATTTAAAATATTTATAATTTACTGTTTAATAATATTTATCCATGAAGTATAATTTTTAAATATGATTTTAGTGTGCGATCTGTTTCCCTATATAAATAATTTTCCATTTATCTTTTATGATAGTATAATATCAGTGAGTTGAGCGGCATATCCATATAAGTACAATTAAGCAATTGATAACAAATGCATTTTGCAAACATTAACATTTAAGGGCGTATATAAAATATATTTTTGAATAAACCAAAATCTGTTTACTGCAAGTTAATTGCCAAAGCTCCAACACGAGTGTGTAGTTCGTTTTCAAATCAATTTGCTTAACTAAAAGAATTATGAAACCCCTTTCAATGGAAATTTGAAAATAGTTTTCTAAGATACGAGGGCTGTCTGATAAATAACCGACCTAACCATGATGCACGCGACTTTTTGAAATTTTTTTTTTTATTTTTCTACATAGTCTTCTTGTAACTCCACACACTTCTCCCAGCGATGCTCCCATCTCTGCAACCCTTCCAAATAGAGCGCTGGAAATGTTCATGCGCGCACGTTTGTGGTCTAGCGTAAGCAAACGCGGCACCCAAATCTTGGTTTAACATGTGTCAAACACGTTCTTTTGACATCTTCATAATCTCAGCTATTTCCCTTACTTTAATCCGGCGGTCGTCTAGTACCAATTGATGAACTTTAGCGATGTTATCGTTAGTGGTTACAGTTTTTGGACGCCCAGGACGTTTATCATCTTCAAAGCTCCTGCGACCACGTTTAAATTCAGCCCAAAATTTTACGCTGGTAAACGATAGAGAGTCCAACTCATCTTTGATTTGTGAAGGCGTATTGCCTTTCAAAAATAAAAATTTAATTACAGCTCGATATTCAATTCTTTCCATTTTGGGGAAATCACCGAAATAGACCCACAAAAACGACTGTCAACAGATAATTGCGCAAGATAAATTTCTGAAATTTTGGCGAGTAGCTATTATAATATGCACAATTTGAAGTAGAAACTTTTTTTTTCAGATGTGCCGCTAGCTTCACGTTGAGGTCGGTTATTTATCAGACAGCCCTCGTATTAACCATGTTGTTACAGTGAACACATAAACTTCGCACAATTTAAAATTTTCGATTTTTCATTCATGCAATGATCACCAAATTATTCTATTTTATCATTTTGCCAATGTAATGAGCAGGAATAAGCAAAGAACATTAAAACAATGAAGCCTCAAAACAGTGACCTAAATAATTATAAGGTTTTTAATTTATGATTTTTAATGTATAGCATACACATTAAGTTTCATATCATGGCATGATAATGTTAATAGTCGTTTTTAAGGCTTTTATGTCCATGTTTTTAATTGCACCTGATTGTTTTAATGCTTATACTATAAAGATAATTTTTTGTTACAAGTCTAAGCAAATTGTACACACATAGTTCTTGAGTAAAATATGACAATCGTAATATCATTTTAACATTCATACAATATTTTAATTTCGATCCGACAGGAATCCTAGCTCTGGTTCGTTAGTAATAAGTGAAACTGGATCTCTCGACCGCACGAAAAACAGTGGTGAGAAACGTAAGAAGGGCACTCTGGATGATAAGCCTCGAGTTTCGGATCGAGTAGAAGAGACACGCGTCAATCCTAACTCATTAATAGATGAAATTTTGAAAGACACCAAGCTTGACCAGCTACCTGAGTCTGCAGAAAGTATTTATCGATGCAGTTAAGTATATTCAAATACATCAATTAATAGTTCTTCGTTGTAGCGTCTGGCCTGCAGCTGTATATTGCTCGAGATGGTACTGCCTCACTGGGCGGTCATGAAGTAAAATCAAGTGTGCGATCGGGGGCTTTCAAGCAGGTTGTCATGCAGGACCGAAGATAGTTGAGTTAATTTGTGAAAAAATGCACTTCAGAACCACAACAAAATCCAAATAATATATAAACTGTAATTATGTTGAATTAATACATATAGAAATAATTTATATGTGTATGTACATTTACATTTTAAGAAATTTCCACAAAAGTACATAAGTATGAGCGTAATGACGTCATTATTATCTAACTAGTTAAATTTATAAACAATGTATAAAATGTAAGTGTAACAATCGAACCGCATAAACTACTATATACAAATGTTAATAATTAGCGCACTTTTCGTTATGCATGCTTTTTACGAATAAATCGTATGAAAAAAAGATTGAATTTCTGGAAAGGTGGGCCGAAGTCAATTATTCGAAACCAATATTCTTGTAGTTTGCATAATGGAATATTTTAACATACTTCCGTATTAAAAAAAAAAATGGAACCAAATCCTTGTTCTTTTTGACAACAAAAAAAAAAACCAAACATCATGTTACAAATTTATTTATCACTAAAATTCTTACTTCTAAACAAAAAAATTTAATAAAATAGGTACAATTAAATAAAAATGATTAAATCAATTTATGTTTATCAACGGAAGTAAATTATATAACAAAAACTTGGTTTGCATTGAAACAAAATTGAAATCGCCAAATTTCATTAATTAAGTTCACTATTTTGGAAGAATACGCCAAAATTGTCTTTGAAATATGTTAATCTGCAATGGTTAGGATTGTATGGATTATTTTTCGTTGTGATATCGTTATAAAATTTCTACAAATTTAGAAAAATAATTTACGTTTAAGTTAAATTTTGTTAACGATAATTACACTTATATGAAGATAAGGGTAATCATACTCACAGTACAGCTATTAGTGTAAATTGATTTTATATATTCCATAATAATTGAAAAAATGGGGGTAGTTTGAAAAATCATATATTATAAAAAAAAAATAAATAAAAATAAATAAATAAAAAATAATATTAATAAAAATAAACTGAAAAAATAAAAATTAAAATTTTTTACATAAAAATCATCTAAATGGAATAATTTAAAAATTTTGAATTAGTTTTTCTTATCAGAGAAGGTAGTTTTCCTTATCCAGTAATAAAGGGGTCTATAATAAGGTAGGTAGCGAGGTAGAAACGGCTAGCAGGGGCGAAGCATAGGACAGTTGAGGTCCGCAGCTGTACCGGTATAAGGTTAGTGTTATGCTTCTGCAGTTCTAGTTGTACTATATATAATACGTTAGTTGAGGTGCCACCGCTCAAACAGATTTTTGTTTCAAGTATTGCTCCTAAAACGACATCTGATGATGTTCGGGTTTACATTAAGTCCAAATCTAGAGAGAGTGTTAAGGCGGACAAATTTCCTTTTTTAAAATAAGTGTTTTAGCTAAAAAATGTAGCAAGATTTGCTGGAAGGAGCTTTGACCTGAACGCATATTTGTAAATCAAAGAATGTGTTGCTAAGAAAAAAATCGGCCTCCGGTTTCACTTCCTCTTTACTGCTTCACAGCAGTTTGTTGGCAGTTGTTGTTGCTCAAAAAATCAAGCAACGTTGAATAACAAGACGTAAATACAACTGCAACATTAAGTTTTGCCGTAAATCGGGCAAAAACGGGCAAAAATGTTAACCACTATTTGATTGTTAACAGTTTGGTTAATAACATTCAGCTTTAATATTTCGTCGACCGGCCTAGACGCATTAGTTACACTCCACAGAAACACAAATACATTTGTTATCAGGACCTAAAAATATACCAACAACTCATTGCACGATTGGACAATATATCACATCTACTAAAAATTTAGTGCCAATAATTAATATTACATACCTTGACGATTAAATTCCATATTCAAGCTTTTTTGTTTGATTTAATATTTGAATATAAAATTGACAGAGGGTCCAGACCATAGTCTTTAAATATGGGCGAATAACAAATTACCAACGAAGTCTAAAATTTTTTAAAAATATCTTTCAGTATTCGAATTCAAAAAATAAAGTCAATTTAATGATATCAAACACAAAAAAAAATGTAAAAATGCCGCACTTTGCGACTTTTTGCCCATAGTCCAACCTTTCCCTTCAACAAGCGCGAGCGCACTGAACGTTAACGGACTGAAACCGAACGAAAAGGCACACAATGTTATTGTATCATGCTCAGGCCTTTCTTGCAGTTGCCAATTCGGCACCCGATCATTTTAGATACTTGGCTTATAGACACTTGTATCTTGCCGGTGGTTGTTCTTCGTGCACCCGATCATTTTTGACACTCGGCTCGTAGGCACTTATGTCTTGCCGGTGGTTGTTCTTCGTGCAGACGATCATTTTGGCTTGTGTCTTATGAGGGTCTGCTCAAATTATGAAAAACACTCGAGTATTTGCTCAGACACCCAAGTTTTTTTCTCAGACAGCCAAGTGTTTGATCAGACACCCGAGAGTCTGAGCAAATACTCGGGTGTTTTTCTCCTACCCCTATTGATGCTTGTGTGTCACGGCTCGCGGTTATATTTTATAACTTTGACATTTTTGAATGACTTTATACAGTTAATCAAATTTCGGATTTTCTGGTTATTGATGACTGTTAAAAACCAAAAACTCTTAAAATAGGTAAATTACACTTAATTAAACTGATTAGGTGTATTTTTACTTGTTTTTGTTTCTTTCCAATATATACAAATTCTTTAAAATTTAATTTTTATTAATTATATAATTCATCAAATAAATACACTAGACAAAGCCAACAAAATAGTTTTCGAATTTAAATTTTCTAGAAATAATATGAGTGCAAGAAGAGCGCACCAGCAATAACAATACAAAAAGCCGACGGCAGTTCTTGCATCTCAACAAACATACATACAAATATACATATGTATACATACATTTTTTTCCAACGCAACACTGAGCCACACTAACGACTGCATACAAGTTAAATTTTTGTTTTAAAATAAGTGAGAAAGCTACAGTCGAGTGTGCTCGACTGTGAGATATCCGCTACCCATTTTGAATAAAAGCAAAATAATGATAATCTCAAAATATTAAAATATTAATTTGAATCAAACTTGATCTGCGTGCAAACATAACAAATGCTGTCGAAAAAATTATAGCTCTATCTCTTATAGTCTCTGAGATCCAGTGTTTCATTCGGACAGACGGACATGGCTAGATCGTCTCGGCTATTGATACTGATCAAGAATATTTATACTTTATAGGGTCGGAGATGGCTCCTTCTACCTGTTGGCTCCGATTGGAACCATTCTTTATTGAAATCAAAATAGAGAATAAAAACTACTTCTGAAGATAGCCCTACATAAACCTGTGAGTTTCAGCAGCGGCGTTTACTGCGCTGCTTCTGTTTGGCGAATTGGGTGTGGCTCTCGATGTTCTTAGAATAGCAACTTTGTTTTAGTCTTCTTGGAATCTTGCTCGTGCACTCGGCGCGTGTAGGTGCATATTGGACTTGCGGGATTTACAGTTAGTAATGTTAATGTTAATTTTTCCCCCTCTAATTCGTGCTTGTCCTCAAGCCATCGTTTTTTATATTTTTTTTAAAGTATGGGCTGTTGTTGAATTGAGGTAGTGGGGTTTTCTGTAAATCCTCTTGCTTGCGAAGTGATAAATCGAATGTTTCTGACGGAGCTGGTCGGCTTGGTGTTGGTCCAAGCTGAAGAGTAATGGTTTTCTTCCACCGGCTGCAAGCGTGAAGTCCTAACGCTGTTCAAGATTGTGCTGTTGACCATGGGTTGCGTCTGTATATTTATTTATTTGGACGTTGACGTACTAACGGCAGTACCATCAAGTGGCCCAGCGATACCAAGCACGGGCTTGTTGACGCGCGGACAAAACAAAATAAATTTTTAAGCAGCATGCATTAAACGAAAACCGCGAACAAATATTAAAAGACGCTGGACAGCTAATTAAATTAGATTAAAAATATGTTAGAATAAATGTATAATAAAATAAATAACAATTAAATACTCGATAAATAAGCTAATATTAAGGATTTAAGCAAAGGAATAGATTTACTAGAGCAAACTATGTTATTGAGATTATTATAGTTCACACACAGAATACGGAAGGGATTATGGCAAGCAAAGTTAGTAGATCTACGTGAAATGAGAAGTGGAAGAAAATTCCTAGTGATCCTGACAGGAACTGCAAAACTAATTTGACTTAACAGCTCCAAAGAGTCTATTTCACCATTAATTAGTCTCTGTATAAAAACAGCACCTTGCATAGTTCTGCGGTCAGAAAGAGAAGGAAGGTTTAGTAATGAGAGTCTACTGCGATATGGTGGTAATCTAATATTAGGATTCCAATTTAAACTACGAAGAGCAAATAATAAGAATTGTTTCTGCACCTATTTACAGCAGACAGAATATGTTTATCGAATTTTAGTTTTGCATCAAGCAGAACCCCTAAGTCATTCACACCTTCAATTCGCTCAAGAGGAGTATCATATAACACATAGTTATTTAACTGAGAAGAACCCCTACAAAAGGTCATAAACTTACACTTATTGCAGTTGAGATGTAACATATTTACTCTGCACCAAGATTCTAGACGATTAAGGTCACATTGTAACAGTGAGCTCGCAAGACTATCATTAAATGTCAGGCAAAGTTTAACGTCATCGGCGTACATAAGTACACGGGAATGCACAATAACAGAAGGAAGAACATTTATGAACAAAGTGAACAATAGAGGACCCAAATGACTGCCCTGTGGCACACCAGAAGTGACTTGAACACATTTAGATGCAAAACCATTATAATAAACATTCTAATTTCTGTTGGAAAGGTATGAGGATATCCACTCAATTAGGCTATGAGGAAACCCTAAAACATTAAGCTTATACAGTAAAAGGTGATGATTAACAGAGTCAAAAGCCTTACTAAAATCGGTGTAAATGACATCCGTTTGCATTTTATTCTCGAATCCTTTAATTACAATAGAAGAGAACTCCAATAAGTTAGTAGAAGTGGATCTAGACTTCACAAACCCATGTTGGTAAGGTGAAATTATAGATTTACACAGATGTTGCAGTTGAGAAGTTATAATTTTTTCAAATGCTTTCGGAATCGCAGACAATTTAGAAATACCGCGATAATTTTGAACTTTAGATTTGCTCCCTTTTTTTAGGATAAGTGTAATGTATGATTTTTTCCAGATTTTAGGTAAAGAACATGAGTTAACGGATAATTCAAACAATTTAAAAAGCGGTTTACAGATACTACCAGCACAATACCTTAGCACACAACTAGGTACTCCATCCGGACCTGCCGAAAAAACAGGTTTTATAGCCAATAGGTCCGTTAAAATTGAGCTTTCAGTAATTAAAGGACCAAAAATACAATTAGATGAATTTAACTGATAAGGATAAGAAAAGGAATTTTGAGAACTTGGGACAGAATATGTCGTTTGGAAAAAGTCCGCAAATAAATCGGCAACATCATGACCATTAGATACAGTCATATTCTCCAAAGACCTAAATGATGGCTATGACGCGGATCTACGCTTCGAGTGAACGAAGTCGTAATATCGCTTTGGATCACGCTGAAATCTTATTCTGCACCTACTCAAATAATTATTATAACACTCATTGTTATGAGTGCGAATAGCAGCTTGAGCAACAGAATAGCGGAGAAAATCAAAAGAAGAGCCAGTTCCCTTGAATTTTTTTGTAAAATCTCGACTTACGATTTTTTAAATTCGATAATTTCTTATCAGACAAATGTGGAATACTTGATGGAACACAAGCATCAAATAGCGAGTTTAAAGTAGAATAGAAAAATTCAACCGCTATATCCAAGTTTGTAGACAAAGAAAGTTGGTACCAGTCAGTTTGAGATATAAGCAGAGCAAGTTTCTCAAAATCGGTTTTTTCTCGATAGAGAACATGAATCTGGGTCTAAAACCAAAATAAGGTCTAGAGACCTGTTTAAGCAATTTGGAATACCGTTAATCTGAGACAATGATACCCCGAAGAGACTATCAATAAAAACATGGGATACAGAGGGGCAAAGTCCATTTAGATTCTCGGCGGAATGCCATGACACCCCAGCAATATTAAAATCACCAAGGACTATAAAGTGATCACGATTAGAAAGCATGTTAGAAATGTTATTAATAATAGAAAAATGAGCTAAATATAAAGCATCATCTGAAGCAGGGGGGGGATATATGAGCAAGAAATAAAAATGTTAAAACTACCAAAGGATAATCTAACAGCCACTAGCTCAATGTCAGAAGTGTGCTCAATCAACTCTGAATTTAATTGAGCATCTACTGCAATTAAAACCCCACCACCGCGACGTACCTTGCGGTCACGTCTGTATACGGAAAATCTACTAGAAAAGATTTCCGTATCAAGGATGTCATTTTTTAACCAAGTTTCAGTAAAGGCAATGACATTGAAAGGGAAAGATACACTATTTAAATATAAGTCAGTAAGTTTACTACAAATACCTCTTACATTCTGATAGCCAAGAAATAAAGAGGATGTTAGTTTTTTGAACTGACAGACATAGAAGAAGGCTTTGAAATCGAATTCTTGCCACTACTAGGAAGAGAAATCGGAGACCGATTTTTCTTTTTCGCAACAAATTCTTTAACTAATAGGTGTTCCGGCCAAAACTCTTTACTGCACATCATGCTAAATTGTTCAGCCGGAGCACTTATTTTAAAAGACGAAATCTCCCGTTCATACGAGAAATTAAATGTATCTACTTTAACCCTGGCTTGAGATTTGGACTTAATATAAGCCCGAACATCATCAGATGTCGTATCAGGGGAAAGCCTTGAAACGAAAATCTGCTTAAGAGGTGGCACTGCAATTAAAGTGTTGCGGACAACTGAGGTAGGAGCTGGAGGCGATTCTTCTATCGTTACAGCACTAACGATCTCAACAGAGGATGGTGATGGTTGAATTTCTTCAACCGTCTCCATCTCAGTCGACAACAAAATCGAAGCCGGAGCAGGAGACTCCAATCTTAATGACGTAATGTCATGATCTGGAACATCCAGAGCTACCGAAGGTTGAGGGGACGGAGAACTAAACGACATTAATTCCCCAGCAGGTGGTACAGATAAGCTTGGAACATCAACTGGGACAGAAAGCTCGATTGGGGTAATCGACAGACGCGTATTGGCCTTTTTACGCTTCGGAGACTCGGTCAAGAGTGTCATACTCTTAAACCCAGAATCCAAAGCAGAAAAGCTATCGGAGAGTTTTTTAAAGCCCGCCAATATATCTTTAAAACCAGTTCGCGTCTGCCGTATAAACCCAGCAATATCGCGTTCAGAGTCCCTACAATGTTCACAAGTCCATCTCAATCCAGACTTGGCCGAAATCAAATCCACTATACGGCCGTTAAAGCCAGCACATTTTTCATGTGCAACGTTGTCGCATAACCATCAACAAACAAAACCCATTTTGGCACCAACTGGCACCCGGCATTTCTTGTTATAGCAGACTAAAATATTGCTAAAACAAAGATTATTAAACCAATTAAAAAATTAAAAAACAAAAAAAAAATAAATAAATAAATAAAAATAGGTAAATTATTTGCAAACTAATATGATCTGTACTTACGAAGAGCACAAAACACAGAGAGTATGCACAGGTCGAGCGAGACGCAAGATAGACGATAGCCAACAACAACACCAAGAGAGGGAGAGTTAACTATTGTAACAGCGTTGAGCGCAAAGAATAGCAAGTGATAAAGAAGAGCGCGAAAGCAAACAAAAATACAAAAACAAAGTGCAGCGGCAACGAAAACAGAATTGTTTTGCTAACAAAGCAAAGCAAAGTTTGACCACACAATTTGTTGTTATATTTTCAGAAAAATGATAATAATTTACTAAATACACGAAAGCACACAGCGATTTAACGATCTGTAGTTAAACACAAGTGAGAGAGTAAAATTAATGTTATATTAATTGTAAATAAATATGAAATTTAATGAAAAATCACAAATTTAAGAGGGAAGAAAAAAAACACGTCCGACTGCGAATGCGAGAGCGAGCGAATATGATTGCAACTTGTTGGTTTTATTAAGATGGAGCGCTTCCACTGCCTCTAGGGATACGATCCTAAGACGTTCCGTTTCCTCTGGTGTTTTTTGTGAGCGCTTTAGGTTGCATAATGACTGCATATTGTTGAATAGCGCTTTGATATGCATGGAATCGTTGATTAGGTGGATTAGGAATGTACCTTCTAGATGGTTTCCAGTTCCATTTCAGAACAAATTGCCGTTGAAGAGAATTGGGGAGAATTAGGCCCTTGTCGATTTACTCTATCTCCGGAATGTGAAACGCGTTGCTGAAACTACACAATGCTCTCTCTCTCTCTTTTTACTAATTTCGGAATACAATGTGTTTGACTTATATCGATGACATTCTTTTTATCATTATACAAAAATATTTGACTTATGTCTAAGTGTACAATTACGTTATTTTTGACTATTGACTATTTAGTTTAGTTTAGTTTTATTATGAAGCATTGATATTTCGGAGAATTCCATTATCTCTTTGATTGACAATGGTGGCATGTTGTCTTTTCAAAATATATCTCCTATTTCTGTTAGTTCATTATCATTTAGTAAAAGAGTATTTGCTATGTTTAATTTGGCCCACTGAGTGACATACTTGATGTTTACTCTTTCCTTCTTTATTAATCGGATCTCATTGTGAAGTCTAATGGCTACCTCGTTACTGGGAGAACTACTTCTTTGTATTGAATTCGTTAGGGAGTTCGATATAGACGGAAATTTGTTAATTCTCTGCTCTAGTTGTGTGTTATAACCTACTGATTATTATTTCTGATAAGATAATTGAGATTTTCCTTTTCTCGGATTTGGCTCAGGTCTATTACATGTACTAATTTTGTCGTGGATGTCTGTAACTTTTTGGGCGTTCGTGTAGTTTGTAATGTCCATCGTAGCTTCGGTTACTGTCCATAATACCTTGTAAATATTATGATTTGATGTTAGTTTTATGTACGATTCTTCCAGATTTTGTTATCCTCCTTAATAAATTCTTTCTTGAATCTTGGGGAAAGCTTAGAACCTAAACGAGTGTTTATTTTTTGTAAGTTTTTTTTGTGTTATTTTGAGTTTGTCGATGTTGTCTTGTCTGGCCTGTTCGTACTGATCTGGGTTTGTCGTGACTATCCTTCCGAAGAATACCTCTAATGGTCGCGTTTTGGTTGTGGAGTGGAAAGAGTAGTTATATACGTATATAACTCTATCTAATAGTTTTTCAAAGGATCTATGGAGATTTTCTTTCTGTAAGCATCTTATCACTTCGGAAAGTGTTGTATGGAATCTTTCTAGTTGTCCGTTAACTGTACTCAAGCATGAATTTTATGGACCTTGAATTGAGAGATTTCTCATTGTGTATTACAACGAACTTAGGAACTCCATAGTAGAAAATAATGTCCCTAAGGGGTGTTCGAGTGTCTTCTATTGCTTTAGAATTGATTGTGCGTGCCTATGCTAATTTGGAGAATTTATCTATTACTGTGAGGACTAAATGGCCTTTGGTTGAGTAAATGTCGATGTGAATAATGTGAGCGGGGTATTCTGGTACTGGAGTTGTTTTCAATTCCGGGTTAGAGGGATGTCTGTCATATATAGATTCTTTACAAATTTTGCATTGCTTTACTATGTTGCTTATTTTTTGTTTCATTCTGGGGAAGTAGAATTCTTGTGCTAACTGAATTTTAATTTTCTCAATAGTGCGGTGTGCTCATTTATTGATTTTAAGGATTTCCTCCTCTTCCCTAGATTCGTTGGTGAGGTCTTCCGTCATTGATTGAGAGAATCGGGTTTTATAATTTTTGAAGTATTTAGGATATAATAGTTGTATTTTCCCCATTATATCCTCAGTTGTTTGGATGCAATTATAACCGAAGGGTTGAGGTACTTTTTAAGAGTTTCTACTTATTCTTTTTCATTGGGGAATGGAGAGAGAATATATAGTAAATAAATATTTGGTTCTTAAATACATTATTAGGGACTTCCATCCTAAGTATTAGTTCATGGCTTGAGCTTTCCGTACTATGTTGACTTGAGGCTGTGTAATGGGTTTGAACTGTTTGTATTCTCGAGAGTGCGTCAGCTACGACGTTCTCTTTTTCCTGGTTTGTTAAATATATCGTAATCATATTCTTTTAAGTAAGATTTCTGAAAAATCATAAGAGTTTTTGTAATATATTTTATTTTCCGCTTTATCGCGAACGAATTGATATGGACCTAATTATTGTTTGGCAAAACGAAAAACGAAAACGACGCGCGACGTAACTTCTGATATCGAACTGCTTTTATAATTTCATGTTAAGTTACATTAAGCCTAACTTACCTAAGAGGCTGTCCATGTATTACGTTATCACGTTTTCTACGATTTTTGACCCCCTCCCCCCCTGGTAATCAAAACTAATCATGTGATGAACACTCGCCCCCCAAACAATGATTACGTAATCACAAAAAAAGAAAAATATGAAAATTTGTTCTTTTAATCTGTATTTTCAAAAGGAGATTCTAGCCAATCTTTAATAATTTTTATTATTGGAAGTTGGCTTGTCAAAATCTCTTTATATCCGCAGGTATCATCTTCGTCTTCGTCGTCTACATAGTCCTTGTCGAGGTCTTCACATCCTTCGTATGACTGAATTACTATGCATTCTCCCTATCGCCGTCCAGCCACACGGTAAAGGGATTTCTTTGATTTCCAATCGAAGCTTACAGCTACATTTTTATGAATTACTGCAACCAATTTTTGAATAAATTCTTTTAACAACAAAATTTTTATAAAATGATTACGTAATCATTGTCCAAGACCCCTCCCTCCCCTTGTAATCAAAAATAATCATTTCCTTGACCCCCTCCCACCCCCTAAGTGATTACGTAATATATGGACAGCCCCTAAAGTGGTGAAGCGAAGCGAATTCGCTCAGAGAGCAACATGAAAGCTTTATTACGCTATCACTTCGCCCTAATTCTAACAACTTAATTTTGATGCTCTTAAATTAAATTAGCCAACTGCGGCAACACCGGCCCCTATGAACGGCTGTGCCTTCATTTAACTGGCAGAGGCGCCAGTTTGTGTATTGGCCGCTTAAAAACTCCTCCCGCGCTAGTTCCCACAACTGCGACGTGCACCGCCCCATCCTTTCCTGGGTACACCGCCACGACTCGGCCCACCATCCACTGCATCGGCACCTGGTTCTCTTCTGCGACGACGACGAGCTCTCCGACTTGAAGATTTGGCTGCGACTGGTCCATTGCTGTCAGAACGCTGGCTTGAGCGACGACACAGCTCGCCATCGCCTTAAGCAGCTCAGACGCTTCTGGTCCGGGTCCGCGGCGCTGCCGGTGCCACCAGTGGGCCGCCCACCAGTAGGCGCCCTGGGGTTAATGCCTTGCCGTCGTTCGGATCCTGGCTGACGGCTACTAGCGGCCGGGAGTTGAGCACCGCCTCGACCGCCACGTTCACGGTCTGCAGCTCCTCGGTCGTGAGCAGAGCCGTACCCCACCGTCTGTTGGAGTAGGTGCTTTGCAGACTTCACACTTGCCTCGAATAGTCATCCGAAGCATTAAAAACAATGGATGCATGATCGGACTGTCTTACGACAGAGCTCTTGAGCATTGCTAACCAAAGTCGTTCTCTAAGAAAGCTCACGAGCACTCTTGGACCAGTGTGACAGTTGGGCAAGTGAACGTACCTCACATAGCTACGAGCAAATTGTGAGCGCTTCCACAAGAGGAGTGTAAACTTAGCATCATACGAGATAGGAGCATTTACCAGTCGCCCTCCAAACGAACAACAAGATCCTTCATACTCATGTATGAAAGGATTGAGTCATTGTAAGCTCGAGCTCACTCGTGCACTTCTACGAACCTTATCTATATCGATAGAATATATATATTCGATTTTATTGAATGCTTCTTTTAATTCTGATGCCGTTGGAACTAGTTAAAATTGAACTATTTTGTTTTTTACATCTTCGAATGAAGCCGAACATATAAGCGAGCACTGTTAACAAACTTGATCTTTCACTAGATCTGACTTTCCAACTATAGTTTCAGAGACGAAATGGTGGTTATCTGGCCACGCGTCGTGTGGTTCCTTCAAGAATGTCGGACCACTGACGCGCACATTTCAGTCACATCGCAACTCCTCGATACAATGTCTGCGGGGGTTCTTCTGTGACCGGATCCAATGAAGAGTGACTTCCGAATCTGACCAAAGAACCGTCCGTTCAATTGGATCAGCCTTCGGATGCGGTGGCAGAGTTCTGCAAGACGGTGAGCTGGACACAACTCAAGTCTAGGAAGGGTCCTAGTCTTGAGGGGCGCTACTTTTAATTTGGAGGTTAGTAATGATGTTTTACAACCTTCGGCAGTATGCGTGCGAATTGAGGCGTCCGCGAAGCCATATATATCGATCGGTGACGAAGGCTCTGTTAACAAATATCGTGGCACTTTTATGTTTTGCAATTGGGTCAAATTTGACTTTCATTTCTGCCTCGATGTATCTAAACTCAATGGTATGGATTCGTCCGACTCCAACTTTTGAAACCAGAGCTCTTGAAGCTTTGGTGTACTGTCTAATGCGGAGAACCTAGGAGCATTTGAGAACCACTTCGCAAGTTCAAAACCTGCTCCTAGCAGTATCTGCGACACTTCAGACTTAATTGTCTTCAGGTCCTCGACGCATGCCGCACCAGTCAACACATTGTCAAAGTAGAAATCTTGCCTGATAACCTCAGCTGCCAGGGGTGCAAGGATTTCGCAATCTCGCTCAGCCGTATTGCGCTGGCGCAGCGCCAGTTTACGGTATTTAATCTCAATAATCTCAACGAGTCAGATGGGTCTTTTCTCTACACCGATATTTTCGATCTCGTGCATTATAACTTGGTGGTACATCTCTTTGATATCAGCCGTTAAATCATATTTATGCAATCGAAAACGAAGCAAAGTCGAAAACAGCTCTTCTTGAAAGGTCGGTCCAACCATAAGAATGTCATTCAACGCCTTATGTGTCGAAGTGTAACACGAAGCATCAAATAAGACCCTCAGTTTTGTTGAAGTGCTTTGGGGCCGTAATACATATTAGTGCGGAATGACATTTTGTGGAGTACTTGGAAGGATGTTACTCACTTCGGACATGTGGCCCATCTCTAGGTATTCCTCCATTAATTCTAACTTCGCTTCAACTCGGAATCTCGAGTGAAGCGTTTTTTGAGCGACAAAAACGGCCATTTAGCAGCTTCAAAGGAGCACCCAAGCTGGTGAATCTGATTTTAACGACAGCGTTACTTCGGATTGACCAGACGGTAATCTTTTCACATTATTCGTGAAATGATCTTCACAACTTTGTTGTTCAGCGGAAAGGACTTTGGAGAGAGAGCGCACATCTTCAACAGCCCAAAGCTCCAGCAAGGTCTTGTCAATCGAGCTCAAACTTTCTTCCTGATAGCTCAGATTGAGAGACATCTGATGGTGAGATTCTTCACCTGGACTGTACCGCCTTAGACAATCCACTCAAGGTTTGTCTTTCGGAGGATTGGACACTCTGGACCTTGCTTGATTTGGCCAATGGATAATAGGTCAAAGAATGTTTCAGCGCCGATAAGAATATTAATTTTCTGCGGTTTGAGGTTTCAGGTATCTTCCATTCACAGTGTGATTTGGCTGATATCCTGAGATCGATTTGAGGATCCATAAATCGATCGCGTACTCATTACAGCCAACTCGCGACTTTACCACAGTGTGTATCTTTTTCTTACTTGGGAATTGGATTCACCTATGCCAAGCAAGCTGATGCACGAGTCTTCTCTACGCAAATGCAGTGCCTCAGACACAAAATTAATTTGTGGCTCAAAATCCAATAAAATTCGGGATAAGACGAAATCACTTGAATTCGTCTTTATTTTTATGACTGCTGCCAGGATCACTTTATCCGACACGGTCGCATGCATTGCATGCGAAGTAGATGGACGATCAGGCTCAACAGCGGAGGGACTTTGGGGTGGTAACGCTTTTCTATTTGTAGTCGCAGAATATATGTGCAGCAACGTATGATGTGAACGGCTGCACACACGACAATTTTTTGCCTTACATTTGGCAACAGTGTGACCCTTCCGAAGACAGTTTATGCATATTGCATTTGTTTTTGCGAAATCAAATCTGAATGATCTTCGGAACTGCAATACAAGCAAATTTGGGTCTTTTGATCAATCTTATCTTTAACAGCCGTACACGAAAACGAGCTTTTAGACTTCGTCGAAATATCAGCTGACAAGTGGTGATATCCACGATTAAGCACAGTTTCACACTCACTCCATAATGAAATCTTCGTGTCATCTAACTGCTCATTCCACTTCTTTTTTGTCACTGCATCAACTTTGCATCATACAGATTGCATTTTCAATCTTCTTATCATCAACAATGATCCGTATATCGCAGAGACAGTGTCAATCAAGTTTCTCACCGCTGAAGCGGAGGGCTGCGAAGTCTTTGGCAAATTGAAGAGAACTGCGAAATTTTCATTAAATATCGACAATCATTGTCATACTCTTTTAAAACTTGCTATTGCTTTCTCATAGTTGTCCTCGGTGACTGCCAATTTGGATTTTTTCCCATCGAAACTGGCTTTTTATACCCGCTACCCATAGGGTAGAAGAGTATTATAACTTTGTGCCGGCAGGAAATTTATGTAATAGAAGGAGGCATCTCCGACCCTATAAAGTAAAGATCAGCATCAACAGCCGAGACGATCTAGCCAATTCCGTCTGTCCGTCTGTGTGGCGTATCGATTGTTTTTCTCGAAATATACTAATGTCATCACTCGCTTAGTGTTTCCATTTCAATTTGATCAAGTGGGCTAACATCAGCAAAAATTTAAAGATTCTGGTGAAAACCGCATATTTTTTTGAGTTGGCAACTGTGGCCATCCAAATATTGTGTTTGTCCTGGTCATTCGCGGAAATAACCAGGTTAACCTAATTAAATCCAAATTAAGGAATGCATTCTAAGCATGAGGTAAAGTGTTAATTTCAAGCAAAAGATATACTCTATTCGTTTTTATTGTAATATAGAGAAACGGATTGCGAAGGATGGGAAAATGCTGCGTCGACTATGAAGTGCATGTAAAATATCTGCAGATGATAGGCACTAATATGTCATAGGCAAATGAGACAGACTACGAATCTAGCTATAAAATAATGGAAATCTTTATCTTTTAAACAAAAATTAATTTATTAAATTATTTTTTTTTGGATTTTTTTCTTTTTTTTTATACATTTATTTTTCTTTTAAACAAAAATGAACTTTATAAATTGTTATTTTTATAGACATTTTTCTCCTTTTTTTTATACATTTGTTTTTAGCTTTTTTTTTCTTTTAAGCTTTTTTGTCAATGTTTTCCGTCAAAAACAGCTTTTTTTGCTGGTCAAAAGTTGGCAGAATTGGTGACTTGAAGCGCTCTTACCGTTCCAAAAGTCTCACCAGAGAGACATTCAATGAGATGTGCTTCCGTAGTGGCGCAGATATGTAGTTGCAATTTCCCTTGTTCCCGTAGTAAATAAAAACACTCGCGTTTTTTCACTAATAATTGATATATTTTTGACTTTCGGGGTATTAATGATAAATCGCACAGAGTTGGGGGTGATTATAGACCGTGATTCAAGATACGTGGTTTGACACTGAGCTAGCAAAATGCCGACGGCACTTCACCGAACTAGTGCCGATCCGCGCTCTGCGGGGTACACGTCAGCCCCCAAGACTGCAGAGACCGATGCCGAGACAGCCAACACAAGGTTGCTGAAAAAACTGGGCCCGGCTGGTGTGACAGTCCTGGTGGGCGTCGTTGTTTGAAGCTGCGGATCCGTTTTGAGGACGACCTCTCTGCTCATGGGTGACGTCTTGGAGCGCAAAGTCGCCGTGCAAACTCCTTCTGCGCCCACGCGAGTGATCGAGAGGCCCATGGCCGCTGCCATCGACTCGCTGATGCGGCTTACTGGACAGCACGGATCCAAGAGTACTCGCGCTTCGAAGGCCGTCTTCTCCGTGTTTAGCCAGACCGCCGCGGCAGGGAGAATACTCACTCCCTTGCACTGGAGTAGCGCCGTCAACGTCATGGCAGGGCTAGGCACGGGCCTGGTGTGTGGGGCAGTGGGCCGGTTAATCCGGGATGAGACTGATGGTCCTCCTCTTAAGGGTGCCGGTTGGTCGCGTAGGCCCCTCGGTTGTCGCGCCAGTCGCTGCTTGGAATGCAGCTCCCGAATGTGCAGCAAGGTGTGGTGGTCCTCGCCACAATACCTGCACCGTCCACCGCTGCGGCAAGTGCCCCTGAGTGCTGATGACCCAAGCAGTTGGGACAGTACTTATTGACAAGTACTGCCCGGAGCCGCTTCTCTGGCGTCAGCTGGGCAAAACGCGGACGCTTGGAGGCGGAGGGGCACGCTGGTGAAAAGAGCCTTCTCAAGCACACCTCGTCGGAGAAGGAGCAGGACGAGCTTCTGTAGGACGCCATGGTGAACTGTTATGGGATGAAAAAGAAGAACAAGAAAAAAAAGAAAAACAAATGGAAGAGAAAATAAAAAGAAACAATGGATTAAATGAAAAATGGCGCGGTATGAGTTGCATAAGCCCGATGAGAAACCACAGGATAGTGGATGGCAGTAGAGAAAAGATTGGGAGATTCAGATCGTGGGTCCCGTTGGAAGGAGGACCAGCTTTGCAACTGGTCGGTGGAAAACACCACGACACGTCTGGATGTCCACCACGCGGAGCCTTTTATCTGCGCCCGGGCAAGTGGTCAGCACACGCCCAAGGCGCCATTCTTGTGGTGGGATCTTCTCCTCTCTGATGATCACCATGTCACCGATCTGGAGGTCGCGTGAGGGTGACTGCGACTTATTCCGCTTATGCAACTTCTTCAAATACTCATTCTTCCATTGCACACAGAAATGCTGATGGAGAGCCTTGAGCCGTTGCCAGCGTTGCGGATGGACTCCACATCCTCCCTGGACTCTGGCTCCGCCATGGAGAGTAGCGGGCGCCTGATCAGGAAATGAGCGGGAGTAAGAGCCACCAAGTCGCTCACATCCTCTGACATAGGAGACAGAGGCCGCGAATTGAGGCACGCTTCGATCTTCGCCAGGAGGGTCGAAAGTTCATCGTACGTATATTTAACGGAGGAAACCGTTTTGTAGAAATGCGTCTTGAAACTCTTGACGCCTGCTTCCCAGAGACCCCCATGTGAGGGGCACCAGGTGGGTTGAAATGCCATGCAAGATCTTGATGGCTGTGCGTGGTGAGGATCAGATTGCGGGTGCTCTCCACAAGATCTTTGGACAGAATTGAGGAGGCTCCGAGGCTTCCAAGAACTTCTCCGCTGTCAGATCCGTGGTCGTCCACTCCGGTGTTAGTAAATGATCGCGAAAAGGTCGACCGAGCAATTGGGAGATCGCCCTTGCGGCGATGTATCACACAGGTCTTGCATGCTCCAATTACTGTCTTCACCAAGTTCCTTAGCTTGGGAATCCAGAACTTGGTTCGGACCAGCCGCATCACCAATTGGTTGCCTCCATGAAGAGAGACTTGATGCGTGAACGAGACCAGGAGGCGTGAAAACACGCAGTTGAACGGGAGTATTACTGGATGCCGTTCGTCGTAAGATAAGGAGGTGGATGCTCTTACGCGTCCACAGGAACGAAGGACCCCTTGCTTGTCAAGGAACGGATTCAAGCTCAGAATATCACTTGACCCGTTTAAACGGTTATGTGACCGGAAGGAAGCAAACTCTTTCGTGTATACCTGATTCTGAGCCTATCAGCTTCTCCTGAGCTTCTGCAAGCTCTTGAGAGTTGAGCGTCTCTGGAAACGAGACCTTGGGATGGCGGCAACGCTAGGCAAACCGCCGCACATACGCAAACACTCTGAGCGCTCGATTGAAGCTGGAGAAACGGTCGAGGAAGTCCTCACACAGGACTTGCGGTTCAATTCAGTACCGAGCCCAATGACTGGTAAAGGCCACTGCGCTGGTGAGTGCGTTAGCCATTTAGGCCCCTGCCACCAAAGGCGACTGGTCAATAGCTCTTGCGGCGAGACGCCGCGGTTCGCCAGATCGGCTGGATTATGTTTGGAACGAACATGTTGCCAAGTGCCATTCACCGAGTGAACCTTGGCCACTCGGTTAGCCACGAAAGTGGTCCACTTTCATGGCTGCTTATCCAGCCACGCCAGAACTATAGTGGAATCTGTCCACAGGTACGTCTCAGCGTCGGGTGAGGGAAAGTGTGGTAGGAGGGCGGCGAATAACTCTGCCAACAGGAGAGCTCCGCACAGGTCAAGACGAGGTAGATAGACCGTCTTGATAGGTGCAACTCTAGTCTTTGCCGCTAGAAGGCTCACGAACACTTGCCCGGCCGTTTCCACTCGTGCATATAGAGCGGCTCCATACGCGCTATAAGAGGCGTCACAAAAAACCGTGGAATTGGATTTTTGCGCCGGGTGCGAACTTGGTCCACCTGGGAATGTGGATGTCTTGCAAGGACGAATAATTTTGCAAAAAACTGGTCCACTGTTCTGAGAGATTCGCTGGCAAGCAGTCATCCCAGCCGATTTCTTGCTTCCAGATTTCCTGCATGAAACTCTGGGCCGAAATGACCACGGGAGCAAGCCAACCCGCTGGGTCGAACAACTTGGCAATCTGCGACAGCACTTCTCTATTGGTGAAAGATAGTTTGGACACCATCTCGGCGGTGACGAAAAAGAACTCGTCGGACGTGGCCCGCCATTTAATACCTAGCTTCGTCGATCTCGAGGAATAGCCAAGTAAGGAGCACAGTTCACTCCAAAGGTGACTGTGTTGAGTTCAAAGTCGCACAACTTTTCGTATATCGGAAGAGCAACCTTTGAAACCGGGTGTGTTTGGAGTCTACAAGGACTTGCCGATACATCTTGGTGATGTCGGCATTGAAAACGAATTGTAAAAAACCTCCATTTCAGGATTTGAATGGTTAGGTCAGATTGAAGGATCAGCCCAGTGTGGAGGATGTCGTTCAGACTCTTCCCGTTTGAAGTCGGGCTGGAGGCGTTGAATACAACGCGAAGCTTTGTGGTGGTGCTGTCGGGCTTGAGAACAGCGTGATGTGGAAATTAATAGTTGCCGGAACTAGATGGGGGGACTTGAGTCATTTGACCCAAATCCAGATACATCTGAATAACGGAGTCATATTGTTCCTTCAGAGAGTCGTTTCTCTTTAAACGGCTCTCGTTTCTCAGGAACTGAGCGAGAGCCGTAGCCCTCGAGTGACCCAGGTCAACGTGACCAGTATCGCGAAATGGGAGCGTGATCATATAGCGACCAGTTGAGGTTCGCACGGTCGTGGCGTTGAAATTAGCCTCACAGACAAGGTCGGACTCTTTCTCAGCTAGCCGGAAGGTCCTCCACCTCCCAAAATTTGGAGAGGAGTTCTTTCAATGGAGGAGTTCGCTCGACGGACAGTCGATCCGAAAAGGATGAAATGGACTTAGAAGTGGATCCCGACACAGGGCCAGTCAGGATCCACGCGAAAATGGTCTCTTGATCAAGGAGGGTCCCACAAATGTTAGGGTAAGCGCAGCCGAGCAGAATAGACGGGAGGATATCAGCGCCTAGCACATCAATCTGCGAACTCTCAAAGAATTTGGGGTCCGCCAACTGGATGCTTGGCAGATTATCGAGGAATGTTTGTGAGAGGGCAGATTCCCCGCTAACTGAGGAAGGACGTACGCTGACGCCTCAATCTGCAAATCTGGTCTGACAGGGGAGCCAATTAAGAATTGACAGTACTTGCGGGGCTGGGCTGCCACAGCTTGAGTCAGCGCAGAGACGTGGGCTTGCACGGATGTATATGGCATCCTCAAGCGTTTGAACAATCTCTGAAAGGAAGGTGGCCTCTGATCCGGAATCGATCAGAGCCCGAGCTTTATAGCGGACGCCGAGATGGCATACGTTAATAACAGCTGTGCTCAGCAGAACATCTTGTGTGTTTACTGCCAGGAATGATTGGACGTTAGCTGACTGGGAAGGAGTGGACTGTATCGGAGATGCAGTGGGGGTGGTGACTGTCGGCGCCGGGTTCACTCGATGCAAGATATATGATGACGACCCTTGCAAGTAAAGCAATTGTGCGCACTTGTGCACAACACAAACACAGCTTTTTTGCTTAATGTAGTTAACCCTATCGTTGATACCCATCTGAAGAAAGCGAGGGCACGATGATTCTCCCGGGAACACAATTTGCAGGACTGGGTTTTCGAAGTCACCCTACTCTCAAAGGAGTTGACCTGCTTGGAGTCGGGAGCCTCCTTGCGTGACGCTCGTGAAATCGTCGGAGCGTTCGTGCTGGATGACACTTCTGCTATCGCTTCTAGGGTGCGATACCGTTCTAGAAGGAACCACGTTGGAATGTCGCTCTTATTCTGTATCGACTGTTCCCAAAGAGAAAGGGTCAACTTGGGGAGCCTCGAAGAACACAAGAAAACCAGGATGCAATCCCAATTCTCTGTGTTGATTTTCGAGTGCCTTAAGGCTGTCAGGCACCCTTGAATGGTGCTGTGCAGCTCCTGAATAGCTGCACCCGTCTCAGCTGACTGTTTACGAGCAACCGTTTGTTCTCGAATCGCTCAGTCAAGCTGGACCACGCCGACTGAAACCCTTCATTGGTCAAAGGAGGCTTTGACACAACGGCATGGGCTTGATCTTGGAGTTGAGATGGAAAAGTTTCTCAACTTCCGACAGATATAGATATAGCATTAATCGTACTTGGCCTGAATAGTAGGCAACTCTTCTGTCGTCTTCTCCTCCGACATGACGCACAAGGCACGCATCTGGTCCCTTCGGACTTGACACGTGTACAGGGATGGGCTGTCAGCAGAAGGATTGTTGACTCGCGCCGCAAAGTGACTGATACGATCAGTCGCGGTGATGAACTTTGTCAACGCTGTGTCTACTGCATTGATTGTCATCTTTCCTTGCGAGCGAGTGACAATTGGCAGCCGAGGGATTGGGACGGAAGAAACCTTGGTCTTAGGATCAGACGGAGGTTGCGTAACTAGGATCAGAGGCTTGGTACCGGAAGTGGGCGAAACGCTAGCTGACCGTGCGGGGACCTCCCTTTTCGGTTGCGAATGAACCGGCGATGTGCTGGGTGCACGAAGAGCCGACTCCTTCTTGGACCTAGGCAAAGGGGGGCTAGCAGAAGTTCTAGCGGTGCTAGTAGAGGGCACGGACAATTTAGCTTTACTCTTATCGGGCTTGCCGATGACATGCTACGCATTAAGGATGAGAAAGTAACTGGGCGCTCTTACAGTCCGACAAGGATACGGACTGTATACTATATTTTCTCGAAACCAGAATATCAAAAAAATATATAAAAAAAATACCAAATGGAACTTGGTTTTTTTTTCAGGAAAACGACCCAGATAGTAGAAACGAGACGGAAAGAAGCAACCAATAAATAAAAAATACCAAAAATACTAGAAAAAATACCAAAGACAGTGTTGAGGTATTTTACACCCAAATGGGTACGGATAATAGCGGACACAGACGACGAAAGCAAAAGGACGGGCGGGGGAAATTTCCCGCGACAATAAAAAAAATGTTCGTCGAAAAAAGCAAAACAAAAAACAGTGCACTGAAAAATTTCAAAAAACAAGATGCTGGAAAAAACAAAAATGTATGTAAATGTGCTGGATTGGAAAAACAATAAATAAATTATCACAATATTATTTATATTATATATTTATATTTTATGGATGTATAATAGCGTGTATATGTGTGTGTATGCCTGTATATGTGGAACACTGGCTGGAGTAAAGCCCATACACAGACAATTGAGCTGAGAGTTGCTCTTAAAATACACACACAGAATATATCACTTGGCGAAAAAAAAAAAAAAAAGGGTATGTCAAGTGCGAAGTACTTATGCACGCTGTTACAGCATGCACAACAGTATGTACATATGTATGTATGTATACTTGCACTCCGCTGCGAACAAAAGAGAGTGCACAAAATATGTGTGTATGTATGTATGTCGGCGATTATCGCGACATACAAACGTATAACGGACGAGAATTAAAGCAAAACGAAATGCTGATACACACAGCTTGGATTTGAATTATTTAATTTGAATGGAATATACAATATATAATATTTGCACACACATGCATACGCGATTGGCGGAAAAAACAAATATAATAATTTTTTATTATATTTATTTTTATTATGATTATACATATATAATATAAAAAGCACAGAAAATGTCGTCCGAAGCAAAAATAGAAAGGAACTCGGCAAAAGATATTGGATTCTTTTGCACAATATGGCGGAAAACCAAAGGGCGGACTACCGTGGAAGAAATGATAGGAAAGAAGAAAAAACTTTTGTGGTACTTATCTGAGGAGTATGCTGGAGTAACGATGTTGAAATTTTCCGGCTCGAAGGACCAATGTTTCCGTAGTGGCGCAGACACATACATATGTAGTTGCAATTTCCCTTGTTCCCGTAGTAAATAAAAACACTCGCGTTTTTCACTAATAATTGATATATTTTTGACTTTCGGGGTATTAATGAGAAATCGCACAGAGTTGGGGGGTGATTATAGACCGTGGTTTAAGACTGACCTAGCAAAATGCCGACGGCGTTTCACCGATCTAGTGCCGAGCCGTGCTCTGCGGTGGAGAGTTGTGGGAGAGAGAAGCTGAGAGCACTGGAGCTTGAGTGCTTTCTTACGCGTTAGCGCATTGCGTGTGAGCGAAAAGCATTGAGTGCTTTTCGGTCGGCGGAGCGGAGGTGTGCCACTCACCAACAATGCGCTTGCATCAACAAGATGATTAAACTTTTCAATGCGCGAAATGGAATGGTCCATGTCAAACAATCTAATAAAATTTTTAAACTCGGAACACTTTCCGCTGAACTTTGGCAATGACAGCTTAGTCAGACAGGTACGAGGAGCGGCAATCCGCTGAATCTATGTATTGGCCGATGAAGTATCGGTCAACGATTTCACTACCGCCTTCAGCCTTCCCTTTGCAGAAATGCAAATCTCTTCTAACTCGCACCGATATTCGTCAAATGTCTCTATCCTGTTTGATATTTGAGAGCATTTTCAATATGCGAAGACAACTTTTCAAGCCTGCACTCTAACTCTGTCAAATCTCGACCGATAGTCTCATCGAGAATTTGATCATGAATCCTGCTAATGCTCTTCACGCAAATAGCAAGTTAGAGCCTTCAAGAGTTTCTTTCGAATTAAATAAAATAAGAGAATATAAACGACAAAACAAAATAAAATCTAGTTGCTACGAAACAACAAAAAACAAGTAAGAAAGCTACAGTCGAGTGTACTCGACTGTGAGATACCCGCTACCCATTTTAAATAAAAGCAATATATTTTGCGGTTTTATTCTGAAAATATACCAAATATACTGCAAAAATACTAAAAATATACCAGATGGTATATTTAGTATATCGGTATAGTACCGCATTCAAAATATACCATAGACGGCACAATATACCAGATTGTCGGCCAAAGCAACTAAGAGCCCTAGTAAGTTGTCGTTTTTTCCCATACAAAAGTATTTCTTTAATACCTTCCACAATTTTTATCTGATCGCAATTAAATTTTCAGGAATCATAACTACTATAGTAGTTATTGTATTTACCAAAATTCGCAACTTTAGCTTTAAAATCACACTTGTTATTCGATTTTTTTGGTTTGCCGGGGGGGAAGTGGGCATGGCAAAAATTTGAAACAAACTTGATCTGCGTACAAACATAACCAATGCTGTCGAAAAAATTATAGCTCTATCTCTTATAGTCTCTGAGATCCAGTGTTTCATACGGACAGACACACAGACGGACAGACGGACATGGCTAGATCGTCTCGGCTGTTGACGCTGATCAAGAATATATAGGGTCGGAGATACCTCGTTCTACCTGTTACATACATTTCCTGCCGGCACAAAGTTATAATATCCTTCTACCCTATGGGTGGCTGTATAAAAACTATAAAAAAAATTTATATTTTTTTATTTTATGTTTTATTTTATTATATTTTTTTTATTATTACTTTTTTTTTTACTTTTAATTGTCCTACCAACCACTAAGCTATCTCGGACAATTATAAGGGAGTACACGATTCGAGAGAGCAAACGAGATATCGCACTGATGTATTCAAACAACGAATGTAGGGGAGCGAGCTTTGAGCACCGCAAAGCTGTTGCTAAGCGCGCGAGAACGAAAAGTGCAAGCAACAACACAGACTACAGAGCGTAATGTACTGTGCGGATGCTGGCTTGCTAGAGTATGTGTGTGTGTATGTGCGCTGTTTCTAAGCGCGCGAAACTCTACTATTACGTATGTGCCATGAATTCAAAGCGTCATTAGAATTTTGCAACTTGCAACTTTGCTTTAAATTTTTCGCACAGTACCTGGAATTGGCGATCTGTAAAATGATCCCAGCCACTTTCTTCTGTGTATTGCTGCAGATGTAGGGTATCCTCCAGCGATGATGCAGGAACACAAACATTGCACAGCACTGCACAGTAGATCCGTCAGAGGCCAAAAATCAAAAAATGTGATGGCGTATTATTTAAACAAAATGTAAAGAAATTATCTCTAAATGTCTAAATTTCTCTTTGGCATACCGGATTTTACTGAAAATCTAACGTTACTTTCTAAAAACAGCTTCGCAATCGTTAATTTTGGCAACGCAGCTGTGCTCAGGAAGTTATTTCTCTAGTTCAAATCGCCCTTTAAAGAGATCACACGTTAGCTGGAGTGCTCCGAATTGAGTTATTTAACATGAATTTTGAAATTGAACGTATGTTTTTTACTTTGAATCTAGATATTAATAGTTAACTTTCCTGTCAAAGTTTTTTCGTAAAAATAATTTGATCGAATATCCCTTTTTTGTGTATTTTGTGAAAGTCTATTTTATGTTTATTTAAGCTTTTAGTTATGTTCCAAGAAAATCCAGAACTTGGTTTGTATGTCATTGTGTTTGTGTTATCTTTTAAGATGTGAAATGTTTTAAAATTAGCTGCAGAAACTTGCAGATGTGTGTTTACTTGTAAAAAGATCAAAGCAGATAAAAGTGAGTCTTTGCCTATTGTGCTGTTGCTGTGTCTTCGTCTTTCGTGGTTTATGTTTTCGCAAAACTATTAATTTATAAATTCCTATTATAATCCGTTTTAAATCATATTTGATTTTGGTAGGTACTTGGCAAAAAAGTGTGTTTCCACGTCTCTATATTTTTAATATGGGGTGCGCAGGTAATGAAACCAACGCAGAACATTTTTTTTGATAATATGTATAATTATAAAAAATATCTTCCATTCTTTCTTAATATATTACTTTTATGTATATAAAAAATAAAATCTTAATAAATTACATTAAATAAATATGTTTTTTTTTTTATTTTGCAAATCCCACGTGTCGCACGCTACATTCGCACGATTTTAGCTAATGAAAATCAATTTTTTGGGGGGTTTTTTAAAGATTTACTGTAAACTTTTGTTATGTGTTTAGAGTGAATTGAGAGTACTTTCGGAGGGTATAAGATTCAATTTCACTGGAGTCACTGTTTTGAAAATAATTAATAAAATTGTGACGTGTCGCACGCTACACAAAGTGGAAGTTAGTTTCAAAATTTTCATTTCAAACGCAATTTTTAGCGAATTCTGTAAAATAAACCCTATGAAAGTTAATATCCTAAAGAACGTTAAGAATATTAGAAGACAAAAAACGATCGTTTGGTCTTAATAATGTTCATAGATTTTTAGCAAAGCCGTAAACCCATTGTGTCGCACGCTACACTTTCCGCTGGCATTAACATAAGACAAAAATCTTTTTATTTAAACTAAACATTATTTATTATATTCATAAATGTGCTTAACAATTATTTCAACGTAATTTACTTTTGATTAGTATGTGAGCCCAAGCAGAGGCAAAAAATTGTGAAGAATACAAAAGGTATTTGAAGGTGTGCGCAGAGCACGAATGTAAGTAAAATTATGAAAATTATAATAAAAATTGGGTTTGATAAAAATTTTTGCATTTATAATGATCGAAATTTCTTTTTTGCTTTAAATTCTTAAAATTCGATATCTACTTTAATGTTCCATATAAAGAAACATTACAAAATGTGAAATTTAAAAATTGGTCGCTGGTGGACTGTTTCTGGGATTTGCCCATATGTCCAATTTTTGTTTGTTTAGACAAATTTTCTTTATATTTGTTATAAATTTCAGAACGCTATGGCCATTATTAGTATTTTTGGCCGCTCTTCATACAAGCGGATCCACTGTGCACTGGCACAAGTCAATTTTTGTTTTGATTTGTTAAATTAAAGCGACTGGCGCGAATTTGTTTTTTCTAACCGCTACCCATAGGGAAGAAGGGTATTATAACTTTGTGCCGGCAGGAAATGTATGTAACAGGTAGAAGGAGGCATCTCCGACCCTATAAAGTATATATATTCTTGATCAGCATCAACAGCCGATCTAGCCATGTCCGTCTGTGTGTCTGTCCGTTTGTCCGTATGAACACCTAGATCTCAGAGACTATAAGAGATGAAGCTATAATACTGTTATGTTTGCACGCAGATCAAGTTTGTTTCAAATTTTTGCCGACTTCCGGCCCCGCAAATCAATAAAATCGAATAACAAGCACACTCGACTGTAACTTTCTTACTTGTTAAAGATAAATGCAGTGCAGTGGGGAAGTCTGCTGCCTAATAGCCGAGGCATGTCGCCTTGTAGTCCTCGAATGAAAATGTCTAACGCCTTGTCTCTGTGTAATTTTGTCAGTATTACTTCTCCGTTTCTGTCAATGTCCATGCTACCTGTTTTATTCAAGATAAGGGACACGTGTCTGTAGACATCTTTGTGGAAATCTTCCACTGATTGATTCGGACCTTGTACTAATGTACACATGTTATATTGTAGGGTGCACATGGCATCCCAGTTAAGCGGTACCTTATATGCTTTCAATGCTTGCTCTGCACCTTTCGTTATCTTGTCTCGGATAAGTAGTTGGAATATCAAGTTTTCATACAAAATTAATTTCTGTGCAAAGGAAATGCATTAATTTTAAGTAGGTATGGTAATAAAAATGCAATTAAATTAGAGTCACCTGTCATTAATGTGAATTGTGTGGGGTAATAAAAATGAAATAATTAGGATGTGAGAACGTCATGTGTGGGATAATAAAAATTAAATAAATTGGGATCGATAATGGATTTGTGTGACGAATCGTACGTGTCTCGAGACGGGGCGATGAGGGATCGGGATCGACATATGATTCGTTGATCGTGGTCGAAAACGAGACACGAACATGTGCTATGAAAACGTGATACGTTCATATCATTAACGAACGTAGTGTACATTGACAATCGTGGGCGTAAACGCCCACCTCGAAAACGTAGTTGGGGATCGGGATACGCCTCGTAGCACGTGTTGGAAAAACGTGTTATCAAAACGTTAGAGAAAACTCGTCAGGAAGCGACGTAGGGTCCTTTTGCATTGACAATCGGATGCGCAACACCACATCCAAGACGATCGAATACGTGAACGTGAACACGAAAGCACGTTACAAAACGAAAGGACGGAAACGTGATCAAATGTGTTCGGAAGCCCGTCACTACATTTAAAATGATCGAAGGCGCCACGCTCACTTATCTCATCAATTCGAATGTAATCGAAATCGGAACGGAAGAAGACACACGTGATGAACGTTAAAAAAAGGATGGGAACGTGACGGAATGAAGACGAGAGCACAAAACCATTTCCAAGACGTTTTCAAAAATCAACAACCATATTACCACCAAACAAAAAAGTAGTTTTGCATCCAAATGTGTAGTCCCTACACTAGAAAATCTGAAAGGAAATCCGAATATTGCTGTAAAAAATTCCATTTCCCTTAAAGATATAGAATTCTTTTTTTTATTGATCTGTATGTAACATAATTTTATTTCCAAATACATTGTTTAAAATCGATTCTCCAAATTAACATACATTTTTATAATTTTTTTTATTTTTGTGAGCGAATAGTATAGACATGACAGGCACATGTATCGACTCCATTCTCCACATCGTTATGAGCCCAACAGCAGGATGTGAAATGTTGTCCTTAGACATTAGAAACCAACGGACCATCACATATTCTATTATTAAAATATTTCAATGATTCTGATAATATTCCATGTGTTCGGGAAAAATGTTATCCTTAAACATTTTCATAAAATTATTTATTACTGTTATAAGTTGTTGTGTTGCAATATGAGGTGTGGAGTTGGTTTTGTTTTCAGACAATAACATTTTTAAATTTCTTTCGATCCGTTGACAGGTACTCGTAATGATTTCCAAAAGGTAAATGAAGAAATATTTTGAGAAATCATTAGACGATACGTTGAACTAATCCGGTCAGTGGGGTTATTCAACTAGACGATCGTGAATGAGAAGGCAATATACCTTTGTATTCAACTCACTTGGTACACTTAGTTCAGTCGAAATGTTAACATAAATTGGCCCTGATTTGACCGATTCGTTTTGATATGAAAGATCAACAACAACAATAGGAGCCTTTGCACGAGGCTCCCGGTTGTAGTAACTCGATTTTAATTGAATTTCACATTTAAATTTTTATAGATGGACTTCAGAATTTAAATACACTTTTGCATTTCTCAAATTGTTTATAATTAGATATCCAATTAATGTAAACGCAATGTCTGCAACCCGTGTACGTTCTCTATTTGCAGCTAGCTTAACGTTCCATACATGATGAGTCCCCTGTACCAACGAGGGATTTATATAACAATCCCAGCTGCGAAATGAAAGTGGAAGTGTAGCTCCACTTTTGACTATATTGAACATTTTAATTTTAGTAGTGTCGCTTGGAACAATTTGGGGTACTTTCCAACTAATGTTCTGCATATAAATTTTATGTGAAACAACATTATTTTTAGCTAAACAACATCCGTATTTTTTGCTAGCAAGAGAATGAGTTCATGTTTAATATAACGTTTTTATGATCTTCAGCGAATCCCATTAGCATTTTTAGTGGTATTGAAAAGCTGAAATGTGATCCGGAAGTTATACTCTCTCCTCCACTCCACCTGGCATTACTATAAAGTAGATACTCCAATAGAAAGAAAGTTTTTCAGAGTAGATGTGATTCCAGTAAACCGTGTTTTCTCCAGTTCGCATCCGTTCAATTCATATCTTATTTCATCCAAAGCACTGGAGCTTGAGTGCTTTCTTACGCGTGAGCGCATTGCTGGTGAGCGAAAAGCTTCGAGTGCTTTTCGGTCGGCGGAGCGGAGGTGTGCCACTCCCCTACAATGCGCTCGCATCAACATTCTCCCCCCCTTGCAATATTGGGATTGCAAGAACGGTCAGTAGCACGTGCCTTACAGAATCCAGCCCAGGGTGGATTTCTGTGCCATAGGCAGTCCGCCTTGGCTGGGGGATACCCGGCAGCACTATATCCGGGTACACGTCAGCCCCCAAGACTGCAGAGACCGATGCCGAGTCAGCCAACACAAGGTTGCTGAAAAAACTGGGCCCGGCTGGTGTGACAGTCCTGGTGGGTGTCGTTGTTTGGAGCTGCGGATCCGTTTTGAGGACGACCTCCCTGCTCATGGGTGACGTCTTAAAGCGCAACGTCGCCGGGCAAACTTCTTCTGCGCCCACGCGAGTGATCGAGAGGCCTATGGCCGCTGCCATCGACTCGCTGATGCGGCTTTCTGGACAGCACGGATCCAAGAGCACTCGCGCTTCAGAGGCCGTCTTTCCCGTGTCTAGCCAGACCGCCGCGGCAGGGAGAATGCTCACTCCCTTGCACTGGAGTAGTGCCGTCAATGTCATGGCGGGGCTAGGCACGGGCCTGGTATGTGGGGCAGTGGGCTGGTTAGTCCGGGCTGAGCCTGATGATCCTCCTCTGGAGGGTGCCGGTTGGTCGCGTTGGCCCCTCGGTTGTCGCGCCAACCGCTGCTTGGAACACAGCTCCCGCATGTGCAGCATGGTGTGGTGGTCCTCGTCACAATGCCTGCACCTTCCACCGCTACGGCAAGTGCCACTGAGTGCTGATGACCCAAGCAGTTGAAATAGTACTTATTGACAAGTACTGCCCGGAGCCGCTTCTCTGGCGTCAGCTGGGCAAACCGCGGACACTTGCGCAGTGCGTGGACACCGCGGCACACCCTACAGCGGAACGAGTTTGTGCCGGGAGACACATACCCACCCCGCTGGGAGTGACGAGGCACGGACACCCCACGCGGAGTAACCGGTGCCATTGGTACAGGAGAGGGCTCCGTCTCCATCGGGGCGACTTATCTCGGCGGAGAGACGGCTGTTGGAGGCAAAGTGGGGCGCGCTGGTGAGAAGAGCCTTCTCAAGCACACACCAACAAGAAAAAAAAAGAAAAACAAATGGAAGAGAAAATAAACAGAAACAATAGATTAAATGAAAAATGGCGCGATATAAATTGCATAAGTCGGATGAGAAATGAGATTCAGAGCGTGGGTCCCGTTGGAAGGAGGACCAGCTTTGCAACTGGTCGGTGGAAAACACCACGACACGTCTGGATGTCCACCACACGGACCCTTTTATCTGCGCCCGGGCAAGTGGTCAGCACACGCCCAAGGCGCCATTCTTGTGGTGGGATATTCTCCTCTCTGATGATCACCATGTCACCGATCTGGAGGTCGCGTGAGGGTGACTGCGACTTATTCCGCTTATGCAACTCCTTCAAATACTCATTCTTCCATTGCACACAGAAATGCTGATGGAGAGCCTTGAGCCGTTGCCAGCGTTGCGGATGGACTCCACATCCTCCCTGGACTCTGGCTCCGCCATGGAGAGTAGCGGACGCCTGATCAGGAAATGACCGGGAGTAAGAGCCACCAAGTCGCTCACATCCTCTGACATAGGAGACAGAGGCCGCGAATTGAGGCACGCTTCGATCTTCGTCAGGAGGGTCGAAAGTTTATCGTACGTATATTTAACGGAGGAAACCGTTTTGTAGAAATGCGTCTTGAAACTCTTGATGCCTGCTTCCCAGAGACCCCCATGTGAGGGGCACCAGGTGGGTTGAAATGCCATGCAAGACCTTGATGGCTGTGCGTGGTGAGGATCAGATTGCGGGTGCTCTCCACAAGATCTTTGGACAGAATTGAGGAGGCTCTGACGAACGTTTCCCCGTTGTCAGAGTACATGTGAAGAGGGCACCCACGCCGTGCCACGAATCGGGAAAAAGCTTCCAAGAACTTCTCCGCTGTCAGATCCGTGGTCGCCTCAATATGAATTGCCTTGGTGCTGAAGCACACAAATACACATACATAACCCTTCGTAGTGTAGCAGCCCCGTCCGACGAAACTCTTGACGTCGAAGGGACCGGCGAAGTCTACTCCGGTGTTAGTAAATGGTCGCGAAAAGGTCGACCGAGCATTTGGGAGATCGCCCTTCAGCTGCGACTGGAGATCACACAGGTCTTGCATGCTCCAATTACTGTCTTCACCAAGTTCCTTAGCTTGGGAATCCAGAACTTGGTTCGGACTTGATGCGTCAACGAAACCAGGAGGCGTGAAAACACGCAGTTGAACGGAAGTATTACTGGGTGCCGTTCGCCGTAAGATAAGGAGGTGGACGCTCTTACGCGTCCACAGGAACGAAGGACCCCTTGCTTGTCAAGGAACGGATTCAAGCTCAGAATATCACTTGACCCGTTTAAACGGTTATGTGTCCGGAAGGAAGCACACTCTTTCGATTCTGAGCCTATCAGCTTCTCCTGAGCTTCTGCAAGCTCTTGAGAGCTGAGCGTCTCTGGAAACGAGACTCTGGAAACGGGTGGCGGCAACGCCGGGCAAACCTCCGCACATACGTAAGCACTCTGATCGCTCGATCGAACCTGGAGAAACGGTCGAGGAAGTCCTCTCACAGGACTTGCGCTGCATGGACCTTCACCGCTCGACACTTCAATTCAGTATCGAGCCCAATGACTGGTAAAGGCCACTGCGCTGGTGAGTGCGTTAGCCATTTAGGCCCCTGCCACCAAAGGCGACTGGCCAATAGCTCTTGCGGCGAGACGCCGCGGTTCGCCAGATCGGCTGGGTTATGTTTGGAACGAACATGTTTGCCAAGTGCCATTCACTGAGTGAATCTTAGCGACTCGGTTAGCCACGAAAGTGGTCCACTTGGATGGCTGCTTATCCAGCCACGCCAGAACTATAGTGGAATCTGTCCACAGGTACGTCTCAGCGTCGGGTGAGGGAAAGTGTGGTAGGAGGGCGGCGAATAACTCTGCCAACAGGAGAGCTCCGCACAGGTCAAGACGAGGTAGAGAGACCGTCTTGATAGGTGCAACTCTAGTCTTTGCCGCTAGAAGGCTCACGAACACTTGCCCGGCCGTTTCCACTCGTGCATATAGAGCGGCTCCATACGCGCTCTGAGAGGCGTCGCAAAAACCGTGGAATTGGATTTTTGCGCCGGGTGTGAACTTGGTCCATCTGGAAATGTGGATGTCCTGCAAGGACGAATAATTTTGCAAAAAAATGGTCCACTGTTCTGAGAGATTCGCCGGCAAGCAGTCATCCCAGCCGATTTCTTGCTTCCAGATTTCCTTCATGAAAATCTTAGCCCAAATGACCACGGGAGCAAGCCAACCCGCTGGGTCGAACAACTTGGCAATCTGCGACAGCACTTCTCTATTGGTGAAAGATAGTTTGGACACCATCTCGGCGGTGACGAAAAAGAACTCGTCGGACGTGGCCCGCCATTTAATACCTAGCTTCGTCGATCTCGAGGAATAGCCAAGTAAGGAGCACAGTTCACTCCAAAGGTGACTGTGTTGAGTTCAAAGTCGCACAACTTTTCGTATATCGGAAGAGCAACCTTTGAAACCGGGTGTGTTTGGAGTCTACAAGGACTTGCCGATACATCTTGGTGATGTCGGCATTGAAAACGAATTGTAAAAACCTCCATTTCATGATTTGAATGGTTAGGTCAGATTGAAGGATCAGCCCAGTGTGGAGGATGTCGTTCAGACTCTTCCCGTTTGAAGTCGGGCTGGAGGCGTTGAATACAACGCGAAGCTTTGTGGTGGTGCTGTCGGGCTTGAGAACAGCGTGATGTGGAAATTAATAGTTGCCGGAACTAGATGGGGGGACTTGAGTCATATGACCCAAATCCAGATACATCTGAATAACGGAGTCATATTGTTCCTTCAGAGAGTCGTTTCTCTTTAAACGGCTCTCGTTTCTCAGGAACTGAGCGAGAGCGGTAGCCCTCGAGTGACCCAGGTCAACGTGACCAGTATCGCGAAATGGGAGCGTGATCATATAGCGACCAGTTGAGGTTCGCACGGTCGTGGCGTTGAAATTAGCCTCACAGACAAGGTCGGACTCTTTCTCAGGGCTAGCCGGAAGGTCCTCCACCTCCCAAAATTTGAAGAGGAGTTCTTTCAATGGCGGAGTTCGCTCGACGGACAGTCGATCCGAAAAGGATGAAATGGACTTAGAAGTGGATCCCGACACAGGGCCAGTCAGGATCCACGCGAAAATGGTCTCTTGATCAAGGAGGGTCCCACAAATGTTAGGGTAAGCGCAGCCGAGCAGAATGGACGGGAGGATATCAGCGCCTAGCACATCAATCTGCGAACTCTCAAAGAATTTGGGGTCCGCCAACTGGATGCTTGGCAGATTATCGAGGAATGTTTGTGAGAGGGCAGATTCCCCGCTAACTGGGGAAGGACGTACGCTGACGCCTCAATCTGCAAATCTGGTCTGACAGGGAGCCAATTAAAATTGACAGTACTTGCGGGGCTGGGCTGCCACAGCTTGAGTCAGCGCAGAGACGTGGGCTTGCACGGATGTATATGGCATCCTCAAGCGTTTGAACAATCTCTCTGAAAGGAAGGTGGCCTCTGATCCGGAATCGATCAGAGCCCGAGCTTTATAGCGGACGCCGAGATGGCATACGTTAATAACAGCTGTGCTCAGCAGAACATCTTGTGTGTTTACTGCCAGGAATGATTGGACGTTAGCTGACTGGGAAGGAGTGGACTGTATCGGAGATGCAGTGGGGGTGGTGACTGTCGGCGCCGGGTTCACTCGATGCAAGATATATGATGACGACCCTTGCAAGTAAAGCAATTGTGCGCACTTGTGCACAACACAAACACAGCTTTTTTGCTTAATGTAGTTAACCCTATCGTTGATACCCATCTGAAGAAAGCGAGGGCACGATGATTCTCCCGGGAACACAATTTGCAGGACTGGGTTTTCGAAGTCACCCTACTCTCAAAGGAGTTGACCTGCTTGGAGTCGGGAGCCTCCTTGCGTGACGCTCGTGAAATCGTCGGAGCGTTCGTGCTGGATGACACTTCCGCTATCGCTTCTAGGGTGCGATACCGTTCTAGAAGGAACCACGTTGGAATGTCGCTCTTATTCTGTATCGACTGTTCCCAAAGAGAAAGGGTCAACTTGGGGAGCCTCGAAGAACACAAGAAAACCAGGATGCAATCCCAATTCTCTGTGTTGATTTTCGAGTGCCTTAAGGCTGTCAGGCACCCTTGAATGGTGCTGTGCAGCTCCTGAATAGCTGCACCCGTCTCAGCTGACTGTTTACGAGCAACCGTTTGTTCTCGAATCGCTCAGTCAAGCTGGACCACGCCGACTGAAACCCTTTATTGGTCAAAGGAGGCTTTGACACAATGGCATGGGCTTCACCGCTGATCTTGGAGTTGAGATGGAAAAGTTTCTCAACTTCCGACAGATATAGATATAGCATTAATCGTACTTGGCCTGAATAGTAGGCAACTCTTCTGTCGTCTTCTCCTCCGACATGACGCACAAGGCACGCATCTGGTCCCTTCGGACTTGACACGTGTACAGGGATGGGCTGTCAGCAGAAGGATTGTTGACTCGCGCCGCAAAGTGACTGATACGATCAGTCGCGGTGATGAACTTTGTCAACGCTGTGTCTACTGCATTGATTGTCATCTTTCCTTGCGAGCGAGTGACAATTGGCAGCCGAGGGATTGGGACGGAAGAAACCTTGGTCTTAGGATCAGACGGAGGTTGCGTAACTAGGATCAGAGGCTTGGTACCGGAAGTGGGCGAAACGCTAGCTGACCGTGCGGGGACCTCCCTTTTCGGTTGCGAATGAACCGGCGATGTGCTGGGTGCACGAAGAGCCGACTCCTTCTTGGACCTAGGCAAAGGGGGGCTAGCAGAAGTTCTAGCGGTGCTAGTAGAGGGCACGGACAATTTAGCTTTACTCTTATCGGGTTTGCCGATGACATGCTACGCATTAAGGATGAGAAAGTAACTGGGCGCTCTTACAGTCCGACAAGGATACGGACTGTATACTATATTTTCTCGAAACCACAATATCAAAAAAATATATAAAAAAAATACCAAATGGAACTTGGTTTTTTTTTCAGGAAAACGACCCAGATAGTAGAAACGAGACGGAAAGAAGCAACCAATAAATAAAAAATACCAAAAATACTAGAAAAAATACCAAAGACAGTGCTGAGGTATTTTACACCCAAATGGGTACGGATAATAGCGGACACAGACGACGAAAACAAAAGGACGGGCGGGGGAAATTTCCCGCGACAATAAAAAAAAATGTTCGTCGAAAAAAGCAAAACAAAAAAAAAAAACAGTGCACTGAAAAATTCCAAAAAACAAGATGCTGGAAAAAACAAAAATGTATGTAAATGTGCTGGATTGGAAAAACAATAAATAAATTATTACAATATTATTTATATTATATATTTGTGTGTATATGTGTGTGTATGCCTGTGTATGTGGAACACTGGCTGGAGTAAAGCCCATACACAGACAATTGAGCTGAGAGTTGCTCTTAAAATACACACACAGAATATATCACTTGGCGAAAAAAAAAACAAAAAAGGGTATGTCAAGTGCGAAGTACTTATGCACGCTGTTACAGCATGCACAACAGTATGTACATATGTATGTATGTATACTTGCACTCCGCTGCGAACAAAAGAGAGTGCACAAAATATGTGTGTATGTATGTATGTCGGCGATTATCGCGACATACAAACGTATAACGGACGAGAATTAAAGCAAAACGAAATGCTGATACACACAGCTTGGATTTGAATTATTTAATTTGAATGGAATATACAATATAGTAATATATCCACCACCAGAATAATTTCTCGTACATGACAAACACTCATAATTATTCCCCTTCCAAATTCTTTCCCACAAATCATATCATAAACATAAACATTTGTCGCGACGGCACCAACTGTCACAAACAAAAAGATCCTATTACATTGGCGATCGTGCCACTTCCAAAAAATCCAAAGTCCATTAAAATTTTCCATTTGCAACTTGAAGACTCAGCATTACTGCACTAACACAAGTCGTAATAAGAACTTTCATGTTAGAGCTCAGCATATTGTGAGTTTAGTTTTTAAAGACACTTTCCTCACTTAAGACGCGTAGCCCGCGAGCTTATAAATAAATATAAAGTAGTCTATTAAGTAAACAAAAATAAATCCTTGTGTTTTATTTTTTTTACTGTTCGTGCACCGCGAACATTTAATTGGCGCAGCCGGTAGGATACGTCGTACTAGTTACTGAATCAACAAAGCAGTCGTGAACCGCTAGAAGGACTTTAACATTGTCCTGGGTGAACGCGTCCTAGTTGTGAACTGTACAAAACGTATCTGCCAAAAACATCTACGTGCGTGAGTGCGTTATTTAAACGGTAATACAAAAAAACGTTGTAAAAAACCCGTCATAATAAAAAACTCAAAAAACCCGAACCACGTGTGCAAACTAATAACAAATCAAAAATGGCAACCGAACTAACAGAAGCACACTTAAAACAGTGTATAAATCAAATCAAACACGTGCCAGCGTATGATAACGGAGCAGAAAATTTGTCGGCATTTATAAAGAGAATAGATTTTATTCTGTCTCTATACTCAACAACTGATGTACGCCAAAGCAGCGTAATCTTCGGTGCTATTGAACGACAACTGGATGGAGAAGCCTTGCGTACATCTCAGATTACGCAATCCAACAATTGGATGTCGCTGAGATCGTCCCTAATCGAGGAATTCAGGACACAGACACCTTATGAAGAGTTACTAAGAAGACTATACAACACCAACTGGAATGGAAGTCTACGTAAGTTCGTCGAAGAGCTCGAGAGAAAATCCTATATTGTTAGCAATAAGTTAGCACTAGACACTGACAGTAGCACAGCAATAATATACAGAAATGCACTAAAAATTACTACAAAAAATGTAATAACCAGAAAATTACCAGACAGGATATACATGACCTTAGCAAGGCATGATATAACTTCAATAAGCAAGCTAAAAGCCGTTGCTCAAACAGAAGGCATTTATGAGTCTTATGAGACTCAGAATAACCATAAAAGTGAAAACAATAGTCGTAGGAATCAAAATAAATCTTACGCAAACTATTCAAACAATTCTCATTCAGATGATTCGTCCAATTCAAAACACCAAATCAATTACTCAAATTCAAATCAGAATAATCAAAATCTTCACCAAGAATTCAATAAAAAACTAAAAGAAGCTCAAATCCAAAACCCTTATAACTATTCGAGGGACACCTCAACAAGCCGTGGGCCTAACCCACCGGTAAAAAGACAAAGGGAAAGCCAAAGTGGCCAGTTCAAAATGGAGCAAGGTGAAAATTTTCATCAAAGTGCCTCGGAACTAAATGCAGAGCAAACACACCATACATAAGAATCAAAATGAATGAAGTAAACCTAAAATGTATCATTAATACAGGTTCTTCAATAAACCTTTTAAAACAAAATATTTTCAGTTTTCCAATTCATAAAAATCCAATCAATGTTCAAACAATTAACGGCGCATTTGATAGTTATTAGTTAAGAGCATGAAATACCAAATGAAGTTGTTAGAATTAGGGCGAAGCGAGAGCGCAATAAAGCTTTCGTTTGTTGCTCTCTGAGCGAATTCGCCTCGCTTCGCCGCTCTAGTTAAGTTAGGCTTAATGTCACTTAGCATAGATTTATAAACATAGTTGAAATTGAGAACTTAACAGCGCGTCATCATTTACTCCGTTTTCGTTTTCGTCGTTTGTAACAACAACAATTAGGTCCATACTTTGTTCGCGAATAAAGCGGAAAATTAATAATTGCAAAAACTCTTGTAATTTTTCATGGCGCCCCCGGGTGGACTCTAATTGTTGTTGAACGCGAGTGAATGATCTAAAACAGAAAACAAAACAAATTCGCGCCGGTCGCTAAATAAAATAAAATATAAACAATTAATTGACTTGTGCCAGTGCTGTGATCTTCTTGTGTTGTGGTCATCGTTGGCAGCTGGATTCTTCGCATCATCATACCCTGCAACTGCAGAAGACACACAGAGGAAAGTGGCTGGGATCATTAAAGATCGCCAATTCCAGGTACTGTGCGAAAAATTGGAAGCGAAAAACTGAATTGGTTGCCAAGTTGCAAAATTCTAGTGACGCTTTCAATTCTTGGCACATACGTAATAGTAGAGCATTTGTTTTTAAATTTTATATTTTAATTTAAAAAGTGAACCGCTTAGGCAGAATATTGTTTTTGTTTTCTAAGTGAAAGTGACTAGGGGAAATTCTTATTTCCATTGCATCGAACTTCTTCTCTCAGTTCGTTGCAATTTTCGCTTTCGTCGCCCCCTTTGTCACCAAATTCGTAGCCGCTGTAAGTTGTGTGCTGTTGCTAAGCGCACATACGTATATACATACATATATACCCGCAAGCCAACACTGCACCGGTGCATTTCGGCTCCGTGTTGTTGTTGGTTGCATTTTCGTTTTCGTTTCGCGCGCTTAGAAACAGCGCACATACACACATACGTACGTTAGCAAGCCAGCATCTGCACAGTGCATTGCGCTCTGTAGTCTGTGTTGTTGCTTGCACTTTTCGTTGTCGCGCGCTTTGCAGCGCTTAGAACTCGCTCCCCTACATTCGTTGGTTGAGCATCAGTGCGATATCTCGTTTGCTCCCTCGAATTGTGTACTCCCCTATTATTGTCCGAGAAAGCTTAGTGGTTAGCTTAGGACAATTTAAAATTAAGTAAAAATAAAAAATAAAAAAATAGTTCAAAATAATAATTCAAAAAAAAAAAAAAATTTTTTTTTTTTTCTGTTTTTAATTTTCGTTTTCGTTGTTGTTGTTGGAAGCAACAAGATTTATTTTGTATTTTATTTTTTATATTTTTTGTCGTCTCCTCTAATAATCTACATAAAAAATGAATTCGAAAGAAACTCTTGAAGGCTCTAAAAAGAAACTTGCTATTTGCGTGAAGAGCATTTGCAGAGTTAATAATCAAATTCTCGATGACACGATCGGTCGAGATTTGACAGAGCTAGAGTGCAGGCTTGAGATGTTGTCGTCGCATATTGAAAATGCTCTCAAATATCAAAGCAGAATTGAGACATTTGACGAATATGACGATTACCGGTGCGAGCTAGAAGAGATTTGCATTACTGCAAAGGCAAGGCTGAAGGCGATGGTGAAATCGTTGACCGATAATTCATCCGCCAATATATCGATTCAGCCGATTGCCGCTCCTCGTACCCGTCTGCCTAAACTCTCACTGCCAAAGTTCAGCGGAAAGTATTCCGAATTTAAAAATTTCATAAGCTTGTTTGAGACTCTTGTTGACAATGACCATTCAATTCCGCGCATTGAGAAATTCAATCATCTCATTTCTTGTCTCTCTGGTGAGGCTCTTGGAACGGTGAGAGCGTTTCAAGTCACCGAGGACAACTATGAGAAAGCAATGGCGAGTTTGAAAAGAGTATATGACAATGATTGTCTGATATTTAATGAAAATATCACTGCTCTTTTCAATTTGCCAAAGATTTCGCAGCCCTCCGCTTCAGCGTTGCGAAACTTGATTGACACTGTCTCTGCGATATACGGATCTTTGTTGTCGATAGGTGATGATAAGAAGATTGCAAATGCAATCCTTATTCACCTGGTCATGCACAAAGTTGATGCAATGACAAAGAAGAAGTGGGATGAGCAGCTAGATTACACGAAAATTCCATTATGGAGTGAGTGTGAAACTGTGCTTAATCGTCGATATCAGCACTTGTCAGCTGAGAATTCGACAAAGTCCGATAGTCAAGCCGTTTCCACTAAACAGCTTAATAAAAGCTCGTTTTCGTGTACGACGCTCAAAGATAAGATTGATCAAAAGACCCAAATATGCGAATATTGCAATTCCGAAGATCATTCCATCGTGAGTTGCTCGATGTTTGCTGCCTTGGCAGTTAAACATAGATTCGACTACGCGAAAACAACTGCATTATGCATAAATTGTCTTCGGAAGGGTCACACTGTCGCCAAATGTAAGGCAAAAAAGTGTCGTGTGTGCAGCCGTTCACATCATACGTTGCTGCACATATATTCTGCGACTACAAATAGTAGAGCGTTACCACCCCCGAGTCTCTCCGCTGTTGAGCCTGATCGTCCATCCACTTTACATGCGATGCATGCGACCGTGTCGGATAAAGTGATCCTGGCCACAGCAGTCATCAAAATAAAGACGAATTCAGGCGATTTCGTCTTAGCCCGAGCTTTGCTGGACTCTGGGTCACAAATTAATTTTGTGACTGAGGAACTAGCTCAGCGGCTGCATTTGCGTAGAGAAGACTCGTGCATCAGCTTGCTTGGCATTGGTGAATCCAATTCTCAAGTTAAGAAAAAGATACACACTGTGGTGAAGTCGCGAGTTGGCTGCAATGAATACGCGATCGATTTATGGATCCTCAAATCGATCTCAGGTTATCAGCCAGATCACACTGTAAATGTCAGTGGCTGGAAGATACCTGACAATATTCAGCTAGCGGATCCCTATTTCTACAAACCGCAGAAAATTGATCTTCTTATCGGCGCTGAAACATTCTTTGATCTATTGTCCGTTGGCCAAATCAAGCAAGGTCCAGAGTGTCCAATCCTCCAAAAGACAAGCCTTGGGTGGATTGTCTCGGGGCGGTACACTCCTGGTGAAAAATCTCACCAGAAGATGACTGTCAATCTGAGCTATCAGGAAGAAAGTTTGAGCTCGATTGACAAGACCTTGCTGAAGTTTTGGACTGTCGAAGATGTGCGCTCTCCCTCCAAAGTCCTTTCCGCTGAACAACAAAGTTGTGAAGATCATTTCACAAATAATGTGAAAAGATTGCCGTCTGGTCGTTTCGAAGTAAGACTGCCGTTTAAATCAGATCCGCACCAGCTTGGGTGCTCATTTGAAGTTGCTAAACGGCGGTTTTTGTCGCTTGAAAAACGTTTAACTCGAGATCCCGAGTTAAAGCGAATGTACTTGGAATTTATGGAAGAATATGTAGAGATGGGCCACATGTCCGAAGTGAGTCACATCCTTCCAAGTACACCACACTATGTTATTCCGCACCAATGTGTACTACGGCCCCAAAGCACTTCGACAAAGCTGAGGGTCGTATTTGATGCTTCGTGTCGCACTTCGACACATAAGGCGTTGAATGACATTCTTATGGTCGGGCCGACCATTCAAGAAGAGCTGTTTTCGACTCTGCTTCGTTTTCGATTGCATAAATATGCATTAACGGCCGACATCAAAAAGATGTACCGGCAAGTTATGGTGCACGAGGCAGATCGAAACTATCAGCTCATAGTGTGGAGAAAAGATCCATCAGACTCGTTGAGATTATTCAGATTAAATACTGTAACATATGGCACTGCGCCAGCGCCATTCTTGGCCATACGGTGTTTGATCCAGCTGAGCGAGATTGCGAAATCCTCGCACCCCATGGCAGCTGAGGTTATCAGGCAAGATTTCTACGTTGACGATATGTTGACTGGTGCCGCATGCGTCGAGGACCTGAAGACAATTAAGTCTGAAGTGTCGCAGATACTGCTAGGAGCAGGTTTTGAACTTGCGAAGTGGTTCTCGAATGCTCCTGGGTTCTCCGCATCAAACAGTACACCAAAGCCGATAACGATCTCCGAGACTGACGCAACCAAGACTCTAGGTGTGATTTGGTTGCCAAATGAAGACGTGTTCCAATTCCGGATCGACGATTCATTCATGGGTCTTAAAGCGACAAAACGGAACATTCTCTCGGTGACATCGCGGTTATTCGATCCGCTTGGCCTATTGAGTCCCTTAATTATAAAAGCAAAGATACTGCTTCAAGAGCTCTGGCTTCAAAAGTTGGAGTGGGACGAATCCATACCATTGAGTTTGGATACATCGTGGCAGCAATTGAAGTCAAATTTGACACAATTGCAAACCATAAAAGTGCCACGATATTTGTTCACAGAGCCTACGTCACCGATAGAGATACATGGCTTCGCCGACGCCTCAATAAGAGCGTATGGGGCGTGTATTTACGTTCGTACGCAAACTGCAGAAGGTTGTAAAGTATCATTACTAACCTCAAAATCAAAAGTAGCTCCCCTCAAGACTAAGACTCTTCCTAGACTTGAGTTGTGTGCAGCTCACCTTCTTGCAGAACTCTGCCACCGCATCCGAAGGCTGATCCGATCTCCAATTGAACGGACGGTTCTTTGGTCAGATTCGGAAGTCACTCTTCATTGATCCGGTCACATCCTTCCACTCTCGCGACATTCGTGTCGAATCGAGTGGCCGAGATTCAAGAGTGGTCAGAGAGCGTGGAATGGCGTCATGTTCCAACTAAGCAGAACCCCGCAGACATTGTATCGAGAAGTTGAAATTGAGAACTTAACAGCGCGTCATCATTTACTCCGTTTTCGTTTTCGTCGTTTGTAACAACAACAATTAGGTCCATACTTTGTTCGCGAATAAAGCGGAAAATTAATAATTGCAAAAACTCTTGTAATTTTTCATGGCGCCCCCGGGTGGAACACATAAGCGAACACTCTCAACAGACTTGTGCGCGTCAATGTGGTTTAGTGGTCCGTCATTCTTGATGGAACCACACGACGCATGGCCAGTTAACCACCATTTCGTCTCTGAAGAGACGCGCAATTTGAAGTGCGCAAAACAGCTGTTGGACTGACAGCTATAGTGGTAAAGTCAGATCTAGTGGACTCGATCGAAAGTTTTTCGTCGCACACAAGTCTGTTGAGAGTGTTCGCTTATGTGTTCCGCTTCATTCGAAGATGCAAAGACAAAACAGTTCAATTTGAACTGGTTCCAACGGCATCAGAACTGAAAGAAGCATTCAGTAAAATAGTAGAAGTAATGCAGGATTTCGAATTCAGAGACGATATAGAAAGGGTTCGTAAGAGTACACGTGTGAGCTCGAGTCTACAACGACTCAATCCTTTCATACATGAGTATGAAGGATCTTGGTGTTCGTTTTCGTTGTTGCGAGTCGGGGGGCGACTGGTAAATGCTCCTATTTCGTATGATGCTAAGTTTCCACTCCTCTTGTCGAAGCGCTCACAATTTGCTCGCAGCTATGTGAGATACCTTCACTTGACCAACTGTCACGCTGGCCCAAGAGCGCTCGTGAGCATTCTCAGAGAACGACTTTGGTTAGTTAATGCTCAAGAGCTTTGTCGTCAGACAGTACGATCATGCATCCGTTGCTTTAAATGCAAACCTCGGTTGCTTAAGCAAATAATGGGAAATTTGCCTGCTGATCGACTCCGAGCGCTCCGCCCATTTTCAATTTGTGGCGTAGATTTTTGTGGCCCGGTTGAGACAACCTATAGGATTCGCGGAAAGCCGCCGTACAAGTCGTACATAGCTTTGTTCGTCTGTTTTGCGTCAAAAGCGGTTCACTTAGAAATTGTATCCGATCTGTCAACTAATGCATTTCTAATGGCTTTCCAAAGGTTTGTTGGTCGAAGAGGATGTCCGAGCCGAGTCCATTGCGACAACGCGACGAACTTCGTCGGAGCAAGTCGCCATCTGGAGGAGCTAAGGAGGCGAGTCGAGGCCGAGGAGAACGCAGTTCGCGACTTCGCATCAAGAAGCGGATGCGAATTTGCGTTCATACCGCCGAGGGCTCCTCACTTCGGAGGACTATGGGAGGCAGGTGTGAAGTCTGCAAAGCACCTACTCCTACGGACGGTGGGCAACGCCCTGCTCACGCTCGAGGAGCTGCAGACAGTGGTCGTGGCGGTCGAGGCGGTGCTCAACTCCCGCCCGCTAGGAGCCGTAAGCCAAGACCCCAACGACGGCGAGGCGCTAACCCCCGGGCATCTACTGGTGGGCGGACCACTGGTGGCACCGGCAGCATCGCGGACCCCGGACCAGGAGGGTCTGAGTTGCTTAAGGCGATGGCGAGCTGTCTCGTCGCTCAAGCGAGCGTTCTGGCAGCGATGGTCCGGGAGTATGTGCTCGGCCTGCAGGCACGGGCCAAGTGGGACCAGTTGCAGCCGAATCTGCAAGTCGGAGAGCTCGTCGTCGTCGCAGAAGACAACCAGCCGCCGATGCAGTGGATGGTGGGTCGAGTCGTGGCGGTGTATCCAGGAGCGGACGGGGCGGTGCGCGTCGCAGACGTGCGAACCAGCACAGGAGGGCTGTTTAAACGGCCAATACACAAATTGGCGCCTCTGCCAATCGGATGAAGGCACAGCCGTTCATCGGGGCCGGTGTTGGCGCATTTGATAGTTATTAGTTAAGAGCATGAAATACCAAATGAAGTTGTTAGAATTAGGGCGAAGCGAGAGCGCAATAAAGCTTTCGTTTGTTGCTCTCTGAGCGAATTCGCCTCGCTTCGCCGCTCTAGTTAAGTTAGGCTTAATGTCACTTAGCATAGATTTATAAACATAGTTGAAATTGAGAACTTAACAGCGCGTCATCATTTACTCCGTTTTCGTTTTCGTCGTTTGTAACAACAACAATTAGGTCCATACTTTGTTCGCGAATAAAGCGGAAAATTAATAATTGCAAAAACTCTTGTAATTTTTCAACCGAATTATCAGAAAGTATACTTTTTGGTCCCCGCAGACTTTGCCCTACAAAACAAAAATTTTACATTCATAATTTCTCTGAAAATTATGATATGCTATTAGGAAGAGAATACTTAAAAGCCAGTAAATCCCAAATTGATTACGAAAATGGCACAGTTACATTAGGAGAATATAAATTTACATTTCAAAACGAAGTAGAAAATTCTGAAGAAGCTTACACTGAAGATTGTGCAAATCCACCCTTGACCGAAGATAGGCCATTCAACTTCGCAATCAAAGATGAATTAAAAAAGTGTAATGAGTTCAGACTTGAACATCTTAACACAGAAGAGGTAGAAAAACTAAAAAAGGTTTTACATGAATTTCGCGATATTCAGTACCGGGAAGGTGAAAATTAGACTTTCACTAGTACGATTAAGCATTCAATTCAAACGAAACACGAAGACCCATTATATAAAAGACCCTATAAATACCCACAGGCTTACGATCAAGAAGTCAATAAACAAATCAACGAAATGATAGAGCAGGGCATAATTAAAAAATCAAAATCCTCTTATTGTTCATCCATCTGGATTGTTCCAAAAAAAATGGACGCTTCAGGAAAACAAAAATTCCGGTTAGTCATTGACTACCGAAACCTCAATGAAATAACCATTGACGACAAATTCCCCATACCAAATATGGATGAGATCCTAGACAAGTTAGGCAAATGCCAATACTTCACTACGATCGATCTTGCAAAGGGTTTCCATCAAATCCAAATGGATCCCGATTCAATTGCAAAAACTGCCTTTTCAACCAAGCATGGTCACTACGAATTTACTCGTATGCCCTTTGGGCTTAAAAATGCTCCAGCGACTTTCCAGCGCTGTATGAATAACCTACTTGAAGATCTGATCTTCAAGGATTGTCTAGTTTACTTAGATGATATTATTATCTACTCCACTTCATTGGAAGAGCACATATCATCCATTTCGAAAGTCTTCTCAAAACTTCGGGAAGCAAATTTGAAATTACAATTAGACAGATGCGAATTCATGAAGAAGGAAACTGATTTCCTCGGGCATGTAATCACCACGCAAGGTATAAAACCAAATCCAAACAAAATTAAGGCAATTGTTGAATTCCCAATACCAAAGACACCAAAAGAAATCAAATCATTCCTAGGTTTATGCGGATTTTATCGCAAATTTATACCCAATTTCGCAAATATTGCAAAACCCATGACAACAAAGTTGAAGAAAAACGCTACCATAAACATAAAAGATCCCACTTATGTGTCAGCATTTAAAAAATTCAAAGTTTTAATAACGTCCGATCCGATACTAGTTTATCCAAATTTCGAGAAACCATTATCATTGACTACAGATGCTAGCAACTTTGCTATAGGCGCCGTTCTATCACAGGAACACAAACCCATTTGCTATGCAAGTCGAACTTTAAACGAACACGAATCAAACTATTCAGCTATAGAGAAAGAACTATTAGCTATCGTGTGGGCAACCAAATATTTCCGTTCTTACCTATTCGGTAGAAAATTCCAGATCTTAAGTGATCACAAGCCACTAGTTTGGCTCAGTAACATTAAAGAACCAAACATGAAATTACAAAGATGGAAAATTCGATTAAATGAATACGATTATCAAATCAAGTATTTACCAGGAAAAGAAAATAACGTAGCAGATGCACTTTCACGTATAAAAATAGAAGAGAATTTCTTAGGAGAAGATGCAATTAGCACAGGAGCAAATATACATAGTGCTCAAGAGGACAATCAATATCACATACCAATAACCGAAAGACCTTTAAACTACTTTAACAGGCAAATAGAATTCATAAAAGGTGACGATAATAAAGTTGAAACAAACCACTATTTTCATAAACTTAACATAAAAATTTCTTATAAGGAAATGAATAATCAATATGCTAAAGATATGATAAAGGAATATCTTTGCTCGAAAAAGAGTATTGTCTATTTTCACAATGAAATAGATTTTCCAATTTTCCAAAGAGCTTATTTAGAAATAATAAATCCAAGTAATATAACTAAAATAATGAAAACAAGCTTAAAATTAATTGACTTACAAACTTTTGCAGAGTTTAAAGAATTAATTTTAAAAACACATAAAAAATTGTTACATCCAGGTATAGAAAAAACAATAAATTGGTTTAAGGAAAAATAATTTTACCCTGATTACCAAAAACGAATACAAAATCTAATTAATGAATGTGAAATTTGCAACATAGCTAAAACCGAACATAGAGATACAAAACTCACGTTCGAGATAACACCCGAAGTACTTAATGTTAGGTATAAATATGTTATAGATTTTTATATGATAGATAAGAAACCATTTCTTTCTTGTATAGATGTTTATTCTAAATTCACAACATTAGTTGAAGTTCAAAGTAGAGATTGGTTAGAAGCTAAAAGAGCTTTACTAAAAGTTTTCAATGAAATGGGAAAACCCATAGAGATAAAAGCAGAAAAAGATTCAGCATTCATCAGTGCGGCTTTGCAAATTTGGTTACAAGAAGAAAAATTAACATAACAACAAGTAAATCAGGAATATCAGATATAGAAAGGTTTCATAAAACTATAAATGAAAAGTTAAGAATAATAGGAAGCGACGATAATATAGAGAATAAAATAACAAAGTTTGAAACAATATTATATACTTATAATTATAAAACAAAACATAAGGCAACTAATAGAACTCCAGCAGATATTTTTATTTATGCAGGAACCCCTGAATATAACTCACAAGAGAATAAAGTAAATCAAATAAATAACCTCAATAAAAACAGAAGTGATTTTGAAGTAGATACACGATTTAGACAAGCTCCATTGGTTAAATCAAAAACAACAAATCCTTTCAAAAAGACAGGTAATATTAAAAAGCTTGATGAAAAACATTACGAAGAAACTAATAGAGGTAGAAAAGTTACACACTATAGATCGAAGTTTAAAAGGAAAAAAATAATTAACAAAAGTAAATATGTTAATTCCAGCCCTCATGATGAAACATCCTAAATTGCTGATGTTACTCATATTGTCAACTATTTGTACAACTGTAAACACTCAACAAGGAACAATTAATTTACCAATATCCTTCGAACATCATTGCTTAACTATAAACGTAACACAAATAGAGAACTCTTTTGATTTATTATTAACTCAAAGCCATATCCTTAACAAGTACCCCCAAATAAAATATTTAATGAATAAATTAGAAAAGCAAATGGCAGGTATCAGAATAACAAGTCGTACTAAACGAGGTTTATTCGATTTCATAGGATCATCACTTAAATTCCTTTTTGGCACGTTAGATGAAGAAGATAAGAAACAATTAGAAAACCAAATTAACATTATTGCCCATAATTCAATTCAGGCAAATAATCTTAATGATTTTATAAATACATTTAATCAAGGTATTAATATTATAAATAATCAAAGCAAAATTTTTGAAGAAGAAAAACAATTAAATTCATTAATTTTTAACATTGAACATTTTACCGAATATATAGAAGACATCGAACTAAGCCTACAATTAACTCGCTTAGGAATATTTAATCCAAAATTACTTAAACACGATCAAATAGATCACATTAATCACGAAAAGTTGATGAATATTAAAACTTCTGCTTGGTTCAGTACACTTACAAATGAAATTTTCATCATGTCCCATATTCCATTGAGTAATCTTGAAACCAAAACTTTCCAAGTAATCCCTTACCCAGATAAGAATGGACAAATCATCAATGAAAGTGTTGAAGGAAAATTTTATTTACACAATAACTTTGTTTCGAATTCAATCTCTAAAAAGATCATAAATGACCAATGCATAACTAATATAATAAAACATGAAACTCCAGTTTGCACCTTTAATAAATATCGTAAACAAGAATTTATACAAATAGTAGAACCAAACATCATAATAACCTGGAACTTAACCAGAACCAAACTGAATCAAAATTGTAATAATTTAGAAATATACATCGAAAAAGATAAAATAATAAAAATATTTAATTGCACCATTGAATTAAAAAATGTTAAAATTTCAAATAGAGCGCAACAATTTACAACTATTATGTTTACAGAATACAATGTAACTAAAATAGAACCACTATCACACATTGAAATAAAAGAAATGATTATGTATAACAATAGAGAAAACAATAATTATAAATATCCAATAATTATGATTGTATTAATTTTAATCCTCATTGTTATATACAACTTAGTGAATAAGAAAATTAAAACACTATTCAACATAATAACACAAAAATTTGTAAGAACACATGACACAGACATAAGTGCTAATGCTGAAACCGATAATATTGAAATTCCAGTCCCACTTATGTACCCCGAACTAAACGCTTGAGGACAAGCTAACCTCTATAGGTTGGGGGAGTAATATATCCACCACCAGAATAATTTCTCGTACATGACAAACACTCATAATTATTCCCCTTCCAAATTCTTTCCCACAAATCATATCATAAACATAAACATTTGTCGCGACGGCACCAACTGTCACAAACAAAAAGATCCTATTACATTGGCGATCGTGCCACTTCCAAAAAATCCAAAGTCCATTAAAATTTTCCATTTGCAACTTGAGGACTCAGCATTACTGAATTAACACAAACACAAAACATCACACGTATGTTAGCCCTAAGTCGTAATAAGAACTTTCATGTTAGAGCTCAGCATATTGTGAGTTTAGATTTTAAAGACACTTTCCTCACTTAGGACGCGTAGCCCGCGAGCTTATAAATAAAAATAAAGTAGTCTATTAAGTAAACAAAAATAAATCCTTGTGTTTTATTTTTTTTACTGTTCGTGCACCGCGAACATTTAATTATATATAATATTTGCACACACATGCATACGCGATTGGCGGAAAAAAACAAATATAATAATTTTTTATTATATTTATTTTTATTATGATTATACATATATAATATAAAAAGCACAGAAAATGTCGTCCGAAGCAAAAATAGAAAGGAACTCGGCAAAAGATATTGGATTCTTTTGCACAATATGGCGGAAAACCAAAGGGCGGACTACCGTGGAAGAAATGATAGGAAAGAAGAAAAAACTTTTGTGGTACTTATCTGAGGAGTATGCTGGAGTAGCGATGATGAAGTTATCCGGCTCGAAGGACCAAATGATTATGTTTTTCCGTTGTGAGAATGAAACACTCGCGTTTGTTCACTAATAAATAATATATTTTCGACTTTCGGGTTATTATACAAAATCGTAGAGAGTTGGGGGGTGATTAGATCGTGGCTTAAGAGTCGTGGTTTGGCACTGACCTAGTAAAAATGCCGACGGCACCGATCTATTGCCGAGCCGTGCTCAGCGGTGGAGAGTTGTGGAAGAGAGAGATGTTGAAAGCACTGGAGCTTGAGTTCTTTCTTACGCGTGAGCGCATTGCTGGTGAGCGAAAAGCTTTGAGTGCTTTTCGATCGGCGGAGCGGAGGTGTGCCACTCACCTACAATGCGCTGGCATCAACACTCATCATTGTGAGGTTTATTTTGCACAAAAAAAATTTGATTCATTTCAAATGAAACTACTAATTTTTTTTGAATATTAAATCCTAGTGATTTTAAAATCAATTTATTTTGTAATGATAATGCAGGAGGCTCTAATCTGCTCTTGTTGAGATCGGTTGTGACGCGGAAAATTATTTTTCGTCTTACTCTGCGCCTAGCTGCGCAGAATGGCGACAACTCTCAGCTTAGTAATAAACAGATTGAATATGAGGGAATGCTTCGTTTAGCTGGTAAAACTCGGTTGGAAATCAGCACAAAGCTAATGAGCTCTCAACGCCAGTGCACTACTCATAACATAAGTACTATTACTACTACAATTACTTTTACTAGCGCCACTAGTAACTCAATAGTTACTACAGCAACTGCAACAACTAGCAGTGCTTGTTTTGGTGCAAATAATTTATCGCCAACTACCTCAACTCCAATCATAAGTGGAGCCGCGACCTAAACACTGAGTGGAGCCGCTTTAAGAATGATAGACGTTCAAAAGCGTCAATAAAATAAACGAAAGAAATCGATTTCTCCTAATACGAGCTCCAAAAGGGTATATATGTGGGAATGGGTCTGGCAACGCCAATCTATCCACCTATCAATTAAGGGAAGAAAGGAGTATCGATTGGGAGTGAAGTCGATAGAATACATTTTGTGACGACGACGAGGAAAAGCAAGACGTGCTAACGACGACCGCGACGAATATATTCAAATAATTTAATTAATCAATAGACTAAATATAAAACTAATTAAGGATTAAACTTATAAACATTATCATAAAACCAATCCCACATATATTGGGGGGGCTCAACCTAAAAAGAAAAGCCAAATGAAGAACTTACTATATTTCACAATGTGGTGTAAAGCAAATTGAACTATTTCACAATGTTGTGCAAAGTTGCGTAAACGATTACAAGCGTGTGACAGATACACATTTACGAATACATACAAAAATCTTGAACATTGAGACACATACTGGTGAAATTCGAAAAAGATGTCTCGACTTGGCGAAGGACGTCAAAAATTTGCGCATTGAAAAAAGGAAGAATATTAGTTTGCTGCAAAAAATTTGTGTTTGAAAGTGAAGGGGATCGTAAAAATCGTGAACGCTTACGTGAATTTAAAAGATTTCAATGTGATGAAACTAGGCAAGAATATAAGGACAAAATAAATTTCGTTGCTGCAAATCTAACAGACCGTGATCTTGTTATAATCTGCCATTTGCTTGACAAACATACGTCGTAATGTACACGATTTAGCAAATCACATATTTTCGAAAATGCGAAGGGGACAACTGCTTAATGCCGATGATGAACAAAAAGTCGAAGAAGAAGATGACGACGATGATGATTTCGACGCTAACGATGGAGCTGATGAATTAAACGAAGTGCACATAGACGATGTGAACAACGTTACCGACGAAAGTGTGAGTCTGGCAGGTAGTGGCGAAAGATATAGAACAGCAGAAATACCGAGTGCTCGTGAAAAACAAAATAAAAGCAAACTAAGTACAGCAAATTCGTAATACAGTAATGGAAAGAATTATTGAGTTCGCTGCCATAGGCAATGGGAACGTGCCAAGATTCGCTCGAGCTATCGAGAACTCAATCCGTTTGTTTAGTGGCGATGATACATTATCAATCGAAGTGTGGATTAATGATTTTGAAGATATGGCTTCCATAATGCATTGGGACAGTTTACACAAGTTTATAATTGCAAAACGATCTCTTAGAGGCTTGGCTAGTATGTTTGCATCAAGTGAGCGTGGAATATCAAGATGGCAAGCATTAAAAGAAGCACTTCTTAGTGAATTCAAAATGACAACGAATAGTGGTTGGTTGTTCTGTTATAGAACTGCTCCTATTGCATAATTAGATGGTCTGTTGTCAAGTGAAATTTTTTATTCCTTCTGGACAGCGAAGGATTTTTTTCTTTGAGATAGGTTAGGTTAGGTGGAACCAGCTGCCCCTGTACGGGGCAAAGCATAGACCAGTGGAGGTCCGTAGCTGTACCGGTAGCGTATCTTCGTCTCAGAAGTCGCACAGTATGGATGCGTTTTTGGCAAAAGCCAGCAGCATCCTAGGAGGTAGCCGTGAAACGTCCCGATGATCGTTGTGGCACGGCGAATTAAGGTATTTCAACCGGAGTCGGGATAACGCTGGGCATCTACAGAGAAGATGCTCGAGTGTTTCCTTAACTCCGGGCTCGTTGCATTTCCTGCACTGATCACTGTTCGTGATACCCAGCTTTACAGCATGGACAGCTGACAGACAGTGACCAGTTAAAATGCCTAGCATTAGCCTGCAGTCTTTCCTTGAAAGCTGCATGACGAATTTGGTTAAGTTTTTGTTAGTAGAGGCACACATCAGCCTTGCAGTTTTGCACGAGTTGGCATTACGCCAGCTCGCGTCCCACTGAAGTCTAGAGCGCACCTCAATTTCACTGCCTAGAGTTCGCAGGGATATCGGAACATTGCACATGTTACCGACATCGAGCCCCACTCCCTCTTTGGCGAGAGTGTCTGCGATCTCGTTGCCATCGATGCCCTGGTGGCTTGGGATCCAATAGATACGCACGACCGCAGATGCGTTCAGCGACTCTATTGCTCTTCTGCTGTCCAGGACAACTTTGTACTTGACCACATCAGAGTGCATTGATCTTATTGCAGCCTGGCTGTCAACAAAGATGTTAATAGAGGTGTGATTACGCTGTAAACCCCGAGCCAATTCGGCAGCATTGCCAATGGCAAAAACTTCCGCCTGGAAGATGCTGCAATGGTCTGGGAGTTTATAGGATTGTTTGGAGACCGGGTCTGGGCAGTATACGGCCGCTCCGACACCATCATCCATCTTCGACCCGTCGGTGAAGAGGTTGAGGGCTTCGGGAATGCATAACCCTTCCCGCCAGCACTCCGGTTCCAAGAATATTGTGTTAATATAGTCAGTACTGGTAAGGGGGATAGTATAGTCCAAGTCTCTACTAGTCTCCCTACCAATGGCGCTGTGACCATAGCCTAGCAGACCCAGATTGCCAGTTGCGGCAATCCGTAGGGACGATTTTGCGGCTATGGATTGCGCGTATAGGTTTAATGGTTCGACACCAGCTATTACCTCGAGGGCTTTAGTTGGCGTCGACCTGAGAGCGCCTGTGATACACAGTAGCGCTTGACGCTGTGTCCTTTCCATGATGGATAGGTACGTCCTCTTTTCCGTGGCCTGCCACCACACTATAACACCGTAGGTGAGGATAGGGCGAACAACTGAGATGTAAGGGTGGTTGGGCATTTCCCAGTTATCAAAATGCTTATGTCATCGGCATAGGCAATTAACTTGGGGGCCCGTCTAGTGAATTTTTGAAGTAGGCTATTTACGACCAAATTCCAAAGGAGAGGCGAGAGGACCCCACCCTGGGGAGTGTCACCTCGCACTTCCTTTGTAATGGCCGCATCGCCCCACGTAGCCACCACCCGCCTGTCACAAAGAAGGCAGTTGACCCACCTGTGGATCACTGGAGCCGTGTTAACTGAGGTAAGGCCCTTCATATTAGCGTCCGTAGTGACGTTATTGAAGGCGCCTGAAATATCAAGAAATGCTCCCAAAGCATATTCTTTGTAATGGTCTGCTTTTTCGATGGAGACCACTAGAGCATGGAGAGCTGTCTCAATGGACTTGCCCTTTGTGTACGCATGCTGATTTGGGGACAACAGATGCATTGAGTTGCTTCTGATGTGCAAATCAAGTAGCTTTTCCAACGTTTTTAGCAGGAAAGAGGTTAGGCTGATAGGCCGGAAGTCATTAGGAACCACATGACTGCATTTACCCGCCTTGGGCAGGAAAATGGCTTTCGAGGTCCTCCAAAGAGTGGGGATAGATACCCGAATATATACCCAATAGCCACGGAACAATCGTGGGCTTGCTGGCTTGCAGCATTGCTGGCGAAAGTCCATCGAGACCGGGCGACCTGACCTTCGCAAAGGAGTCGATTGCCCAAATTATTTTGTTATCTGTAATTAGACCGGCAGGGGGTCTCATAACTGGGAGACTAGGAAAGAGCTGCCAGTCACTGTTCTCTATTCCAATACATCCCGGGAAATGAGTTGAGAGCAGTGCTTCAAGAGTTTCAGCACTACTCTCCGTCCACGCTTCATCGCCCGACTTGAGCAGACTAGGACTGGAAGCCTGCTTGGACAGCAGCTTCCTCAGTCTGGAGGTGTCTTTGATATTATCCAGGTCCGAGCAAAAGGTTCTCCATGAAGACCTTTTGGATGATCGGATCATCTTCTTGTACGACTTCAGGAGAGACCTATACTCGTCCCAGACATATTCGTTATCCGCCTTCTTAGCAAGTTGAAACATGCTAGTAAGCTCCCCACGTAGCGATGAGAGATCTGGGTTCCACCAGGGTGGCTTCGATCTTCTCGTCGGTCTTGAGAGCCTACAAGATTGGCGAAACGCTGAAAGTAGTCCTGCTGAGAGGACATTGACAGTAGTTTCTAGGTCCTGTACCGAGTTGATGTTACCCGGCGGACCAAGAGACTTGGAAACAAGGCTAGAGAATTTTGCCCAGTTGGTATTGCGGGGATTTCTGAACGGCTGAGCCGCAGGTATCCTATTAAAAGGAATGGTGAATTGAATGTACTTGTGATCCGAGAAGGAGGGTCTATCCAGGACCCTCCACTCTTCTACATTGGTACACTCAGTCGCAATCGTTAAGTCCAGCACATTACTTGAGGTGGGACCTACATAGGAAAATACCTCACCTCTGTTGGCTAGTCTAAGCTTATAGTTAAGGATAAAATAATGAACTGACTCACCCCTGTCGTTAATGTCGGGACGTCCCCAGACACTATGGTGGGCGTTGGCGTCCGTTCCGATTATAATATGCTTATTGGAGGAGCAGACCATGTCCACCAGCCTCCGCAGCTCGTCAGGTGGAGCCGGCTTGTCGTGGGCCATATAGCAGGATGCCAACAGCAAACATCCTTCACGGCTCTCTAGCACCACCACGGTTAGATCGTCATTGCTGTAGTTAGTAGATGAGCTTTTAGCCCCTTCTTTACAAGGATGGCAGTTCTCGATCTACTTACCAATGTCGGGACGTACAAATCATAGTTACGCGACTTCAGCCCAGCCACCGTGTTGCCCGACGCTATGCACGGTTCTTGGACCAAAGCCGCGTAGGCGGACACTTCCTCCAGGGCAAGGAGTAGCTCCGCCGAAGCCGTTTTGGATTTATGGAGGTTGAGTTGCAGCACACTCATTAGAGGTTAGCAAACTCGCGGGGGGCCCGTCTGCATAGACAGTATCTCCTCCGTCTTGTCAGTCAAGCTTAGGTGCTGGGTGGCGTCGGTCACGCTCTCAAGACCGAGATCTGCCTCAATCTCCCCTGACCTCAGCGTGTGTGTGTCCTTGTCGTTGGGATGACGTTTTTTGAGGCGAAGGTACACGCTCCCTAAGCCCCACGCCATCTTCCCATTGCGTTTATATAGCAGATCCTCGGCCTCCTTATTGATCTGAATGATCACGTGCTGCCCACCACTGGGTAAAGGTTCATCAACCTTCAGCACGGACCAATCACTCGTCGGAATGGCCGGGTTCTGCTTTTTAAGCAGCTGAAGCGCCCGCTCGCCCTGCACAACTATAGGGAAAAGGACTTTCGCCTTCGGCATGGACGGAATATTATTCCTGTCCACCACGTCCAGCTTGGCCCCCTCCCACAGTCCGTCCAGTTTGGGTACGGTCGCTTGCAGCCACTGCAATGTTGGGTCGTCCTTGCATGCCAGGATCTTGACACCATTCATCCAGCCAGTGTCTTCGAATGTAGGCATTGGACTGTCTGGGACATTCTCCATCCTGACAAACAATGCGTCGACCAGCTTACTATGGGTCAACCGCCACCGCTCTGCAGACATTTTCCCGTTAGGGTCCCCTCTGTCTATGAGAGCAACGGCGAGATGGCGCCTGGCAGTTTCAGCAACCGTTGCTCTCTGTCTCGTTCTGTACGGGTCCGTTTGGGTGGAGCCAGGTGCTCGCAGCCTCTTGCTCACTGGGGCCCCTTGCTTGGGACTCTCAGCGGACCGTTGGCGCTTGCTTGCCATGGACTCCACCTTATTGTTGGCAGGGCCGGTAGAACCGGTCTGCACTTTAGAGTCTTTTGGAAGGGGGCTAAGTTGGTTTTCCCGCATCCACGTGTTGGCCCAGGCAAGCCTCTCCTGATCCTTGACGGACAGGTTTGCTACGCCACTGAGTATAGCGTGAATACGGGTCGCCGCCTTATTTTTTGGCCTTCTCCTTCAGCCCCCCGTGCCCCGCTGCGCAACCTTGGAGGTGCTGGCGATAGGCAGGGGTGACTGAAGAGGAAGACGTTCCCCCTCCACCGTAGAGATTGGCGCAGCGCTCTTTTGGTCTGAGTCGGTTAAGACCACAGCACCAGCGCGCACCAACCTCGAGTTTTTGTTGGTGGCAGTGTTGTTACAACTGATTCGGCCTGCTCCCGCCGCATCAGAGGTGTGACCGCTGGCGATACGCAGAGAGGATCTCTCCCCCCCGTGCCCGCGGGTGGTAGCAGTCACGCCTTCCACCGACGTTTGAGCTGACATCCCAGCTCGAGTTGATGTTGTAATATGCTCCATTCTGAGACATATTGGCTAATTTTATTCATGGGAGCCCCCCCATAGCGTTTTCAGTCTGACCGCCAGACACCTCGTACCATGGATTCTGCTACTTATCTCCAGACAAATGCCCGAAAGATAAGGAGCAGAGTCCTCAGCTAGGATCTGCAGTACCTGAAACATCTACGTATAGTAGAGATCTGCTACCCGTTGACAATGAGGTAATACAGATCCTACCCAGCCAGCACCCTCGGGGAGGGTTCAGTAGACGATTTTGCCAGCCTTTCTTTGAGATAAGACAACTTCGTAATTTTTTAAAGGTCTGCTACGTTCATGAAGTATATCATCCAAAGCTCTTTGAAATATGGCGGGTGGGTTTTTGAGACGAAAGGGGAGTCGTGTAAACTCAAACTTTCCATTATTTACGGAGAATGCGGTCTTCTCTATATATAATATTTGAGGTCAAAAACTGAAAGTACTTTATTATTGCCTAGCTGTGCAAGTACTTCGCCTATCTCAGAAATGGGGTATTTGTCAGCGATGGTTACTTTGTTTATTTTGCGATAGTCTATTACGACGCGATATTTTTTTTTTCTGAAACATCAGCTTTTTTGGGTACGATCCATACGGGAGAATTGTATGGGGACCGAGACGGTTGAATTATTCCATCTTCTAAAAGCTCTTTTATCTGTTTATTCACTTCATCTTTCAGTGTCATTGGATACTGATAGAACTTGGAATATACAGGGGTATCCGATGATGTTCTTATTGTTGCTTGTACATTGGATGTGTAGGTCAGTTTCTGATTTGGGTTGACGAAGTTTGAACATTTTTTAAGATTTGGTTTATATTTGTTTTCTGTGCTTCTGACAGGTGGGTTGTTCTTGGGACTATTGTGTTTACTGCTTCTAAGATTAATTCTTTTAAAGGGATTTTCATTCTGCTGCTGATTATCATTAGGGTTTTACTGGGGTTTATTTCTGGTCCTAATTCCCTTAGAATGCCGTTACCTAAAATAGCATCGAAGGTTTCTAGATCTTTATATAAGAAAAATTTCACATCAACATCTGTTATTTTAAACAAGTTGGCAATTTTGTGGTGTTTTACCAGTGTATTGCCGCCTATCGAGACGTCATAAAAAGGTTTTTTAATTGGCGAAGGCATCTACAAATTTAGGTTGATGTAGTTTCTGTTGGATCCAGTGTCAATGAGAATTTTAATTATTTGACAGTTCTTCGATCTACACGTATAGTATGGGAGAGAGGAACTCTTTACTCAAAAAAATTAAGTGCAGAGTAGTCATAAAATTCACGAGTGTCGTCGTCAAAGTTGTCGTCGTAGTAGTCCAATTGTTCCACGTATTCTTCTATTGTTTGCTCTATGTCTGTGTGAGTCTCGTATTCAGCGACTGCTTGTTCTAGCTAGTTGTGGTAGCGTAAGTTCCTGGGGGGTTAATTTCGTCGTGGTTTGTCTGTATGTTTAAATTGTCTGTCGTTTCTGTCCGTCTGGTATAGGACCGTGGGGACTTTTCCCAACTTCGAATCGTGGTCTGTTCATGTAGTTGACAAATTTCATTTGGACGCTGGAATCCACATCTATTGGTCCAGGACGCAGTAACGGTTTCGGGGCCATTGGCATAGATGGTGCAACCTGTTGACAGGTTGTGTCAACGGTGTATTGCCGTGCGTTAGCCATTATTTGGTAGACAGAATTCGGGAAATAGTGTCTAGCTGGTGGAGTCGGTGGTTGTTGTCAGTTGTGTGAATATTGTCGTGCCTGTTGTTGTCTGAAAGAGATTGGTGGTGGTTGTCTATTTGAGGAGTTGATGTTTCGTGGGGCTGGTATGGTTTTACCACTAGTGTTTCTGAAATATGTCGGATTTCACGACCGTGGGCCGTGTGCTTTAAAAGTTGCATGTTTTAACCTAAAGGTTTGATTTTCCATTTTATACCCGCTACCCATAGGGTAGAAGGGTATTATAACTTTGTGCCGGCAGGAAATGTATGTAACAGGTAGAAGGAGGCATCTCCGACCCTATAAAGTATATATATTCTTGATCAGCGTCAACAGCCGAGACGATATAGCCATGTCCGTCTGCCCGTCTGTCCGTCTGTCCGTATGAACACCTAGATCTCAGAGACTATAAGAGATGGAGCTATAATTTTTTTTCGACAGCATTTGCACGCAGATCAAGTTTGTTTCAAATTTTTGCCACGCCCACTTCCGCCCCCGCAAATCGAATAACAAGCGTAAATTTAAAGCTAGAGTTGCGAATTTTGGTATATACTACAATTATTATAGTAGTTATGATTCCTGAAAATTTGGTTGCGATCAGATAAAAATTGTGGAAGTTATTAAAGAAATACTTTTGTATGGGCAAACTCGCCTATCTACTAGGGCTCTTAGATGCTTTGGCCGACAGTCTGGTACATTGTGCCGTCTATAGTATATTTTGAATGGTGTGCTGTATCGATATACCAAACATAACATTTGGTATATTTTTAGTATTTTTTTTAGTATTTTCGGTATATTTTGAAAATAATACCGCAATATTTTGCCCTTATTAAAAATGAGTAGCGGGTATTTCACAGTCGAGCACACTCGACTGTAACTTTCTTACTTGTTTTAGTATTTTTTTTAGTATTTTTGGTATATTTTGAAAATGATACCGCAATATTTTGCCTTTATTAAAAATGGGTAGCGGGTATCTCACAGTCAAGCACACTCGACTGTAACTTTCTTACTTGTTCGTCTTAGTCTACGCCTAGCTGTGCAGAAGGGCGACAAAGCTTTTCGTTATCAGAAGTTTTGATCTGACCTACTTCTGCGTCTGCAGAAAATGTGCATAACAGATTGCTTAAAACTCAAATTAGTTTTTAAGCTGCAATGAAGGAAAACATTTTTTCTAACTCTCAGCTTAGTAATAAACAGATTGAATATGAGGGAATGCTTCATTTAGCTGGTAAAACTCGGTTGGAAATCAGCACAGAGCTTATGAGCTCTCACTACTCATAACATAAGTACTATTACTACTACAATTTCTTTTACTAGCGCCACTAGTAACTCAATAGTTACTACAGCAACTGCAACAACTAGCAGTGCTTGTTTTGGTGCAAATAATTTATCGCCAATTACCTCAACTCCAATAATAAGTGGAGCCGCGACCTAAACACTGAGTGGAGCCGCTTTAAGAATGATAGACGTTCAAAAGCGTCAATTAAATAAACGATAGAAATCGATTTCTCCTAATACGAGCTCCAAAAGGGTATATATGTGGGAATGGGTCTGGCAACGCCAATCTATCCACCTATCAATTAACGACGACCGCGACGAATATATTCAAATAATTTAATTAATAAATAGACTAAATATAAAAATAATTAAGGATTAAACTTATAAACATTATCATAAAACCAATCCCACATACATATTTTGGGGGCTCAACCTAAAAAGAAAAGCCAAATCAAGTACTATATTTCACAATGTGGTGTAAAGCAAATTGAACTATTTCACAATGTTGTGCAAAGTTGCGTAAACGATTACAAGCGTGTGACAGATACACATTTACGAATACATACAAAAATCTTGAACATTGAGACACATACTGGTGAAATTCGAAAAAGATGTCTCGACTTGGCGAAGAACGTCAAAAATTTGCGCATTGAAAAAAGGAAGAATATTAGTTTGCTGCAAAAATTTGTGTTTGAAAGTGAAGGGGATCGTAAAAATCGTGAACGCTTACGTGAATTTAAAGGATTTCAATGTGATGAAACTAGGCAAGAATATAAGGACAAAATAAATTTCGTTGCTGCAAATCTAACAGACCGTGATCTTGTTATAATCTGCCATTTGCTTGACATACATACGTCGTAATGTACACGATTTAGCAAATCACATATTTTCGAAAATGCGAAGGGGACAACTGCTTAATGCCGATGATGAACAAAAAGTCGAAGAAGAAGATGACGACGATGATGATTTCGACGCTAACGATGGAGCTGATGATGTGAACAACGTTACCGACGAAAGTGTGAGTCTGGCAGGTAGTGACGAAAGATATAGAACAGCAGAAATACCGAGTGCTCGTGAAAAACAAAATAAAAGCAAACCGAGTACAGCAAATTCGTAATACAGTAATGGAAATAAATATTGAGTTCGCTGCCATAGGCAATGGGAACGTACCAAGATTCGCTCGAGATATCGAGGATTCAATCCGTTTGTTTAGTGGCGATGATACATTATCAATCGAAGTGTGGATTAATGATTTTGAAGATATGGCTTCTAAAATGCAGTTCGACAGCTTACAAAAGTTTATGAGTGAAAGAAAAATGAAACGAAGTGAAAGTGACCTAGAGTACTTACTAATAATGAAGGAACTAACAACGCACGGAAATATAGATAATAAAGCTATTATGCAAAATTCAAGAGAAAAATTTCGTAGCCTTCTTTGATTCGAGAAGCAAATAAATGATGTTTCGTACAAAAGTTTGAACAGTTCAGTCTTAAATAAAGTGAATATTTATTTAACGGGTTTCGGATCTAACATAAAAATAAAATAAGCCAATATGATCGTTTAAAGAAAAACTATTAATTGACGGTGAAGAATATAAGACAGAATTTCTGGTGGTTACCGCAGAAATACCTCCCAACGAAATAGTTTTAGGTGAAACTTTTGCTAAAAATGCCGAAATAATTATAAAACCGGATGGTTTAACAGTTCGAAAAGTCAAGAGTGAGTGTATTAACTCTAATAACAATCAACAACAAAATTATGACTCTGCAAATGAAATAGATATGATACTGAGAATAGAAATTGACAGTGCTAAAAGTAATATGATTGATATCGATGAAAAATCTAGTAAAACCTCAATTGACTATGTGAATAAACTCATTAAAAACTACAAGCCGTAATGTATAAGGTCAACAAACGTTGATATGAAAATAGTGGTAAATGATGAGACTGCGATATATTCACGACCGCGCAGATTTCCTTTCACAGAACGCTGCATAATCGATGATCAAGTAGAGCAGTGGTTGCAAAGTGGTATAGTCGAGCATTCTGACTCGCAGTACTGTAGTCCCGTGGTGCTTGTAAAAAAACGGTTATGCATCGATTATAGACGGTTAAACAAGGTAATAGTGCGAGATCCATTTCCGTTGCCACTGATTGAGAATCATCTGGATAGATTGCAGGAAGCCAGTTTCTTCAGCACTATTGACCTTAAAAATGGTTTCTTTCATGTCGATGTTAACCAAGACAGCCGAAAATATACATCATTTGTAACACACAGGGGTCAGTATCAGTTCCTCAAAATGCCGTTTGGATTGAGCAATTCACCTGGTGTCTTTCAAAGACACATCAATGCCACCAATGCCAATGCTTCACCTTATGTTGACGATATAATTATACCAGCGAACACCGAAGAAGAAGCTGTGAAAAGTCATTCAATCGTGTTCCAACGTTGCCAAGAGTATGAACTAAATATAAATTTCAAGAAATGTAGTTTCCTGAAGAGAAAAATACAATTACGTGGACATATTATAGAGAAATTAGATCAGTGTGACTGCTCGTGTGACAAGGTCACACGCACAATGTACTAGCTTTGTCGCTATCGATAACAATCGATCGCGACCACACTGTCAGCTGTTTTGAATGGTCACACCTGCTATCATCTGGCATCAACATCCTCCCCCCCTTGCAATATAGTAAGTTGCAAACGGTTTTATTGTCCACATGGACAGGACAGAATCCAACCCAATGTGGAGTTCTGAGCCATTGGCAAACCGTTGGTGCTCGGCAGGATGCCAGGTTGAATGAAGTGAGGATACACATCAGTGCCGAGCACCAGGGTCACCATCGATGGCTGGAACCAGCGTTCGTCGGCAAGCGTAATGCTTCGAAACTGCTCCAAGTTCTCGCCATCGACAGGTCGGATACAGAGTGCCGCCGTGCAGACGCCCTCCGTCGTCGCGTCGTCGCTGACGACTGGGACGAGCGCTGCGTGCCTCCTTGAAGTGCAGGAGTTGAGCCATGACGACTAGTCGCTCTTGGATCCGTGACAGCTCACGCTTGAACCACGGTAGAGCTTGGAACTACCAATTTCCGACTTTCGATAAACCTGAAAACATAGGCGGAAGTGCGAAGTGGTCTACCAAAATCAGAGAACTTACTCAGGAAATCAGGAGTAGGAGGTAACTTGGCGATGTTACACCTAATCCGCTGCTCCAGCAGAGTCTCCGGAATAGGACTTGAAGATGTTAGCAATTGATCCGGTTGGAGATGAAGCCACTCTGGTCCATGCCACCACAAAGGGTTATGAATCAACTCTTGTGGCAGGACACCTCGGCTCGCTAGCAGCGTTGCCAATTTAGCTATTTCCCCGCTAGATATGACGGTTTTCAAAAGCAAAATGCGGGATAAAAATTATCCCGTTATCGTTATCGTTTATTCCATCTGTCTCTTCAAAAACCTGCCGGCAAAAGGCGGCATTGTCTTTATATGTTGCGGCGCATTCGTCGGTGAGCCCCATTGACCATTTGGGATTGTTGGCGGGACAAATTTTTAGAATGGCGGCTCTAAAGCTTCATAGAACAAAGTGCACCAGTATTATAACAAATATTTTGGCTCCAAGCTTTCAATCGTTATTAAAGGAGAATATCGGTGATGCCAAGTACAGCTTGTTGCCTGATGAGAGTACTGATATATGTAAGTGTCTGCAAGACACTTGGTAAGTTAAGACACTTGCTAAGTTAAAATGCTAATCATCCTAAAACACAATTAAATATATATTCTATATGCATAGGTGTTGCCATAAACTATTTTAGTTCAACACATAGCTTTATATTTTGGCTATCATCCTAATTTTCTGGCGGTTTCCAGCTTTTTTCATATGTTACTTTAGCTATTTTATGACCAGAAGAGTTGGCAACACTGCTCGCGAGATCTGCCGGATTGTGCTCGGATCGCACATGCGACCTTTTGGAGTCGCTGGTTTGGACTATTTTTGCCACACGATTGGCCAGAAAGGCTGTCCATTTGCAGGGTGGCTTGTTTAACCAAGATAGAACAATTGTTGAATCAGTCCAAAAGAAAGTCTGGAAACTCTCTGCTGGAGGAGGAGGGCCGAAGATAGCTTAGCCAGCAGAACTGCGCCACAAAGTTCCAAACGTGGCACTGAGAGTGACTTGACAGAAGCCACCTTTGTCTTCGCAGTGTGGAGATGCGTGGTCACTTTGTTCACCGTCTCTACGCTGACATAGATCGCCGCTCCATACGCCCTTTCTGAAGCATCACAGAATCCGAAGTACTGGAACTTCACTCTTGTCTGGAATTGAACCCATCCTGGAATCTGGATCTTACTCAGAGCAGGATAGCTCTCGAGATACGCCTTCCATTGGAGTAAAAGATCCGCGGGTAAATGTTCGTCCCATTCGAGCGTTTTCAGCCAGATCTCCTGCATGAAGATCTTGGCTCGGATAACGAAAGGGGCCAGCCACCCGGCTGGGCCGAAGAGTTTGACAATCTGTGACACTTTGGCACTTCCCTCTTCGTGTAGAAGTCCTGATGGGCAACTTCTGGTGGCATGAAGAAGAACTCGTCATCGTGAGCTTACCACCTGATGCCCAAAGTTTTCGCCGTACTAGAGTCCTCGAGTTCTAGGAAGTCTTCGCGGAGTAGGTGGTCTTTTGGGATGTTCTTCAGCACGCTCTTGTTGTTCGACGTCCACTTCCTCAGCGGGAAGCCAGCGCTGTCCAGGGCTGCACACGCTTCCGCAATGGTCCGGATGGCCTCTTCCTTCGTGTGTGTCCCCGCCAGGACGTTGTCTACGTATATGTCACTGGAAATGACTCGGCTTGCGAGAGGATACTCCAAGCGTAAGTCTTCAGCAAGTTGCTGGATGACTCGTAGGGCCAGGAAAGGCGCGCAGTTGACACCGAATGTAACTGTGTTCAACTCGAAGTCACCGATCTCCCCGTCCGACATACGAAACAGAATTCGTTGTATCCGCATTGAACACATACCGGTAGTATCGCCATTTGAGGATCTGCAAAGTGAGATCCGATTGGAGAATGGGCCCTGAATGAGAAGGATATCATTAAGACTCTTGCTATTTGAGGATGGACAAGAAGCGTTAAAAACGACTCGCACCTTCCTTGTAGTGCTATCTGGTTTGAAGACGGCGTGATGAGGCAGACCCAAATCCACGTACTCCTGAAGAATGGCATTGTACTGCTTCTTTAGAGAATCGTTTCTTGACAAACGATTCTCGTTCTTGAGAAATTGAGCCAGCGCTACGGATCTGGAATGACCCAGTTCAATGCCATCGGGCTTCCGGAATGGAAGAGTCACCCGATATCTGCCACATTTGCTACGAGAAGTAGTTTTCACGAAGTTTTCTTCGCAAACGAAATCTGACTCTTTTATCAACTTCTCTGGAATATCCTCAACCTCCCAAAATTTGGAAAGTAGGCTGTCGAGCTGTTCGTCTGCTTGGAGGGCGACTTTTGTCAAAAACGCAGAGACAGCTGTCGACACATTCTGGGAGACGAGCCGGTGAGAATCCAGTCAAACACGGTTTCTTGCCCAAGGAGTGAGCCACAAATGTTTGGCCGGGAGCCCCTCAAGATGACTGACGGAAGGATATCCGCGCCAATTAGAATCTCAATCTGAGCACCTTTGTAGGTGCCAGGCAACTTGCCTGGCAACTGTGGAATAACGAATGCCGAAGTCTCGATATGGAGCCTCGGCTTCGTTGGAGAACCAATGCTGAAGTGACATAACTTCTACGTTTGGTCCGCAACTGCGTGATTCAGCCCAGATACTTGCACAGACTGGAATGCTAACTTGATGTGTTGGAACAAACGCTCAGAAATGAAAGTCGCTTTAGACGCGGAATCGATTAGCGCACGCGCGGTGTATGTAGTACCCAAGTGGAATACATTGATGACCGCCGTGCCGAGAGAGACATTCTGTGAGTTAATGGCAAAGTAAGTTTGCACATTTGCTGCCGATAGATTCGGAGTGGACTGTATTGGAGAAGAGGAACCATTATGGGCACTATCGACCCGATGAAGTAGAGTGTTGTGCCGCCCCTTGCATGTGAAGCAATTGTACGACCTCGTACACTCTCGGAGTTTGTGACCTCTCGCGAAACAATTTAAACAGAGGCTCTTCTGTTTAATGTAAGTCATCCGCTCATTGACCGACATCTGCAGGAAACGCGCACACCCGGACAGGCTGATTTTCCCTTGAGCACAAGTCACACGATTTGCCTTTCGGAGTGACTCGGGCCTCAAAAAAATTAACTCGCTGTGGACGGGATGGTCAAGCAGTCGCGTTCTGTGAGTTGGCAGTTTGTTTCACGTCCTCAATCGCCTCGTCCTCCATGCGGGAATTTTGGACTTGTCCACCAAAGATTGCTCCCACAACGAGAGTGTGAGCTTGGGGAGTTAGGACCAGCAGAGAAACACTAGGATGCAGTCTGCGAAAGGACTACAGACGGAAATGTCTGAATGCTCAAGTGCGGTCAGGCACCGCTCAATCGTGCTACGCAGCTCCTTAATCGCTGTCCCCGACTCTTGTGAAACCGTGGACAGGTTGAAGAGTATTTTCTGTTGGCTCGTTATCAATAAGCGACGGACGATCAATTTTAATTTGTAGTTGAGCGGCAGGAGTGGCCTTTTCCTTAACGGATTTGGACCCCGAAGGAGCGGGCGAAGCGGACGACAGGCGACGAGCTGTGGTCGGAAGCTTGAGTGAATTCTGGGAGTCTTTCTCACCCTTTTGGCTTTCGGACATATTATGCTTCGGCAGTCACTTTAGAGTCTTTTTCTCGACAAAGACTCAAAGTAAAGCAGACAGCCGACAGCAAGCACAAATTGTTGAGGAAATTCGGCTGTCACAGGATAGTGAACAAAACCGACAGAAAACAGGCGGAAAGATCGCTGTTAGTACGGGGAAAAATGTTAAATAAAACACAAACAGCAGCGTGAATTTTTATTAAACTCGATTGATCACAAGTTGCTGCTGTTCATATAAATATATTGTGACGAGCACCACGAGGTTCTACTCGTCTAAGCCTACTCTGTCTAGCTAACTTGCCGGCTCAGTTCAGGGCTAGGGTGGGTCTTTGGCTTCGACTGGGTAGTAAGTCATCATAAATTAAAGTGTAGACAGAGTGAAATAATCGGGGAGAGGGACAGTACTCATTTCGCATCAACCTTAACGCTCGCATATCCAGTGCCCAATTTAAATCAAAAGATTAACACTTCATTGTTTTCTTCGTCATATTATACATTATATTAATAAACATTCTTCATATTGTTTGTAAAATTGTCTCTAATGCACAATAGTGCTTGATTAATTGTGCTTTTATTTATCGTTACAACAAGGACCATCACGGAATCGAGAGCCCCACAATCACAGCCCCAATCAACTATGCCGTACTTACGCACTTTCCATCGATGTTAACAGGCCTGATAACTGATAAATCCGTCGTAACATATATGATTGTTGATGATAGCAGTTAAAGATGATAAAGTGTTATGATTATCAGGCTATCGAATCCCTATGTACCGCATGTTGGCTGTATAAAAGTCGAAAAAAATGAGTTAGTTGATTTGACAAGTACTAATTACAAATTCAATTTCATTTTTCCATTTTGTTTTCAAACCATGTTGGCACTCTTGGTGCAATTTACAGAAGAAAACAATCCACTGCAGATAGTACTGGTGTTGGTTTTGGTGGAGTCGTAGACCTCTCTCCGGAGGATCTACGCTCCTGAGAACGTCTCTATTATCGCCTTTGACGAGCCTCTATCGAATACCGTTTATTGGTGATCTGCAGCGAAGATTCGCTGCCTAGATTATTGCCTTATTTTCGGTCTAGTTGGCTGTCCGCAGCGAGATTCGATGCCTTCGCTAACACTCCCTTAAGCTTGCAGGTTAGGATGAATATCCGCCTGCGATTCGCACGTGGCACCTGTTCAACAGGGGGGAGGCGGGGACCGCAATGTGCAACACCTATTCCACTCAATGGAGGGTCTAGCATCTGCAATTGCCAGCAGTATCACCAATTAGCTGTATACAATAACATTTTTATAGCAAGGTCCATACAGATTGACACTACTTACCAATCAATGGCAAAAATTATAATGAAAAATTTTACACCTTAAATTTCTCTTATAGAAAAGGCCACTCAAGGTTAGCGACAAAAGGAAACCTTGGATGCCAAAAGTTTTGGTATTCTTTTCTTATTTAAAGTACAATTTTATCTTTTTTTTTCTCCTTAAAAATTTTTTGTTTGGTTTAATACGTGTGTTCCTAATAGGTATAAGGCCTGTCCAATTTTTCGCTTTACTCGTGCCTTAAGGCCGACTGGTGCAAGCTTAGCGTTGAAATTGTTTGCCATATTGCTCAGTGCCCAGTTACGCTTAATTACTGTCTGGCCAACTTCAAAGGTTCGTTGTTTAGTACGAAAGTTATACGATCTCTGATTCTTTTCATATGCCTTTTTCAGATATTAGTGATATCAGCACGGATTTTAGAGAATTTATCGGCACGCTCGAGTCGAGCAGTTCCTTCACTTGGGTATTTTCGCATTTGATGATAAAGTTTCGCACTTCCTTTACCATTCGTGGCCAATAAAAATGTCTACGAATGCGTTCTAGATACTTCGCTGTGCCGCAATGTGCTGACGTTGGGCTGAAACTATCACCGAATTTCTGAGAGATGTAGGCACGTACAGTTTCCAACCATCGCCAATATCTTCGCTGACGTCGGAAGGCAATACTGCTCTGTAATATAAATATCCGTCTATGATTTTGAAATCCGGAAGATTGGATTTGCTCATCTTCTCTTTTAACTCAACATAATCACTTTCGAGAAATGCATCCGAGTTCAAATCTATCTCTGGCAGTATTTCGAGCTCAACAACATCTACATATCCTTCGTATGCTCTGGAGAGAGTGTCAGCGACTACATTTTGACGGCCATTCCGATGTTGGATTTGAAAATCCATTCCTTGTAGCTTTAACGCCCATCGAGCAAGTTTGCCATGAAGGTCTGTTTGATTCATCAACCATTTCAGACTTGCATGATAGGTTATAACTTTGAATGGTTGGCCTTCTATATACATACGGAATCGCTTAATGGCTAATACAACTGCCAAGCATTCTAATTCCGTTGTAGAATAATTTCGTTGTGCTTTGTTCAACTTTTTCGACATATAGGCAATGGGTAGTTCGTTGCCTTCTGCATCATGTTGAGCTAATACGGTGCCGATGCCGTCACATTGCACTATGAATGGCAACTCATAGTTGGGATGACGCAAAAACGGAGCAGCATATAGTCTATGTTTTATTGCTTCGAACGCATGTTGGGCCTCTTCATTCCATTCAAATTTCTTTTCTTTTAGCAGCTCTGTTAGTGAAAAGATGACCGTTGAGTACTGGGGAATAAAACGCTGGTACCATCCAGTCATGCCCAGGAATCGTCCAGTTGGCGTCTGGACTGTGGCACCGGAAATTCGGAAACGGCTTGCACTTTCATTGGATTTACTCGAAGTGTGCCTTCTCCTACTACATGGCCTAAGTAATCTACTTCTCGTATTCCAAACTGACTTTTGGCAACATTTATTGTTAATCCCGCTTTTCGTAATCTATTTGCCACTTCGGTCAGATGCAGTAAGTGGTCTTCAAAGTTAGAGGACATGACCAATAGATCATCTAGGTATACGAATACGTGTTCCTTCATGTCATAGGGAATTACTTGATCCATAAGACGACACATTGTATGAGGTGAATTACACAAGCCAAACGGCATACGAATAAACTGATACAAGGGTCTATTTGGTTCCGTAAAAGCGGTTTTTGGTCGCGCTTCTTTATCTAGAGAAATTTGCCAAAAGGCATCTTTTAAATCGATTTTGGAAATGCACTTAACGGATGGTAGTCGACTAAAAAGACATTCTAAGCTAGGCATGGGATATGCGTCCTTCTACGTCACTGCATTTAGCTTTCGAGAATCAAGACATAGGCGATCTTTGCCAGGTTTAACAATCAAAACCACAGGCGAGGACCATGCAGAGTACGAAGCTTCTTCTATTACTCCTAAACATAACATGCGGTCAATCTCGGCACATAGTCGCTTTTCTTTAGCTGGAGATATGGGATAGTATCTTTGTTTGATGGGAGTACTATCTCCTGTGTCTATAATATGTCCCAGAAGTGTTGTTTTTCCTAAGCCGTCCCTTTCGCATGACGGAAAAAAATCAACAACTGCTTGTAATCGGCGTTTTTGCTTCACTGTAAGAGACAATTTGGGTATCGTTTCATTTTCAATTTCAGATTCAGTTACTGCACTAACATAACTAACAGAAATCCCAAAACTATTCCAAAAGTCAATTCAGCAAATAACATCCTGCGTGATGACGCTAACAATTAGGAACTCAAAAGATTGCTTTGTCGAATTATACTCGATCGGGAGTTTAATGGTACCGGCGACGTTTTAACAAATCCTTTGGATTTAAGATAGTTAATATTATTTTCAAGAATGAACTTTGCTAAGTTTCATCCGATCACGCTTTTATTTGCTCCGCTATCGAGCAATGCCAAACAACGCTGATCGAGAATGGTGAGGTACGTATCTATCTTTACTAGCTATCTTTACTTTACGATAGCCGATATCCTATAATTATTTAGTACACGCTTTTTCGACCAAAACGTATGCATACGATGAGCAGCACGCGATTTTGGAGATGGGTGTATTTTTCTTAATCGCAAATGATAAGGAATAAAATGTTGATGAATTTGTAAGTCAGGTATGTTACTCTAGAGAATTTGGTTCTATTTTTAATTGCGGATATCCGCTTTTGTTGGTAAGTGAATACCCTTCTGCGAGTTTTCCTATTTGGTTTTACATTTTGTACAGTTTGGTTTATATGCGTCAAGTTTTTCACAGCCATAACAAAATATACGACGATGACCAATTTCATCGTAATTCCAGCATTTGAAATTATCAGAATACTTCATAGCATTTACATCTGCTGATTCTGAGTCTTCATCTTTAGAGCCTAACTCCAGGTCTTTTTCTAAAGCAATCTCATGAATAACTCGGTTGGGGTTATTCGATCGATTTTGATGTTTAGGCAGTTGGGAGTAGAATTCTTCATGTTTGTGACATTCTCTACGAAGGATAGCTAAATTTGAAATTGGAACATGTTCATGTCTAAGATCTGGTTTCAAATTCTGTTTAACATAAGAGACCAATTCGGCATCAGATAGACGAGAATTAAGCGTATCTGCTATGTTCAACATAGCATCCAGATATTCATCGAAAGGTTCATTAAACTTTTGTTTCCTGCGTCTTAAGCTATCTTTTATGTCTTCATCGGTTCTTTGATTTTGGTATCTTTCGCATAAACGAGAACAAAGATTATACCAATTCCTATGATGAGAGCTACGATGGAACCTCCAATAGAATGTTAACGCTGGACCTGAGAAAAGTGAGTGAGCAAACTGATACAACGTATCAAAGTTTCCGCTCAAACAACGAGAGGTCAAGCAATTTATTCGATATATAAAGTCATCGATTGGTATATCAGTTGGTGTACCACTGAACTTAAGATGCCAATTAACAATGGTACTGGAAATTCGGTCAGGCCGACCGAGACTACTAGATATATTTCCTGATTACCCCGATCCTTCGTTATCCTGATCTGGAATTTCGTTATCCCATTCCAATTGCGGTTCCTCGGAACGAACTATTGGCGGTTGGGCGGCAATATTTAAGTTTATGAAGGCTAATTCAACCTGATCAGCGATAGTAGCGACCAGTTCAGCTCGAAAGTTATCGAGTGAAGAAGTGATAAGTCCTTGAACTCGTTGTTCAGACACAGCTGAACGGGTGCGGTTATACTTCCTGTTGATGCTCGGGGTAAGCGACTTTCTCGCGCAGCATTTTGATGCTGCCTGGAAGTAGGTACATTTTGTTCTAAGCTTGCCCTGTGTTGCCAAGAAGGAGATTGTGCGGCATTTCTCATGAGATTCTCTCTCTGTCGCTCTCGCGGTTTAGTGCCAGCGGCTCCTGAGGCATCGCGTGGACCTGGGGGTGCTGCAACTGTATGAAGAATGCTTAACCCTTCAGATTGTTCTGAGCCAAAAATATCTCCTATCCTGCACGGCTTTTTGCAAGTTGGACAAGTTTCGCTAGTATTGAACCAATTGGAAATACATTCGGAGTGAAAGTTATGACTACAAGGGGTTTTTACTAATTCAAATTCAGACGATTTGATATTCGATATTGACAAGGTAATTGACAAAAATAAGTTTACGATATGCGATAATATAGTGTTCATAAGCTTTAAGTTTTTAAGTTTGGGACTTACACTTCAATGCGATTTTTAGATAATGCGAAGTGAGTACTGAGAGGCTGAATGTACTTGATTAGTAACGTATTTGATGAGTGTTTGTGATTGAAAGAGGAACAGATCGATATTAACCAATACTGAACAATTCTCGATTTCAATACCACAACACAATATTATGTACTGGGCCTAACAATGATTCGGTAGAGAATCGAAATTCATCCAATTCTACAACAAATTTCCTTAATCACGTTATTGGCCAGAAAATGGTATTTAGCAGGTTTAATTCATTGATAACACTATCAATTAATGAATCACCGCTATGTATGTTATTTTCGCCTGGTCTGCTTCCGATGTTCTCATCAGTAAACAGCCAATCCAGAAGGTAGAAAATTCATACACCTATGTTTTCAATAAAAAGAATGAATAGTTTGATGAGAAAATTTTTATTTTGGGGCACATTTTCCATAGGTGTCACGTTTGGGGCGCCATTTAATTATGTGACGAACACCACGAGGTTCTACTCGTCTAAGCCTACTCTGTCTAGCTAACTTGCCGGCTCAGTTCAGGGCTGGGTTGGGTCTTTGGCATCGACTGGGTAGTAAGTCATCATAAATTAAAGTTTAGACAGAGTGAAATAATCGGGGAGAGGGACAGTACTCATTTCGCATCAACCTTAGCCCAATTTAAATCAAAAGTTTAACACATCATTGTTTTCTTCTCGATATTATACATTATTTTAATAAACATTATTCATATTGTTTATAAAATTATCTCTAATGAACAATAGTGCTTGATTAATTGTGCTTTTATTTATCGTTACGTTACGTTAATTTTCTCAATTGTTTGTCTTCATGATTTAATAATAAAAAAAACAAGTAAGAAAGTTACAGTCGAGTGTGCTCGACTGTGAGATACCAGCTACCCATTTTTAATAAAGGCAAAATATTGCGGTATCATTTTCAAAATGTACCGAAAATACTAAAAATATATCAAATGGTATGTTTGGTATATTGATATAGTATACCATTCAAAATATACCATAGACGGCACAATGTGCCAGATTGTCGGCCAAAGCAACTAAGACCCCTAGTAAGTAGGCGTTTTTGCCCATACAAAAGTATTTCTTTAATAACTTCCACAATTTTTATCTGATCGCTACTCTAGCTTTTAAATTAGGCTTGTTATTCGATTTTTGATTTTTCGGGGGCGGAAGTGGGCGTGGCAAAAATTTGAAACAAACTTGATCTGCGTGCAAACATAACAAATGCTGTCGAAAAAAATTAGAGCTCTATCTCTTATAGTCTCTGAGATCCAGTGTTTCATACAGACGGACGGACAGACACACAGACGGACATGTCTAGATCGTCTCGGCTGTTGACGCTGATCAAGAATATATATACTTTATAGGGTCGGAGATGCCTCCTTCTACCTGTTACATACATTTCCTGCCGGCACAAAGTTATAATACCCTTCTACCCTATGGGTAACGGGTATAAATATAACCAACACGGAATCGAGAGCCCCACAATCACAACCCCAATCAACTATGATTTCAGACACGGCTATGCCGTACTTACGCACTTTCCATCGATGTTAACAGGCCTGATAACTGATGAATCCGTCGTAACATATATGATTGTTGATGATAGCAGTTAAAGATGATAATGTGTTATGATTATCAGGCTATCGAATCCCTATGTACCCCATGTTGGCTGTATAAAAGTCGAAAAAAATGAGTTAGTTGATTTGACAAGTACTAATTACAAATTCAATTTCATTTTTCAATTTTTTTTCACACCATGTTGGCACTCTTGGTGCAATTTACAAAAGAAAACAATCCACTGCAGATAGTACTGGTGTTGGTTTTGGTGGAGTCGTAGACCTCTCTCCGGAGGATCTACGCTCCTTAAAACGTCTCTATTTATTGGTGATCTACAGCGATTCGCTGCCTAGATTATTGCCTTATTTTCGGTCTAGTTGGCTGTCCGCAGCGAGATTCGATGCCTTCGCTAACACTCCCTTAAGCTTGCAGGTTAGGATGAATATCCGCCTGCGATTCGCACGTGGCACCTGTTCAACAGGGAGGAGGCGGAGAACGCAATGTGCAACACCTATTCCACTCAATGGAGGGTCTAGCGTCTGAAATTGCCAGCAGTATGACCAATTAGCTGTATAAAATAACATTTTTATAGCAAGGTCTATACAGATTGACACTACTTACCAATCAGTGGCAAAAATTATAATGAAAAATTTTACACCTTAAATTTCTCTTATAGAGACGGCCACTCAAGGTTAGCGACAAAAGGAAACCTTGGATGCCAAAAGTGTTGGTATTCTTTTCTTATTTAAAGTACAATTTTATCTTTATTTTTCTTTTTTTTCTCCTTAAAAATTTTGTTGTTTGGTTTAATACGTGTGTTCTCAGCGAAAAAAGTTGAAAAAGTGAAGCATCTCTGTGTGGATCAGTGAAATTCTCGTCGTTCGATAGACTCAACAGAGGTCTAACAGTTGAGCTATGCTAAGTAGCCTTGCCAACTTAATTAAGGCTTTGGCGCATCAGCTGTTGTTTTGATTTTGTGACAATCAGGTGTTTTTTTTTTTCAACTTTTATTGTCATTAGACAACTACCTCACAATATATATGTGTGCTATGGATGTAAATGTGTGAATGTTTGGATATGGATAAATACGTAAACATTAAAAGAAAACAAAGTCCACAGGGTTCGAAAATGGGTAACGTCGCAAAAATCAATCGGGCCTCCTCCAATCAAGGAACTGTGCAGAGCCCTAATACATCAAATAGATGTGGACAAAAGGAAAACGAAGCCGCCACCGCTATACATCCGAGAAAAAATTCTAACAACCTTGTGAACACAATAATCGATCTTATTGGTAAAGATAGCGTCCACGTAATCCCATTGACTAAAGGAGACATTCATGGAACAAAAGTCCAAGTAAAAAGCGAAGAAAACTTGAGAAAATTGACGGAGTTCCTAAACGCCAAGAAAAAAAGCTACTATACTTATCAGCTGAAAAGTAGCAAAGGACTACAAGTGATCATAAAAGGCATCGAACCAGATGTTAACACTACTGAAGGCATTAAAAGATAAAGGTATCAACGTAAAAACCGTTATAAATATCCGCAATAGAAACAAACAACCGCAACCTCTCTTCAAAGTGGAACTCGTCCCTGACTCCGAGGACCTCAAGAAAAACGAAGTGCATCCCATCTACAAACTCCAGTTCTTACTGCCCAGCAGAATTACAGTCGAAGAGCCGCACAAACGTAATGGCCCGGTCCAGTGCGCAAATTGCCAAGAATACGGACACACCAAATCTTACTGCACACTCCGCTCTGTATGCGTAGCTTGCGGTGGACTGCATACTTCTGCTGAATGTAAAGCACAAAAGGACCCAACCACTAAAAAATATAGTAACTGCGGAGGAAACCACACCGCAAACTACAGAGGCTGTCCAGTACACAAAGAGTTAAAAAGTCGGATCAACCATAGAGTCTTAACGCGATCCCACAACGCACCATTAGTACTCCCCAAATTCACGCCTGAAGTTTTCTTTTCGTCAGCAGCCAGGTCATCACTCGGTAGTTCCAACGTAACTAAAAACGTAAGCTTTGCAAGCGTTATAAAATCGAATCAGGCGAGCCCTGCTTGCAATGAGCAATCACCACCTACAGTCCCTTACCAACCCGCAGAGCACAAAGAATATAAAATGGAAACGTTGATACTCAGACTGCAACAAAGCATGGAGGAATTCATTGCTTTAATGCGTTCAACCATGCAAAGTCTGATGACAAATCAAAATATTTTGATTCAGTTGCTCCAAAACACACTATCAAAATAATCAATGGCTCCCCTACGCATTGCACTGTGGAATGCCAACGGCGTTCCACGGCACAAAATTAAGCTAGCACAATTCATAATTGACAATGAAATCGACGTAATGCTACTTGCAGAAACCCACCTTACCAACAAATACAATTTCCTAATCCGAGGGTATTTGTTCTACAGTGCAAACCATCCTGATGGAAAGGCCCATGGAGGCACTCGAATACTGATTAAAAACCGCATTAAACACCTTTTCCACAATGCGTTTGCAACTAACTATCTGCAAGCCACATCTATCAATATACGTTTGGGTTGTCACAATATAACACTAGCCGCGGTATACTGCCCTCCTCGCTTTACGATATCCGAAGCCCAATCTATTGACGACTTCAACTCGCTAGGCAACTACTTTATAGCAGCAGGAGTCTATAAAGCCAAGCACACGCTCTGGGGATCTCGCCTTGTGTCCCCGAAAGGAAGACAGCTCTATCAAGCAATTATAAAACCTAGCAACAAACTTGATCGCGTTTCCCCTGGTTCACCTACTCACTGGCCTAGTGATCCAAGAAAATTGCTAGACTTGATTGACTTCGCAGTTACAAAAAACATCCCACGTAATCTGATTAGCGCCTGTTTTCTCCCGGATCTATCATCAGACCACTCGCCTGTACTCTTTAGCTTAAACCAATAGCCAGTTAGTAATGACAACCCCGCCATGTTAACCTCTAACAGCACAAACTGGCTCAAATTCAAAAAATACATAAGTTCACACATTGAACTTACACCACGGCTAACCGACGAAGATGACATCAACAGAACCGTAAACAATCTCGAGACAATTTTGGCTTCAGCAGCTCGAATCGCAACACCACGTAGGCAAAATATAACACATAACACAAAGCACACGAATGCAGAAATAGAGCAGCTAGTTCTGGCAAAGCGTCGCCCCCGGCGCGAATTGCAACTATCTCGATCGTCATCTGCAAAGCAACAGTTAAAAGAAGCTTCACGTCGACTCACCCAGGCTCTACGACAAGAAGAAGACAGATCCCAACAGCTCTATATAGAACAACTATCTCCAACCAGCTCAAAATTCCCACTTTGGAAAGCTCACTCAACACTGAGCGGACCCCTGCAGGTTGCTGGGCCCGAAGCGACAAAGACCGAGCCGACACATTCGCTGCCCACCTTCAAAATGTTTTCCAGCCAAATCCAGTAACAAACCTGCTGTTAAATCAAGCGCCTTGTCCCACTGTAAGCCTGCTCAGCCTAACTAAGCAGTTACATTTTAGTCTCAATCTTGCGCTCTTCTTTTGCTACAGTTTTTACAGTTTAGTTATAAGCTTTCGCTCATCTTTGTTTTCTAACTACTACTACTAAATTGTCGCTTTCTCCTTTTGCAACTAGCAAACGAAACAGACGTGTTTAATTTGCGCATCAGCAGCCTTCAAGTTGTCTTTTTTTTTTGCTCCCAACAACAATAAATTATTTTTTCGACTTTCGTAATTTTACACCTGCCTAATATACGTTTGCAAACAGAAGTGGACTTTCCTATTGCCGAACCAATTGTATTCCGAGTATGTGAAGTCATAAAAATTATAAAAGAGCAGCTACAACCGCGAAAATCTCCGGACTGCGATCTAATAACTCCAAAAATGCTTATTGAACTGCCACTATGTGCTGTTGGTACTATATGCCAACTCTTGAATGCGATGATAAGAATCGGCTGCTTTCCGACTAGGTGGAAAAAGTCAATCATCATAATGATACCAAAACCAGGAAAAGACCATACGATCACCTCCTCATACAGACCAATAAGCCTACTTTCGTTTCTATCAAAACTTTTTGAGAAATGCCTTCTAACTCGTATCATACCATACTTAAGAAGGCACAATATTATCCCGGCACATCAATTCGGTTTTCGCGAAAAACATGGAACTATCGAACAGGTGAACCGCATAACATCAGAAATTCGAACAGCATTCGAGAGTAGGGAGTACTGCACTGCGGTATTTTTGGACGTCTGTCAAGCATTCGACAAAGTATGGCTTGACGGCTTAATGCACAAAATCAAAATAATGCTCCTTAACAGCACGCATAAACTCTTGAAGTCATATCTTTACAGCAGGATATTTGTAGTGAGATGCAATACCGACATGTCAGCTGAACATTATATCGAAGCTGGTGTTCCTCAAGGCAGCGTTCTCGGGCCGACTTTATACCTACTCTACACTTCTGATATCTCTACGAGTAGACAACTGACTATGTCTACGTTTGCCGACGACACCGTGATCCTTAACCGATCTAAATTTCCACAACAAGCTTCAGCGCAACTTGCGACCCATCTAGACGCTGTAGAGAATTGGCTCTCAGACTGGCGTATAAAAGTAAATGAGCTAAAATGTAAACACGTAACTTTTACCTTAAATAGACGAAATTGCCCCAACCTTACACTTAACAACACCGTGCTTCCTCAATCTTGGCGTAAATCTCGACAGACGGCTCACCTGGCGCACGCACATTGAAGCTAAACGAACTCACCTAAGGCCGAAGGCAAACAGTCTGCATTGGCTTATAAACTCCCGCTCCCGCTCAGTTGTGGGGGAGCGCCAGCAACAGCAACGTAGAAATCGTGCAGAGAGCCCAAGCAAAGATCCTGAGATCTATCACCGGGGCACCGTGGTACGTTCGGAGTGAAATCATTCAGAGAGACTTGAATATACTTCCCGTCCGAAATGAAATAGCACAACACACGGAAAATTACTACATCAAGCTGTCGAACCATCCAAATCACCTCGCTAGAGCACTAACATTAGTATGCAGCCGTTCCCGCCTTCGTCGTAACGACCGTCCCATCCAGCGACAATTACTAGGACCGCCTACCATAAATACAGTTTAAGAAACTTTTAGAATATTGTAGTATTTTTAAGATTTAAACACATTTTATTAGTCTCGTAAGAGAAGATTCAAAATATAAAACAAACAGTATAAAAAAAAATGCTGAGCTCTCAAATTGCACTGGAAATTTTTAAGTGGCGTGACCTTTTTGTTTGTTACGATTGGTCGCTGTAGTGACAAGTTTATGTTTTGAATATACTATAAAAAGATCTTTATGTGAATGCAATAGGATATTTTGGATATAGGGGAATAATTACGAGAATGTGTCTCTCCCCAACCTAAAGAAATTTGCTTGTCCTCAAGCGTTTAATTCATGGTACATAAGTGGGACTGGTTTTTTTGTAATTTCAATTTCAGCATTATCACTTGTGTTCGTTTCATTTTTTCTTACATATTTTTGTATGATTGTGTTGAAAGGTGTTTTGATTTTCTTACTTGCTAAGTAGTATATAACAATAATATGATTGTGTTGAAAGGTGTTTTGATTTTTTTACATTTATATAACAATAAGAATTAAAATACAATTGTAATTGTTGAATATTTGTAGATAATATTTTCCTTATTGTTATACAAAATCATTTCTTTTGTTTCTATGTATGATAATGGTTCTATTTTAGTTACATTGTATTCCGTAAACATAAGTGTTGTGAATTGTTGGGCTCTATTTGATTTAATTTGTATGTTTTATTAGAATTAAACAATTGCGTTAGACGTTTTATAAAATAGTTAAGCATAGAATAGAAACACAAAAATCATAAATCAAATGCAAAAATCAGAATGAGGATGTCTTGGCTTGTATGTGTATGTGAGTGTGTGTTTGTTTGTGTGAGAGATAATTTTACATTTTTTAATTCGATTGTACAATTAAATATTTTGATTATTTTATCCTTTTCAATGTAAATGTCTAAATTGTTACAATTTTGGTTTAGTTTGGTTCGTTTTATATTCCAAGTTATTACAATATTTGGTTCTAAGATCTTGTTTGCGATATTTATTGACAGTACAACCCGTTTTTTCATGTTTTATTGTATTTGCAATGCATTGGTCATTTTTGATCTTCTCTGAAATAGTATTTGAAACAAAGTTATTAAGTAAATAAAATTTCCCTTCAATATTTTCACTAATGATCTGTCCATTTCTGTCTGGGTATGGAATTATTTGAAAAGTTTTAACTTCGAGATTGCTAAGTGGTATATGAGACATCAGAAGAATTTCATTTGTAATTGGATTGAACCATGCTGAAGTTTTTATATTAATTAATTTTCCATGATCGATATGATCTATTGAATCATGTTTAAGTAGTTTCGGATTATAGTACCTAAGCGGGTTAATTGTAATATAATAAGTCAAGAGAATTTTCTATTTGTGACACATTTACAGTTAAGCAATGATGTTCAAAAGATACAGGTAAATTGATTATTCCTGATTCGAATAGGATAAATCCTTGGTCGTTTTGAATAGGGTGAACTTCAACTCGTTGAGTGTTTATATGTGTACAAATAATTATAAGTATGAATAGCAACAGCAACTTAGGATGTTTCATCGTTTGGAATTGTAGTATTTGCTTTTATTAATTACTTTCTTCTTTTTAAATTTTGATTTATAATGGGTAACTTTTCTTCCTGTTTGCTTCTTCAAAATGTTTTTCATCAAGTTTCTTGATATTACCTGTCTTTATAAAAGGGTTCGTTGTTTTAGACATTACTAACGGGGCTTGTATAAATCTTGTATCTACTTCAAAATTACTTCTATTTTATTAAGGTTGTTTATTTAATTTACTTTGTTTTCTTGTGAATTATACTCAGGAGTTCCTGCATAAATAAAAATCTCTGCTGGGGTTCTATTAGCAGCTTTATGCTTTGTTTTACGATTATAGGTATATAGGTTTAGGTTTAGGTAGGACCGGCTGTCCCTGTACGGGGCAAAGCATAGACCAGTGGAGGTCCGTAGCTGTACCGATAGCTTATCCACGTCTCAGAAATCGCGCAGTATGGATGCATTTTTGGCAAAAGACAGCAGCATCCTAGGTAGCCGTGAAACGTCCCGAAGATCGTTGTGGGACGGCGAATTAAGGTATTTCAACCGGAGTCGGGATAACGCTGGGCATCTACAGAGAAGATGCTCGAGTGTTTCCTTAACTCCGGGCTCGTTGCATTTCCTGCACTGATCACGGTTCGTGATACCCAGCTTTACAGCATGGACAGCCGACAGACAGTGACCAGTTAAAATGCCTAGCATTAGTCTGCAGTCTTTCCTTGAAAGCTGCATGACGAAATTGGTTAAGTTTTTGTTAGTAGAGGCACACATCAGCCTTGCAGTTTTGCACGAGTTGGCATTGCGCCAGCTAGCGTCCCACTGAAGTCTAGAGCGCACCTCAATTTCTCTGCCTAGAGTTCGCAGGGATATCGGAACATTGCACATGTTACCGACATCGAGCCCCACTCCCTCTTTGGCGAGAGAGTCTGCGATCTCGTTGCCATCGATGCCCTGGTGGCTTGGGATCCAATAGATACGCACGACCGCAGATGCGTTCAGCGACTCTATTGCTCTTCTGCTGTCCAGGACAACTTTGAACTCGACCACATCAGAGTATATTGATCTTATTGCAGCCTGGCTGTCAACAAAGATGTTAATTGAGTTACGCTGTAAGCCCCGAGCCAATTCGGCAGCCTTGCCAATGGCAAAAACTTCCGCCTGGAAGATGCTGCAGTGGTCTGGGAGTTTAAAGCAATGTTTGGAGACCGGGTCTGGACAGTATACGGCCGCTCCGACACCATCATCCATCTTCGACCCGTCGGTGAAGAGGTTGAGGGCTTCGGGAATGCATAACCCTTCCCGCCAGCACTCCGGTTCCAAGAATATTGTTTTAATATGGTCGGTACTGGTAAGGGGGATAGTATAGTCCAAGTCTCTACTAGTCTCCCTACCAATGGCGCTGTGACCATAGCCTAACAGACCCAGATTGCCTGTTGCGGCAATCCTTAGGGACGATTTTGCGGCTATGGATTGTGCGTATAGGTTCAACGGTTCGACGCCAGCTATTACCTCGAGGGCTTTAGTTGGCGTCGACCTGACAGCGCCTGTGAGCGCTTGACGCTGTGTCCTTTCCATGATGGATAGGTACGTCCTTTTTTCCGTGGCCTGCCACCATACTATAACACCATAGGTAAGGATAGGGCGAACAACTGAGATGTATATCTACCGCATTAGATTAGGAGATAGGCCCCAAGTGCAACTAAGCATCTTTTTCGCCATGTACAAGGCTCCGGTGGCTTTCTTCACCCTTTCTACCACGTTAAGCTTCCATGACAGTTTGCTGTCCAGGACCACACCTAGGTATTTTACTGCTAGGCTCGGCTTTAGTATGGTGCAGCCTATTTTTGGGGGGGACCACGCAGGTACCTTATACCTCTTCGTGAAGAGGATAAGGTCCGTTTTGTCCGCGTTAATGCTGAGCCCGGCTGATTCGGCCCATGCTTTAACTTCCCGCAAAGTAAGTTCCATTACGGAACTAAGGGTGGTTGGGCATTTCCCAGTTATCAAAATGCTTATGTCGTCGGCATAGGCAATTAACTTGGGGGCCCGCCTAGTAGAGAGGCGAGAGAACCCCACCCTGGGGAGTGCCACCTCTCACTACCTTTGTAATGGCCGCATCGCCACAACACACGTCACAGAGAAGGCAGTTGACCCACCTGTGGATCGCTGGTGCCGTGTTAACTGAGGTAAGGCCCTTCATAATAGCGTCAGTGGTGACGTTATTGAAGGCGCCTGAAATGTCGAGAAATGCACCCAATGCATATTCTTTATAGTGGTCTGCTTTTTCGATGGAGGCTACTAGAGCATGGAGAGCAGTCTCAATGGACTTGCCCTTTGTGTACGCATGCTGATTTGGGGACAACAGATGCATTGAATTGCTTCTGATGTGCAAATCAAGTAGCTTTTCCAATGTTTTTAGCAGGAAAGAGGTTAGGCTGATAGGCCGGAAGTCATTAGGAACCACATGACTGCATTTGCCCGCCTTGGGCACGAAAATGACTTTCGAAGTCCTCCAAAGAGGTGGGATATGACCCCATGCGAGGCACGCCGAATAGATACCTGATAGCCACGGAACAATCGTGGGCTTGCTAGCTTGCAGCATTGCTGGCGAAAGTCCATCGAGACCTGGCGACCTGACCTTCGCAAAGGAGTCGATAGCCCAAATTATTTTATTAACTGTAATTAGACCGGCAGGGGTCTCATAACTGGGAGACTAGGAAGGAGCTGCCAGTCACTGTTCTCCACTCCAATACATCCCGGGAAATGAGTTGAGAGCAGTGCTTCAAGAGTTTCAGCACTACTCTCCGTCCTTGGACAGCAGCTTCCTCAGTCTGGAGGTGTCTTTGATGTTGTCAGGTCTGAACAAAGGTTCTCCATGAAGACCTTTTTGATGATCGGATCAACCTCTTGTAAGACTTTAGGAAAGACCTGTACTCGTCCCAGACATATTCGTTGTCCGCCTTCTTAGCAAGTTGAAACATGCTAGTAAGCTCCCCACGAAGCGAAGAGAGATCTGGGTTCCACCAGGGTGGCTTCGATCTTCTCGTCGGTCTTGAGAGCCTACAGGATTTGCGAAACGCGGAAAGTAGTCCTGCTGAGAGGACATTGACATTTGTTTCTAGGTCCTGTACCGAGTTGATGTTACCCGGCGGACCAAGAGACTTGGAAACAAGGCTAGAGAATTTCGCCCAGTTGGTATTGCGGGGATTTCTGAACTGCTGAGCCGCAGGTACCCTATTAAAAGGAATGGTAAACTGAATGTACTTATGATCTGAGAAGGAGGGTCTATCCAGGACCCTCCACTCTTCTACATTGGTACACTCAGTCGCAATCGTTAAGTCCAGCACATTACAAGAGGTGGGACCTACATAGGTAGATACCTTACCTCAGTTGGCTAGTCTAAGCTTATAGTTAAGGATAAAATCAAAACTGACTCACCCCTGTCGTTAATGTCGGGACTTCCCCAGACGCTATGGTGGGCGTTGACGTCCGTTCCGATTATTAGCTGTTTATTGGAGGAGCAGACCATGTCCACCAGCCTCCGCAACTCGTCAGGTGGGGCCGTCATGTCGTGGGCCATGTAGCAGGATGCCAACAGCAAACATCCCTCACGGCTCTCCAGCACCACCACGGTAAGATCGTCATTGCGGTAATTAGGTAGTAGATGAGCTTTTAGCCCCTTTTTTACAAGGATGGCAGTTCTCGATCTTCTTACCAATGTCGGGACGTACAGATCGTAGTTAAGCGACTTCAGCCCAGCAATCGTGTTGCCCGACGCTATCCATGGTTCTTGGACCAAAGCCGCGTAGGCCGACACTTCCTCCAGGGCAAGGAGTAGCTCCGCCGAAGCCGTTTTGGACTTATGGAGGTTGAGTTGCAGCACACTCATTAGAGGTTAGCAAACTCACGGGGGCCCGTCTGCATGGACAGTTCCTCCCCCACCTCCTCCGTCTCATCAGTCAAGCTGAGATGCTGGGTGGCGTCGTTCACGCTCTCAAGACCGAGATCTGCCTCAACCTCCCCTGACCTCAGCGTGTGTGTGTCCTTGTCGTTGACGTTTTTTGAGGCGAAGGTACACGCTCCCTAAGCCCCACGCCATCTTCCCATTGCGTTTATATAGCAGATCCTCGGCCTCCTTATTGATCTGAATGATCACGTGCTGCCCACCACTGGGTAAAGGTTCATCAACCTTCAGCACGGACCAATCACTCGTCGGTATGGCCGGGTTCTCCTTTTTAAGTAGCTGAAACGCCCGCTCGCCCTGCACAGCTATAGGGCAAAGGACTTTCGCTTGCAGCCACTGCAATGTTGGGTCGTAATTGCATGTCAGGATCTTGACACCATTCATCCAGCCAGTGCCTTCGAATGTAGGCATTGGACTGTCTGGGACATTCTTCATCCTGACAAACAGTGCGTCGACCTGACAAACAGTGGTGGAGCCAGGTGCTCGCAGCCTCTTGCTCACTGGGGCCCCTTGCTTGGGACTCTCAGCGGACCGTTGGCGCTTGCTTGCCATGGACTCCACCTTGTTGTTGGCAGGGCCGGTAGAACCGGTCTGCACTTTAGTGTCTTTTGGAAGGGGGCTAAGTTGGTTTTCCCGCATCCACGTGTTGGCCCAGGCAAGCCTCTCCTGGTCCTTGACGGACAGGTTTGTTACGCCACTAAGCCTTGCGTGAATACGGGTCGCCGCCTTATTTTTGGCCTTCTCCTTTAGCCCCCCGTGCCCCGCTGCGCAACCTTGGAGTTGCTGGCGATAGGCAGGGGTGACTGAAGAGGAAGAAGTTCCCCCTCCACCGTAGAAATTGGCGCAGCGCTCTTTTGGTCCGTGCCGGTTAAGACCACAGCACCCGCGCGGACCAACCTCGAATTTTTGGTGACAGTGCCTGCTCCCGCCGCCTCAGAGGTGTGACCGCTGGCGACACGCAGAGAGGATCTCTCCCCCCCGTGCCCGCCGGTGGTAGCAGTCACGCGTTCCACCGACGTTTGGGCTGACATCCCAGCCCGGGTTGAATTGTTTAATGAGTCCATTCTGAGACCATTTTTGGCTAATTATGTTCTTGGGAGCCCCCCATAGCGTTTTCAGTCTGACCGCCAGACACCTCGTACCATGGATTCTGCTACTTATCTTCAGACAGATGCCCGAAAGATAAGGAACAGGGTCCTCAGCTAGGATCTGCAGTTCCTGAAATATCGACGTATAGTAGAGATCTGCTACCCGTTGATAATGAGGTAATACAGATCCTACCAAGCCAGCACCCTCGGGGAGGGTTCAGCAGAGGATTTTTGTTAGCCAAATATAAAATTGTTTCAAATTTTGTTAATTTGTTTTCTACATCATCGTCACTTTTTATTATTCGTAACTTTTCATTTATTGTTTTATGGAACCTTTCTATGTCGGATATTCCAGTTTTGCTTGTGGTAATGTTAATTTTTATATTTTCTTCTTGTAACCAAATTTGCAAAGCTGCACTAATAAATGCTGAATCCTTATCTGCTTTTATCTCTAAAGGTTTTCCCATTTCATTGAGAACCTTTAATAAAGCTCTTTTGACTTCTAACCAACCTCTGCTTTGAACTTCTATTAATGTTGCGAATTTTGAATATACATCAATACAAGAAAGACATTTTTTTTTTTATCGATCATATAGAAATCTATAACATATTTATTTCTAACGTTAAGAACTTCAGGTGTACTTTCGAAAGTGAGTTTTGTGTCTCTATGTTCAGCTTTAGCTACATTACAGACTTCACATTCATTAACTAAATTTTGTATTAATTTCTTATAGTCAGGGTAATAGTATTTTTCTTTGAACCCATTAATCGTTTTTTCAATTCCTGGATGTAAAAGTTTTTTATATGTTTTCACTATTACCTCTTTGAATTCTGCAAAGGTTTGTAAGTCAATTAATTTCAGGCCTTTAGTTAAATTATTCGGACTTATTATTTCTAAATAAGCTCTTTGATAAATTTGAAAATCTATTTCATTGTGAAAATAGACAATACTCCTTTTCGAGCAAAGATATTCTTTTATAATATTCTTGGCGTATTGATTGGTCATTTCTTTATAAGAAATTTTAACGTTTAATTTATGGAATTAGCGAGTTGTCTCGACTTTGTTATCATCACCTTTCATAAATTCTATCTTCTCCTAGAACAGTTTTTTTCTATTTTGATACCCGAAAGTGCATCTGCTACATTATTCTCTTTTCCTGGTAAATATTTGATTTGATAATCATACTCATTTAATTGGATTTTCCATCTTTGCAATTTCATATTTGGTTCTTTAATATTACTGAGCCAAACTAATTTTATGATCACTTAAAATTTGGAACTTTCTACCGAATAGGTAAGAGCGGAAATATTTAGTTGCCCACACAAAATTTAATAGTTCTTTTTCTATAGCTGAACAGTTTGATTCATGTTCATTTAAAGTTCGACTTGCATAGCAAATTGGTTTGCGTTCTTGTGACAGAACTTTTCAAATGCTGACACATATGTTGGGTCTTTTATATTTATAGTTGCGTTTTTCTTCAATTTAAGTTTTTTTTAAGTTTTTGTTTTATTGGATCTTCTTTTTATGAGTCTAACAATAAGGTTGCAAATCTTAAAATAATACAATATCTAACAGTTTGATTTGAACTGAATAGAGACTACGTGGTCCTAATAATTATCGCTGGATTGGAAGGTCGTTGCGGCGAAGACGAGAACTGCTGGAAACTCGCGTGAGGGCTCTCGCGAGATGTTTTGGATGTACTGATAGCCTGTCGTAGTACTTTGTTATGATTTGTGCTATCTCTTCTCTGACGAGTGGTATGTTAAGGTCCTTGTGAATGTTTTCATTCCGAACGTACCACGGTGCCCCGGTGATGGTTCTGAGAATTTTTGATTGAGTTCGTTGCATTATATCCACACTGCTGTTACTGGCATTCCCCCACAACTGAGAGCCGTACATCCAGATTGGTTTCAAAACGGTGTTATATAGAAGTACCTTGTAGTCCAAGCTAAGGGGCGAGCGGCTATTGATAAGCCAGTGGAGGCTGTCGGCATTGATCTTTAAATGTGTTCTTTTGGCTTCAATGTGGCTGCGCCAAGTAAGCCGTCTATCGAGGTGTACGCCAAGATATGTTACTACATTTGCTATCGGAACCACTGTGTTGTTTAGAATAAGTGGAGCGCAGTCTTGCCTGTTAAGAGTGTTTGCATTTTTGTTCGTTAACTTTGATTCGCCAGTCGGATAGCCATTTCTCCACTGCCACCAGGTATATAGCAGGTTGAGCCGTTGCTTGCTTGGGGCATCTCGAGCGGCTTAGGATCGCTGTGTCATCTGCAAAAGTGGATGTGCTTAGTTTCCTGCTCATTGGGATGTCCGCAGTGTAGATAAGGTAAAGTGTTGATCCAAGCACGCAGCCTTGAGGACATGGCTCAATTACTTACTGAGAATTTCCTGTTGTAAAAGTATGACTTCAGAAGTTTGTGAGTGTTGGTTGGGAGCATTTCTGTAATTTTGTGCATTTAACCTTCTAACCATATTCTGTCGAAAGCTTGTGATACGTCCAGAAATATCGCAGTGCAGTACTCCCTTTGTTCGAATGCATTTCGGATTTCTGATGTTATGCGGTTGACTTGCTCAATGACTTTTTCCATCTCTCTAGGAAGTGTCCATGTCTCGTTATTGCATTGAAGAGTTTGCAGACAGCTCGAACAGCACAGAAAGGAAGTTCAATAATCATTTTAGGTGATATTAGGTCGCATCCTGGAGATTTTTTTGGGTTGAGTGGTTCGTTTATGATTTTGAGTATTTGTGGCCTAAATACAATAGGTTCATACGTTGATGTGTCGATATCTGATGTTGCTGGCAGTGAAAACCCGTTTGATGATGTATTGAGCTGAAATACATTTTGAAGATGATGGATAGGTACGTCCTTTTTTCCGTGGCCTGCCACCATACTATAACACCATAGGTAAGGATAGGGCGAACAACTGAGATGTATATCTACCGCATTAGATTAGGAGATAGGCCCCAAGTGCAACTAAGCATCTTTTTCGCCATGTACAAGGCTCCGGTGGCTTTCTTCACCCTTTCTACCACGTTAAGCTTCCATGACAGTTTGCTGTCCAGGACCACACCTAGGTATTTTACTGCTAGGCTCGGCTTTAGTATGGTGCAGCCTATTTTTGGGGGGGACCACGCAGGTACCTTATACCTCTTCGTGAAGAGGATAAGGTCCGTTTTGTCCGCGTTAATGCTGAGCCCGGCTGATTCGGCCCATGCTTTAACTTCCCGCAAAGTAAGTTCCATTACGGAACTAAGGGTGGTTGGGCATTTCCCAGTTATCAAAATGCTTATGTCGTCGGCATAGGCAATTAACTTAGGGGCCCGCCTAGTAGAGAGGCGAGAGAACCCCACCCTGGGGAGTGCCACCTCTCACTACCTTTGTAATGGCCGCATCGCCACAACACACGTCACAGAGAAGGCGGTTGACCCACCTGTGGATCGCTGGTGCCGTGTTAACTGAGGTAAGGCCCTTCATAATAGCGTCAGTGGTGACGTTATTGAAGGCGCCTGAAATGTCGAGAAATGCACCCAATGCATATTCTTTATAGTGGTCTGCTTTTTCGATGGAGGCTACTAGAGCATGGAGAGCAGTCTCAATGGACTTGCCCTTTGTGTACGCATGCTGATTTGGGGACAACAGATGCATTGAGTTGCTTCTGATGTGCAAATCAAGTAGCTTTTCCAATGTTTTTAGCAGGAAAGAGGTTAGGCTGATAGGCCGGAAGTCATTAGGAACCACATGACTGCATTTGCCCGCCTTGGGCACGAAAATGACTTTCGAAGTCCTCCAAAGAGGTGGGATATGACCCCATGCGAGGCACGCCGAATAGATACCTGATAGCCACGGAACAATCGTGGGCTTGCTAGCTTGCAGCATTGCTGGCGAAAGTCCATCGAGACCTGGCGACCTGACCTTCGCAAAGGAGTCGATAGCCCAAATTATTTTATTAACTGTAATTAGACCGGCAGGGGGTCTCATAACTGGGAGACTAGGAAGGAGCTGCCAGTCACTGTTCTCCACTCCAATACATCCCGGGAAATGAGTTGAGAGCAGTGCTTCAAGAGTTTCAGCACTACTCTCCGTCCTTGGACAGCAGCTTCCTCAGTCTGGAGGTGTCTTTGATGTTGTCCAGGTCTGAACAAAAGGTTCTCCATGAAGACCTTTTTGATGATCGGATCAACCTCTTGTAAGACTTTAGGAAAGACCTGTACTCGTCCCAGACATATTCGTTGTCCGCCTTCTTAGCAAGTTGAAACATGCTAGTAAGCTCCCCACGAAGCGAAGAGAGATCTGGGTTCCACCAGGGTGGCTTCGATCTTCTCGTCGGTCTTGAGAGCCTACAGGATTTGCGAAACGCGGAAAGTAGTCCTGCTGAGAGGACATTGACATTTGTTTCTAGGTCCTGTACCGAGTTGATGTTACCCGGCGGACCAAGAGACTTGGAAACAAGGCTAGAGAATTTCGCCCAGTTGGTATTGCGGGGATTTCTGAACTGCTGAGCCGCAGGTACCCTATTAAAAGGAATGGTAAACTGAATGTACTTATGATCTGAGAAGGAGGGTCTATCCAGGACCCTCCACTCTTCTACATTGGTACACTCAGTCGCAATCGTTAAGTCCAGCACATTACAAGAGGTGGGACCTACATAGGTAGATACCTTACCTCAGTTGGCTAGTCTAAGCTTATAGTTAAGGATAAAATCAAAAACTGACTCACCCCTGTCGTTAATGTCGGGACTTCCCCAGACGCTATGGTGGGCGTTGACGTCCGTTCCGATTATTAGCTGTTTATTGGAGGAGCAGACCATGTCCACCAGCCTCCGCAACTCGTCAGGTGGGGCCGGCATGTCGTGGGCCATGTAGCAGGATGCCAACAGCAAACATCCCTCACGGCTCTCCAGCACCACCACGGTAAGATCGTCATTGCGGTAATTAGGTAGTAGATGAGCTTTTAGCCCCTTTTTTACAAGGATGGCAGTTCTCGATCTTCTTACCAATGTCGGGACGTACAGATCGTAGTTAAGCGACTTCAGCCCAGCAATCGTGTTGCCCGACGCTATCCATGGTTCTTGGACCAAAGCCGCGTAGGCCGACACTTCCTCCAGGGCAAGGAGTAGCTCCGCCGAAGCCGTTTTGGACTTATGGAGGTTGAGTTGCAGCACACTCATTAGAGGTTAGCAAACTCACGGGGCCCGTCTGCATGGACAGTTCCTCCCCACCTCCTCCGTCTCATCAGTCAAGCTGAGATGCTGGGTGGCGTCGTTCACGCTCTCAAGACCGAGATCTGCCTCAACCTCCCTGACCTCAGCGTGTGTGTGTCCTTGTCGTTGACGTTTTTTGAGGCGAAGGTACACGCTCCCTAAGCCCCACGCCATCTTCCCATTGCGTTTATATAGCAGATCCTCGGCCTCCTTATTGATCTGAATGATCACGTGCTGCCCACCACTGGGTAAAGGTTCATCAACCTTCAGCACGGACCAATCACTCGTCGGTATGGCCGGGTTCTCCTTTTTAAGTAGCTGAAACGCCCGCTCGCCCTGCACAGCTATAGGGCAAAGGACTTTCGCTTGCAGCCACTGCAATGTTGGGTCGTAATTGCATGTCAGGATCTTGACACCATTCATCCAGCCAGTGCCTTCGAATGTAGGCATTGGACTGTCTGGGACATTCTTCATCCTGACAAACAGTGCGTCGACCTGACAAACAGTGGTGGAGCCAGGTGCTCGCAGCCTCTTGCTCACTGGGGCCCCTTGCTTGGGACTCTCAGCGGACCGTTGGCGCTTGCTTGCCATGGACTCCACCTTGTTGTTGGCAGGGCCGGTAGAACCGGTCTGCACTTTAGTGTCTTTTGGAAGGGGGCTAAGTTGGTTTTCCCGCATCCACGTGTTGGCCCAGGCAAGCCTCTCCTGGTCCTTGACGGACAGGTTTGTTACGCCACTAAGCCTTGCGTGAATACGGGTCGCCGCCTTATTTTTGGCCTTCTCCTTTAGCCCCGTGCCCCGCTGCGCAACCTTGGAGTTGCTGGCGATAGGCAGGGGTGACTGAAGAGGAAGAAGTTCCCCCTCCACCGTAGAAATTGGCGCAGCGCTCTTTTGGTCCGTGCCGGTTAAGACCACAGCACCCGCGCGGACCAACCTCGAATTTTTGGTGACAGTGCCTGCTCCCGCCGCCTCAGAGGTGTGACCGCTGGCGACACGCAGAGAGGATCTCTCCCCGTGCCCGCCGGTGGTAGCAGTCACGCGTTCCACCGACGTTTGGGCTGACATCCCAGCCCGGGTTGAATTGTTTAATGAGTCCATTCTGAGACCATTTTTGGCTAATTATGTTCTTGGGAGCCCCCCATAGCGTTTTCAGTCTGACCGCCAGACACCTCGTACCATGGATTCTGCTACTTATCTTCAGACAGATGCCCGAAAGATAAGGAACAGGGTCCTCAGCTAGATCTGCAGTTCCTGAAATATCGACGTATAGTAGAGATCTGCTACCCGTTGATAATGAGGTAATACAGATCCTACCAAGCCAGCACCCTCGGGGAGGGTTCAGCAGAGGATTTTTGTTAGCCAAATATAAAATTGTTTCAAATTTTGTTAATTTGTTTTCTACATCATCGTCACTTTTTATTATTCGTAACTTTTCATTTATTGTTTTATGGAACCTTTCTATGTCGGATATTCCAGTTTTGCTTGTGGTAATGTTAATTTTTATATTTTCTTCTTGTAACCAAATTTGCAAAGCTGCACTAATAAATGCTGAATCCTTATCTGCTTTTATCTCTAAAGGTTTTCCCATTTCATTGAGAACCTTTAATAAAGCTCTTTTGACTTCTAACCAACCTCTGCTTTGAACTTCTATTAATGTTGCGAATTTTGAATATACATCAATACAAGAAGGACATTTTTTTTTATCGATCATATAGAAATCTATAACATATTTATTTCTAACGTTAAGAACTTCAGGTGTACTTTCGAAAGTGAGTTTTGTGTCTCTATGTTCAGCTTTAGCTACATTACAGACTTCACATTCATTAACTAAATTTTGTATTAATTTCTTATAGTCAGGGTAATAGTATTTTTCTTTGAACCCATTAATCGTTTTTTCAATTCCTGGATGTAAAAGTTTTTTATATGTTTTCACTATTACCTCTTTGAATTCTGCAAAGGTTTGTAAGTCAATTAATTTCAGGCCTTTAGTTAAATTATTCGGACTTATTATTTCTAAATAAGCTCTTTGATAAATTTGAAAATCTATTTCATTGTGAAAATAGACAATACTCCTTTTCGAGCAAAGATATTCTTTTATAATATTCTTGGCGTATTGATTGGTCATTTCTTTATAAGAAATTTTAACGTTTAATTTATGGAATTAGCGAGTTGTCTCGACTTTGTTATCATCACCTTTCATAAATTCTATCTTCTCCTAGAACAGTTTTTTTCTATTTTGATACCCGAAAGTGCATCTGCTACATTATTCTCTTTTCCTGGTAAATATTTGATTTGATAATCATACTCATTTAATTGGATTTTCCATCTTTGCAATTTCATATTTGGTTCTTTAATATTACTGAGCCAAACTAATTTTATGATCACTTAAAATTTGGAACTTTCTACCGAATAGGTAAGAGCGGAAATATTTAGTTGCCCACACAAAATTTAATAGTTCTTTTTCTATAGCTGAACAGTTTGATTCATGTTCATTTAAAGTTCGACTTGCATAGCAAATTGGTTTGCGTTCTTGTGACAGAACTTTTCAAATGCTGACACATATGTTGGGTCTTTTATATTTATAGTTGCGTTTTTCTTCAATTTAAGTTTTTTTTTTTTTTAAGTTTTTGTTTTTATTGGATCTTCTTTTTATGAGTCTAACAATAAGGTTGCAAATCTTAAAATAATACAATATCTAACAGTTTGATTTGAACTGAATAGAGACTACGTGGTCCTAATAATTATCGCTGGATTGGAAGGTCGTTGCGGCGAAGACGAGAACTGCTGGAAACTCGCGTGAGGGCTCTCGCGAGATGTTTTGGATGTACTGATAGCCTGTCGTAGTACTTTGTTATGATTTGTGCTATCTCTTCTCTGACGAGTGGTATGTTAAGGTCCTTGTGAATGTTTTCATTCCGAACGTACCACGGTGCCCCGGTGATGGTTCTGAGAATTTTTGATTGAGTTCGTTGCATTATATCCACACTGCTGTTACTGGCATTCCCCCCACAACTGAGAGCCGTACATCCAGATTGGTTTCAAAACGGTGTTATATAGAAGTACCTTGTAGTCCAAGCTAAGGGGCGAGCGGCTATTGATAAGCCAGTGGAGGCTGTCGGCATTGATCTTTAAATGTGTTCTTTTGGCTTCAATGTGGCTGCGCCAAGTAAGCCGTCTATCGAGGTGTACGCCAAGATATGTTACTACATTTGCTATCGGAACCACTGTGTTGTTTAGAATAAGTGGAGCGCAGTCTTGCCTGTTAAGAGTGTTTGCATTTTTGTTCGTTAACTTTGATTCGCCAGTCGGATAGCCATTTCTCCACTGCCACCAGGTATATAGCAGGTTGAGCCGTTGCTTGCTTGGGGCATCTCGAGCGGCTTAGGATCGCTGTGTCATCTGCAAAAGTGGATGTGCTTAGTTTCCTGCTCATTGGGATGTCCGCAGTGTAGATAAGGTAAAGTGTTGATCCAAGCACGCAGCCTTGAGGACATGGCTCAATTACTTACTGAGAATTTCCTGTTGTAAAAGTATGACTTCAGAAGTTTGTGAGTGTTGGTTGGGAGCATTTCTGTAATTTTGTGCATTTAACCTTCTAACCATATTCTGTCGAAAGCTTGTGATACGTCCAGAAATATCGCAGTGCAGTACTCCCTTTGTTCGAATGCATTTCGGATTTCTGATGTTATGCGGTTGACTTGCTCAATGACTTTTTCCATCTCTCTAGGAAGTGTCCATGTCTCGTTATTGCATTGAAGAGTTTGCAGACAGCTCGAACAGCACAGAAAGGAAGTTCAATAATCATTTTAGGTGATATTAGGTCGCATCCTGGAGATTTTTTTGGGTTGAGTGGTTCGTTTATGATTTTGAGTATTTGTGGCCTAAATACAATAGGTTCATACGTTGATGTGTCGATATCTGATGTTGCTGGCAGTGAAAACCCGTTTGATGATGTATTGAGCTGAAATACATTTTGAAGATGCTCTGCAAATCTGTCGGCTCTTTCTTCGTCTCTGCGAGCCTAGTTGCTTGTGGATTTCCTTATTGGCATTGCAGATTCGATTGGTGCGCAGAGAGATGAGTGTGCTCTCCAAAGTGGGAACTTGGAGCTCATTGGGGATAACTGCTCTATGTAATGTTTTTGGGACCTTTCTTCTTCATGACGTAGTGCAGCTGAGAGCCTCCGTGTAGCGTCTTTTAACCTTTGTTTTGCGGATGGTGATCTGTTGGATTGCCATTCTCGCCGTGAGCGTCGCTTTGCTAGAACGATCTGCTCTATTTCAACGTTCGTGTATCTATTATTGTACGATGTTTTTGCGTTTGTGGAGTTGACATGCGAGCTGCTGCGACCAAGACGGATTCAAGAGTGTTTGTGGATAAGTTGATATCAGCTTCGTCATTCAAACGTGGATTCAACTCAATATGCGAACGTATATATTTTTTGTACTTAAGCCAATTGGTTTTATTCGTTGTTAGTCTGAATGGTTCATCTACCGCAATTGGATGTAGATTTAGTTGAAGAAGTACAGGCGAGTGATCAGACGATAGATCTGTTAAGGAGTTGGCACTTATCAGGTTGCGAGGAATGTTTTTTGTGACTTCTTCTTCAATTTAAGTGTCATTGGCTTTGCAATATTTGCAAAGTTGGGAATGAATTTGCGGTAAAATCCGCATAAACTTAGAAATGACTCGATTTCTTTTGATGTTTTAGGTATTGGAAAATCGATAATAGCCTTGATTTTATTTGGGTTTGGTTTTATCCCTCGCGTGGTGATTATATGCCCAAGGAATTCAGTTTCCTTATTCATAAACTCACATTTGTCAAGTTGTAATTTCAAATTGGCTTCCCGAAGTTTTGAGAAGACTTTAGAAATGGATGATATATGTTCCTCCAATGAAGTGGAGTAAATAATGATATTATCTAGATACACAAGACAATCTTTGAAGATCAAGTCTTCAAGTAAGTTATTCATGAAGCGCTGGAAAGTCGCTGGAGCATTTTTAAGCCCAAAGGGTATACCAATGAATTCGTAATGACCATGCTTGGTTGGAAAGGCGGTATTTGCAATTGAATCGGGATCCTTTTGAATTTGATGGATGCCCATTGCAAAATCGATCGTAGTAAAGTATTGGCATTTGCCTAATTTATCTAGGATCTCATCCATATTGGGTATGGGAAATTTGTCATCAATGGTTATTTCATTGAGATTCCTGAAGCGCCCATTTTTGGAACAATCCAGATTGGTGAACAATAGGGGGATTTAGATTTTCTAATTATGCCCTGCTCTATTATTTCATTGATTTGTATAAGGTCTATTGTATATTAGATCTTCATGTTTTGTTTGAACTAAATGCTTGATCGTAATAGTGAAAGTCAAATTGTCATTTTCTCTGTACTGAATGTCGCGAAATTCGTATAAAACCCTTTTTAATTTTTCCACTTCTTCTGTGTTGAGATGTTCTAGCCTGAACTCATTACACTCTTTTAGTTAATCTTCGATTGGGAAGGTGAAAGTTCCATCTTCCATCAAGGGTGGATTTGCACAATCCTCTGTGGAAGTGTCTTCGGAGTTTTCTTCATTATATTGAAATTTGAATTTGTAATCTCCTAAGGTAACTGTGTGTAACTGTAACCTAATAGTAAATCATATTTTCGGAAAAATTTTGAATATAAAATTTTTGAACTGTCGGACAAAGTCTACTAGGACCGAAAAAATATTATCCGATAGTTCAGTGATACCGTTTATGGTTTGGACTTTTATTGGATTTTTATTTATTTTCAAATTAAAAATATTTTCTTTGAGTCTGTATCAATTATGCATTTTAGATCTTCTTCGTTCATTTTAATTTTTATAAAAATGGTGTTTACACTGCATTTGGGTTCGAGGCATTTTGATGAAAAGTTTTACCTGTCTCCATCTTGAATTGACCACTTTTACTTTCTCTTTGCCTTTTTACAGGCGGATTAGGCCCACGACTATTTGAAGTATTCCCTTGATACTTATTAGGATTCTGGCTCTGAGCTTCTTTTAACTTTTGTCTAAATTCTTGATGAAGATTTTGATTTTACCTTAAGTTTTGATTCGAATAATTATTTTGGGGTTTTGAATTGGACTGATCATTTGAATAGGAATTGTTAATTGTAATTTGCATAAGATTTGTTATTATTTCTTTTACTAGTAGTTTCATTTTTATAATTGTTTTGATTCTCGTAAGTTTCATAAATGCCTTCATGCTGTGCAATTGCTTTTAATTTACTTATTGTAGAAATATAATGCCTAGTTCATGAATATTCTATCAGGTAATGTATTTGTTATGACGTTTTTGGCTGTTGTTTTTAGAGCGACTGTGTTGTAATCACGGTTGCCATTTTTGGTACAAATGTACCAAAACTGGTACATTTTTTATGCGTTGGTACATTGGATCACTTTTTTCATATTGGTACATTTTTAATATGCCTAGTCTATATATATGTGTTCACACATATATTTTTAACAAATAGTTCTGTTCCACCAGACATAAATTTTGTATCAGTTAGAAATTGAACCATGACTAGCACTGGAAAATATCGCGTACTTTCGATTTGCGATGTTTCGTGTCAATTGAGAAAATATGTATGCGGTAATGTAAGGTCCATCACTATGTAAACAGTTATATATTGTGAATCACAATTTGTTATTCAGACAAATTTCTAAGCGAAGAAGAAGATCTCTAATAACCTCTAAAAAAACCTTTGAAAGTTTATACAATGGTGATCCTGATGATATAATATCCCAAAGGAACCAACTCCGACTTTCTTTAAATCAGGGAAAAGAAAAAGATATTTGTAAATTGAAAGTTTAAAAAAAAAAGGTGTTGACGAACCGCTGTTCAGGAGTTTATAGAATTCATAAACAACTTGATGTCGTTACCACACAGCTCTGGTGATGCAGAGCGAAAGTTTTTGAAATTTCATTAACGAAAACTAAATTGCCAAATAATTTTGAATTTAAAACACTAAATAACATAATGTATTGCAAGGAATTGAATTATTGTAAGGACCTTCTCTATGTTTGGTCTACAAAAGACTGTTCATTTCTCAAAATTAACTAAGGTAGTATAAAATTTGATTCATTATTATTCAAGTAAAAGTTCTGTTTTTGATTTCTTTATGTTTGAAAAGTATAATTGATTAAATAAAAGTTCTGTTTTTGTTTTCTTTTATATAGTAAATACTACACTTTAATTTGAAGAAAAAATGAAACATGAAGCAATAAAAGATAATTTAAAAAAACGTTAACAAAATATAGTATTAAAAAATACCGACAAAATTTGTGGTACATTTTTTCTAAAATTGGTGCATTTTTTCAAAGTTTTGGTACACAAATTTTTTTTTGGAATGGCAACCGTGGTTGTAATAGGCTGCTGTCGTAGCAGAAATTAACTAAGCCTTAAAGTATACAATATTTTTTTTCTTTTGGTTCATATATACCCTACAGTTCTGAGCGCTAGTTCGTTGCCGGTGAAATAATCACTTACCAGGAGCCAGCCACTACTTACAAAATGGCGTCTAGCCATGCGTTTTTTTAATTTCCGTTTTTGTATGAAATGTCCGCAAATAGGGTCAATCGCCACCGCCTCGATGACCCACGAACTAGTGAAATAGTGCAACATATTAGGGTCTTTAAAGAAACTACTTACATTAGACCCCATGGAACGGCCGGTAAAATAAGTGCTTACATGGGACCCCATAGAACGGCCGGTATAATAAGTGCTTACATCGGACCCCATTGAAGGATCGGTAAAATAAATGCTTACATCGGACCCCATGGAGGGGTCGGCCATTATAAATTAAAAAAAAATTACAATTACAATTACAGTTTTTATTTAATTTTAATTTTTCTTTATTTTAATAAGTCGGATACTTTTATTACTTTAAGGCAACTTGAGTTTTAAAATATCGTTTTTTTTTTTGGAGCTGCAAGGCCTTTCTCAACTGGTCCTCAGTTATTGAATCTGGAAATAATGGATTAAAAAGTCTTAATAGATTAAAGTGGATAATGATTTTTAAATAATTATCTTTTAAAATACTCACCGATCATAACACCAAAGAAATTGTCTTCTTTTTTTCGCATTCCCCTGTCATTATTTCCATAACGTAGATTTTCTGTCATAATTTCCACTTCCTCTTCTTTAGGCACATTGTCGCTTTCCACTGTAGAACTATGCATTATACTAACTGCTTGATATTCTTTTATTATCTGTTTATTTAATATTTTACACATTAAACATATAATGCATACATAAATTATTTTTTAAGTATCTCACCTAATAATTGATCGCGGATCCGCTTTGCACTTCTCAACTCAAATGCTTGCAATAATTTCATCATCTAGGAAACACAGCTGCGTTTGAGTAAAAGAGTAGCACAAAATAAAACAAAGACGCGTAAACAAATAGCGATGTAAAGCATAATCGAAGTTTTGTCTTTAAACTTGTGTATGCTTTTTCCACAAAATAACAAAAACAAAAGCGATGCTTACCGTTATTTTGTACTTATGCTTTAATGCGCATATATTTATTAACTAGGTGGTTCGACGTTCGATTACTATAGGGTTAATCTAGTTAAGTACCCAGGTAGTGATCGACGAGGTAAGCACTTATCCAGGGCCAATCGCAAACTCGAGTCGACTAGGTGGTTCGACGTTCGATTACTATAGGGTCACTTTAGTAAGTACCCATGTAGTGATCGGCGAGGTAAGCACTTACCCATGGCCAATCGACACCTCCAGTTCTGCAGGGTATTTATACCTATTATTTATTATATTATTTATTTATATGTTTATTGTCCTATTTAATTTGTTTAGTAGTAGAAAATTATTTTTTGTCTGGGAAAATGGTACTAAATCTTTTGTCATGTTTTTTTTTGAGAAGTGGTTATCCGTGGGCCTGAAAGCTCAAAATAGCGCCATCTATTGGAGGACTATGATACTTGCAAGCTTTGATTGCTCGATCAGCTGATCGTCGTACCACTAACCAAACAATACATAGGTGCGTCAAGTCATACAACCAAAACGTATCATTAAAAACAGTATTATTGCAGCCCCAGTCGGGCCGTGCGCTGCGATTCGAACACCGAGCCTCTTCGGCTCATTCGAAAATTCGAAGTTCTAACGCAACGCGCAGCGTTGAGTTCAGTAGCAGATCAAATGCGGACGGGGCACGGGCGTATTTCGTTGCGCTCTGCTTTCGTTTCTATGTATGCGTGTATGTATCTACATGCTCACCTATATCAGTATGTGTATGCATGTGAAGTTTTGCAACGTGCAGTTGCCTCGCAAACAAGCAGCGCACGTCAATTTTGTTTTGCCGCGACGAAAGTTTTGAAGATGAAGACAACAACAATTGCTCGCGATCTATATGTTTGTAGTTAAATGGCACCTGCATAAGGACCGCGTTGGCTCTGCTGGTGGTTTGCAAGCCCAACATGTTGTGGGCCCGGGTTCAACTCCCGATCGAGAATATATTCATATTTTGTTTATTTTTTTAATGCGATTTAAATTTTTTCATTCCCTTTCTAATGATTTTTGATGACTTACAATTTTGTAATTTTAAATAATAAAATAAAGCTGTAATTCTTTTTGCAAGCACTCAAATTTAAAAAAAGTTTGAACTTTAAAAGGCTGTTTTTTACATTATTCAGATAACAGTAACATTTTACAATAAAATATTAATTATATTTGTAACACTATGTTTTTGATATTTATATTTAAATTCTTTCCAGTTTTAATTTTAATTTATTAGAAAATTTTCGAGGAAAAATTAGAATTAAAACTAAAACTAAAACAAAAATGCATTTATCTTTTAAAAAAAGATTGAGCTTTTAATAATAATAATTGTATTATTTTTATTTATGAAATGATATTGTTATCTGAATAATGTAAAAAACAGCATTTTAAAGTTCAAACTTTTTTTAAATTTGAGTGCTTGCAAAAAGAATTACAGCTTTATTTTATTATTTAAAATTACAAAATTGTAAGTCATCAAAAATCATTAGAAAGGGAATGAAAAAAATTTAAATCGCATTAAAAAATAAACAAAATATGAATATATTCTCGATCGGGAGTTGAACCCGGGCCCACAACATGTTGGGCTTGCAAACCACCAGCAGAGCCAAAGCGGTCCTTGTGCGAGTTCACATTTAACTGCAAACATATAGAACGCGAGCAATTGTTGTTGTCTTCATCTTCAAAACTTTCGTCGCGGCAAAACAAAATTGAAGTGCGCTGCTTGTTTGCGAGGCAACTGCACGTTGCAAAACTTCACATGCATACACATACTGATATAGGTGAGCATGTAGATACATACACACATACATAGAAACGAAAGCAGAGCGCAACGAAATACGCCCGTGCCCCGTCCGCATTTGATCTGCTACTGCTGCGCGTTGCGTTAGAACTTCGAATTTTCGAATGAGCCAAAAAGGCTCGGTGTTCGAATCGCAGCGCACGGCCCGACTGGGGCTGCAATAATACTGTTTTTAATGATACGTTTTGGTTGTATGACTTGACGCATCTATGTATTGTTTGGTTAGTGGTCGTACGTCCACACCAAAATGGATAAGCGATTACCTTTTTGAGTAGGATTAATTGTCAAATTTCCGAAAAGAGGTTTTTGTTTTTGGGTTTGTTTGCAAGAGAATTGTTGACATGTTAGGGGCAAAACCTGAGTGAAAAAAAATTTGAAAAAGTGCATGTGACTGAAATTAAAATATACCTCAGTTAAGTGGTTGGTGAAGTCAGATGCATATATCGTACTTGTAAGTATACAATGCGGCTAAAATGTATAATTGTTATACTGATGCGTTGTGTTTTTATTCGCAAAAGTGCAGCTTTGCCGTCCCCTTATGCCATAGATGGTTGTCCACTTCAGGAGATTGTCCTCTTATATCAAGTGCCGTTTTCCTCATTAGGGTAAATATCTTTTATAAGTATATTTAGTTTCTTTGTCGTTCTAAGTTTAGTTTTGTGTATTTTTTTTTTTTTTTAGATTCGGCACCCAGTAATAAAACCCAGTTTATAAAACCAAGTTTTAAACATAACTTGATACAACCTTTAGTATAAACCCTAAATTTGTATGTGGAGGAATTTGAACTTAATTCCACCTGAAAATTCACCACACTATAATGAGTGATTAACGGCCAACAACAAAAGCTTCAAGTCGCAGCTTTGCTGGCCGCATCAGATGTTTGTACACCACAAACAGATGATCTACATAAACGGCGGTAGCTAGAGATAGCTCCAGACTCGCACTGCGCAACGGAGAACTGCTTCCAAGCAGGCTGGCTTCGTCTGCTGTCGAATAACCACTTACGTCTGGCAGCCTCGCCGGAATCTTCAGCTACGGATTGCGCTGTTCCTATGTTATTGTGACATCGAGGCCGAGGGAGAATAGCTGAATGTCAGCTTATGTTTCTTTTTGGTTTTTGGATTATTGTTAGTTTATGTTGTTAAGTGCAAATGGGCATTTTTAAGTGAGTGTTAATAAGTGTAGTGCGATGGGATGGCTTTCATTCGTACAGAGTAAAGTTTCTGATTGCGGTCAACTTGGTGGCCGCCAGTGCGATCTCTGTCTACGAATGATTGCAAGTTGACACACAGCCTCCTCGTGGCACCTCCTGGGTAGCTATCCTAGCATCCGCTAGATAGCGAGCTAATGTGTGCAGCGAGTCATGCGAGTCAGACGGTAAATGGTTGAGCGCAGGGTTTGGAACCCGCCTCTGAAAAAAGAAGCCCAAGGAAAACCAAAGCGAAAGCCTCGGAAAGGATCCCCCCTTATGTTGACGACCACCGCAAAATGAAAAAGGACTACGATTTAAGGATATGCACCTGGAATGTCCGAATGCCTCTATCCATCTGGCGGATGCCCTCGAGAAATTAAAGGCGGTAATCCGCCATCCAGGAAATCAGATGGACAGGCAAGGTTGCTCCAAGCGAGCAAACTGCGATATTTACTACAGCTGCCATGCGGAGAGGCGCGAATTTGGATGCGGATTTGTAGTAAGCCGGAGACTTCGCCACCACGTCTCCAATTTCACCCCAGTGAGTGAACGGCTGGCTACAAACCGCGTCAAAGCTAGATTTTTCAATCTTAGCATAATTTGCGCGCACGCCCCGATGGAGGAGAAGGACGATGCTGCTAAGGATGCATTCTACGCGAGACTCGAGGACACATACGACCGCTGCCCAAACCACGACGTGAAGATCATCCTCGGGGACTTCAACGCAAAGGTTGGGCGCGAACGCATCTTTGACCGCACCGTCGGTCAATTCAGCCTCCACGAGACCACCTCGAACAACGGTTTCAAGCTGATTGACTTCGCCGCGGCGCGAAACATGGTAGTGAGTAGCACCAGATTTCGGCACCTGGACATCCACAAGGCCACGTGGCTGTCCCCTGATCAAAAAACGCGCAACCAGATGGATCATGTTGTGATAGACGGAAGGCATGCCTCAAGCGTGATGGACGTGCGTACGTTTCGTGGAGTCAACATAGACTCGGACCACTATCTTGTCGCAGCCAAGATACGCATGCGGCTATGCCGAGCGAAAAACGTACGCCCCATCACGCAACGAAAGCTCGACGTCACTAGGCTGCGATCACAACGTACAACAACAGCCTACTCCACTCACCTCTCGGAACTGCTCCACCAACCAACCCCTCTTCCTGTTGACGCCGGCGGACTCTGGGCGCACATATCCCACTCCATGCGAGCTGCCGCTGAAACAGCCATTGGGTTCAAGCGCCCACCCACACGGAACCAATGGTATGACGAGGAGTGTCGCGTCGCAGCTGCGGCAAAAAACGCCGCCTACAGAAGAACGCTGCAGTCTGGCGCAAGGAAGGAAGAGAGGCGGCTTTTTAGACAGAAAAAACGGGAGAAAGAAAAGCGAGAGTGCGAGGAACTCGAGGTGTTGCAGGACAGAAATGATGCTCGAAAATTTTACCAACAAGTCAACCGTCTGACACATGGTTTCAAGACCGGAGCATCTAACTGTCGAGATGAAAACGGGAATCTGGTTACAGATACGCAGTGCACGCTGAGGTTATGGAGGGCGCATTTCTCCAAGCTGCTAGCAGGCGATGACGGCACCAATCCCGCCGTTGGAGGAAGCAGCCCGATACCACCAATCGACGACAATGTGGATATACCACTACCTAGCCATGACGAGGTCCGAGTTGCTATTATGCGACTCAAAAACAACAAAGCAGCCGGTGCTGATGGACTGCCTGCAGAGTTGTTTAAGGCCGGCGGCGAAGAGCTGATAAGGTGCATGCATCAGCTCTTCTGCAAAATATGGCTAGAAGAAAGCATGCCCAACGATTGGAATCTCAGCGTCCTTTGTCCTGTGCTGAAGAAAGGCGACCCGACGATATGCACCAACTACCGGGGAATTAGCCTGATTGCCATCTCATATAAGGTCCTATCGAGCGTAATATGTGAACGACTGAAGCCGTATACCAGCACACTGATCGGACCTTATCAGTGAGGCTTCAGACCTGGCAAATCCACCATAGACCAGATCTTCACATTGCGCCAAATCCTGGAGAAAACCCACGAAAATGGAATTGACATACACCATCTCTTTGTCGATTACAAAGCTGCATTCGATAGTCCGACACGAGAACGCCTATATGCCACCATGTCTGAGTTCGGTATTCCTGCAAATCTGATACGTCTTTGCAGGATGACATTGAGCAGCACCATCAGTTCTGTCAAGGTAGGAACGAACCTCTCCGAACCTTTCAATACCGTTCGAGGTTTCAGACAAGGCGACCCCTGTCGTGCAACCTCTTCATCTTTGTGATGGAAGGGGTCTTGCGGAAAGCCGGTGTGCATCGAGCTGGCACTATTTTTTATAAAAGTGTCCAGCTCCTTGCTTACGCTGATGATATTGACATTATTGGCCGCATCAAGCGTGATGTCACTGCTGCATTTGTGGGTTTGGGTTTGGCGGTAAACGAGGGCAAGACGAAGTATATGCTGTCTACAAGCAGGGAGGCGCGGCGTCTAGACTCCCAGGTGGTAGCAGACAACTATACGTTCGAAGTGGTCAAGGAGTTCACATACCTTGGCACTGCCATTAACACCAAAAATGACGTCAGCCTGGAGATCAAGCGAAGAATCACACTTGCCAATAGGTGCTACTTTGGTCTGAGTAGGCAAATGTGCAATAGGGACCTCTCTCGGCGAACAAAATTAGCACTCTACAAGACACTCATCCTACCCGTGCTCTTATATGGCGCAGAAGCATGGGTAGTGTCAATCACAGATGCAGCAGCGCTTGGAGTGTTCGAGAGGAAAATTCTTCGCAAGATCTTCGATCCCGTTCGGATTGGGGACGACTTTCGCATTCGGATGAACCACGAGCTGTACGAGTTGTACGACGACGTGGACGTGGTCCGGCGCATCACGATACAACGTCTGCGCTGGCTCGGCCACGTTGTGCGTATGGATGAAGAATCTCCAGCTCAGAAGGTATTCGAAGGGAGAGTCGACTACGGGCGACGACGAAGGGGACGACCAAATCTTGGATGGAAGGAGCAAGTAGAGCAGGACCTTAATCTGCTGGGAATTTCTAATTGGAGGAGGCGCGCGAAGAGCAGAGGCGCCTGGAGGGAGACGCTGAGGTCGGCCAAAACCCGAAATGGGTTCTAGTGCCACCTAATAATAAAAAATAATAAGTGTTGTAAGTGTAGTATGATATGGCGAGAAATTTGAAACAACAACTTTTCTTGGGCCCTCATAATACAAGTATCACTGTATTGTATAAAATAGCAATGGCAATCATTTAAGAATACATATAAGGCAACGCATATAGGCAAAATATCATTTTAAAATTGTATTTAATTATAAAACCCAATGTTGCATACATTTGTATGTACATATGTATGTATGAATTGCACTAACAGGTCATAGCAGCCAGCTTTTATGCATGCGCAAAAACACCCTTGTTACTCTTATTCCACAGCTTCACCACAGACAGTCACTAACAAAAGGAAAGTCTGTTTCACTCTTACTAATTGATAATATATAACATACATATATGAGTTAGAGCTTTTGGTGCATCTCATAACTACAGCTGCTACTGCAGTCCCAGCGGTCAATGACCTTGCAAGGCTGGCAAAATACAGACCTGCATTGAGTGACAGTCATCAGCTGATCCTCATACAATTGCTTGCGCAGAGCTTTACTCACTAAAATATAGATCATGTTTGCCTATATTCAGTGTGCTTTCCATCATTCTCAATGAAGTAAATTAGTTCATTTTAATTTCATTATTCTTAAATTTTTAATAATTTTCAAAACAAAAATATTTAATTATATTATTTTTATGCAAGATCATATTTTATATTTATAGGTTAATTATTTTTAGTCTTTATTTATTTATTCTTTCCCTTTTGCTTTATTTGATAAATTTCCGCCTCATAAACACTTACCATGTTAGTTCGTTAAATTATTTATTTATTCATTTTTCTTGTCATTTTGGTTGTAATGTTGTTAAAATTCACATCACTTTCGTCATGTGTTAATAAATTAAGTATGTTCGCTTAATTGCATAATTTTATTTGGAACCATGCATCACCAAGCAGGAGTAGGTTAGCCGAACCATTTCCTTTTAGGGATCCTGCCAACAGTTATTTTTGGCCTTAGAATGCAGGATCACGGTAGGGTGGTCGTCTGCACACAATAATAGCAGTGTTGCATTAGAGAGTGGCTCCGTCTTCTTTGTTAACCTACCTTCCTCTCCTTCCCTTTCTCTTCTCTTCCAACATTGTTTAATGTATCCTTCCCACTACTCTCTTCCTAGTCTGTCTTCCCATATGTACGCGAATTTTTAATGTATTATTGTTATTTAGTGGTGCGTCTTATCTTGTGAACCCCATGCTTACTGAGCAAAGCCCGGAAAAGCGCGTACGCCTAACTTCAAAATAAGTAAACACTTGCACTTTTATTTGTAGATTCAGTTTTTATTTTCACTTTTGCTTTTTAGTAGCAAAGACATTTGTCATGCGCACAAAGAATGTAGAACATATAATACATGGAAAAAGCAATAAAAGTGGGCAGGGGGACCAAACTAGAAATTAGATCAGTGTGACTGCACGTGTGACAAGGTCACACGCACAATATACTAGCTTTGTCGCTATCGATAACAATCGATCGCGACCACACTGTCAGCTGTTTTGAGTGGTCACACCTGCCATCATCTGGCATTAACACCTTGCATTGTGCTTACCCATAAAAGTGGCAAGAAGGGGAGAGAGCTGCATCCGATTCCGAAAGAAGAAGAACCACTGCAAACCGCATCGACTTTCTTGGGCATCTGGAGTCTACACATAAGCAATACAAGCATATCCCAGCTATTATTGACGGATTCACAAAGTTCTGTTGGCTTTACCCGACAAAGACGACGACAGCGCAAGATGTCACAATGAGGCTACAGACGCAGAGCTGAATGTTTGGAAATCAGTAGTTGGAATATCAAGTTTTCTCACAAATCTAATCTAATAACAAGAATTTGTGCAAGGAAGTGTTAATTAGGTTCACCTGTCATTAATGTCAATTTAGGGGTAATAAAAATGCAATTTAATTAGGGTCACCTGTGGAAATGTCAAGTGTGAGGTAATAAAAATGCAATTTAATTAGGGTCACCTGTGGAAATGTCAAGTGTGGGATTTGTGTGACGAATCGTACGTGACCCGAGACGGGGCGATGAAAGGATCGGGGTCGGGGGCGTTTCGTTACACAAATCCGTTATCGATCCTTCGGAGTCGGGGTCGGGGACGGAGTCAAGGTCGCGTGGCCCGAGACGGCATCGGGGTCGGGGTCGCAGTCGAAATGCGTTTCGTAGATCGTGCTCGAACACGTGCTACGATACGCTCTTATCATTAACGAACGTAGCGTACATTGACAATCAGGGGCGCAGCGCTGTTCACAAAACGATTGAACGCGTGAACGTCCACCTCGAAAACGTAGTCGGAGTCGGGGTCGCATGTCCCGAGACGGGACGGTGAGGGGATCGGGGACGTTACGAAACGAAAGGACGGAAACGTAACGCAGCGCCACATCCAAGACGATCGAATGTGTGGACGTCTAACACGAATCAACGTTACGAAATGTGATGAAATATGTTCGGAATCTCAATGCTACCTGTAAAACGAACGAAGGCGTCACGCCCACTTATCTCATCAATTCGAATGTATTCGAAATCGGAGCGGAGGAAGGAACACGTGATGAACGTTAAAAAAGAATGGGAACGTGATGTAATTCAGACGAGAGTACAACACCATTTCCAAGACACTTGAAGATAAAATAAAAAATCTGAAAAAAAATCCGAATAGTGCTGTAAAAAAATTCCATTTCCCTTAAAGATATATAATTCTTCTTTTCATGTTCTGTATGTAACATAATTTTATTTCCAAATACATTGTTTAAAATCGAGCGAACAGTATAGAAATGACAGGCACATGTATCGACTCCATCCTCCACATCGTTATGAGCCCAACAGCAGGATGTGAAATGTTGTCCATGAACATTAGAAACCAATGGTCCATCACATATTCTATTATTAAAATATTTCAATGATTCTGATAAATATTCCATGTGTTCAGGAAAAATTTTATCCTTAAACATTTTTATAAAATTATTAATTCCAGTTATAAGTTGTTGTATCGAAATATGAGTTGTGAAGTTGGTTTTGTTTTCAGTCAATATTATTTTTAAATTTCTTTCGATCCGTTGACGTCTACTCGTAATGATTTCCAAAAGGTGAATGAAGAAATATTTTGAGAAATCATTATACGATACGTTGAACTAATCCGGTCAGTGGGGTGTATTCAACTAGACGATTGTGAATGAGAAGGCAACATACCTTTGTATTCAACTCACTTGGTACTCTTAGTTCAGTTGAAATTTTAACATCAATTGGCCCTGATTTGACCGACTCGTTTTGATATGAAAGATCAACAACAACAATAGGAGCCTTTGACTTGAAGTCCAGTGGTGATAAAAGTGCACAAGGCTCCCGGTTGTAGTAACTCTGGAATTTCACGTACATATCATACAAGACAGCAAACCGATTTTCATTGAATTTTACATTTAAATCTTCATATGGATAGACTTCAGAATTTAAATACACTTTTGCATTTCTCAAATTGTTTGTAATTAGATTACCATTTAATGTAAACGTAATGACTGCAAACCGTGGACGTTCTCTATTTGCAGCTAGCTTAACGTTCCATACATGATGAGTCCCCTATACCAACGAGGGATTTATATAACAATCCCAGCTGCGGAATGAAAGTGGAAGTGTAGCTCCACTTTTGACTACATTGAACATTTTAATTTTAGTAGTATCGCTTGAAACAATATGGGGTACTTTCCAACTAATGCTCTTTATAGCAATTTTATGTTCAACACCTCAGACTGTTTTTTCAAACATATCATTCACATTTTTAGCTAGCAAGAGAATGAGTTCATGTTTACAATTTAATATAACTTTTTTATGATCTTCAGCGAATCCCATTAGCATTTTTAGTGGTATTGAAAAGCTGAAATGTCCTTCGGAAGATATACTCTCTCCTCCACTCCACCCGGCATTACGATAACATAGTGACTCCTGTCGGCCAATAGAAAGAAAGTTTTTCAGAGTAGATGTGATTCCAGTAAACCGTGTTCTATCCAGTTCGCATCCGTTCAATTCATATCTTATTTCATCCAAAAACAAGTAAGAAAGCTACAGTCGAGTGTACTCGACTGTGAGATACCCGCTACCCATTTTGAATAAAAGAAATATATTTTGCGGTATTTTTCTCAAAATAACCCGTTTATACTACAAAAATACTAAAAATATACCAAATGGTATATTTGGTATATCGATAAAGTACCGCATTCAAAATATACCATAGACGGCACGATATACCAGATTGTTAGCTAAAGCAACTAAGACCCCTAGTAAGTGGGCGTTTTTGCCCATACAAAAGTATTTCTTTAATAACTTTCACAATTTTTATCTGATCGCAACCAAATTTTCAGGAATCATAACTACCATAGTTATTATTGTATATACCAAAATTCGCAACTTTAGCTTTAAAACTACGCTTGTTATTCGATTTTTTGATTTGCGTGGGCGGAATTGGGCGTGGCAAAAATTTGAAACAAACTTGATCTGCGTGCAAACATAACAAATGCTGTCGAAAAAAAATTATAGCTCTATTTCTATCTATTCATACGGACAGACGGACATGGCTAGATCGTCTCGGCTGTTGACGCTGATCAAGAATATACACCCAGTCCTTTTTTTACGCGATCTCTTTTTACGCGATTTCACTTTAACGCGGTTATTTTTGCAGCGCAAATTTCTTTTTTTACGCGGATTTTTCACTTTAACGCGATTGCTTTTTTTGCGTTTTTTGCTTGTTTACATATTTTTACGCGTAATATTTTTTGAATATAATACGGGGAAGTCCCAACAACAAAATTTTACTCTATGTGTATCAATTATTGCAAATCTAGTCATAAGTCGGATCAATCAGAGCATCAATCCATAGTTCTTACTATTGATTCTGATACAAATTCTAATGATATCAGTGCCGGCCATCAAAATAAGCGGGAAAGAATAATTTCCACTTCGGATAATGACAGTGATTAAACAGCATTCAACGATTTTTTCAATAAATCTACCTATGTTTTTTTGTTTTCTTCTCTTTTATATATGGTTTATGTTTTGTATTTTTTATTTTGTTATGAATGAATAAATCATAAGTCTGAAATTTAAAACTTATTGTATTGTTTTTGATTTTTTGCGCGTATATTTTGTTATACGTGATATTTTTTATATTCGGAATCAATTCGTTAGTTTATATTGGAAAACTAACCATTTTTACGCGATTTTTTTTACGCGATTAGTGGCAGAACCAACAATCGAGTAAAAAAAGGACTGGTTGTATATACTTTATGGGGTCGGAGATGCCTCCTTCTACCTGTTACATACATTTCCTGCCGGCACAAAGTTATAATACCCTTCTACCCTATGGGTAGCGGGTATAAATAGGCCATGCAATTATTTTTAAGCAAGCCGGCAACATCATTTGTTCAAAGTGGAGGAAACTTTCAGACGGCAACACATACAAATCTTGGTTTTGTATTGTAATACGAACTTCATCATTTGTTTTGAAGTTCTGCTGATATGGGTAATAAGTGTGATATTCTTTTTTCATTGTGAGGTTTATCTTGCACAAAAAAAAATTTCATTCATTTGAAATGAAGGTAGTAATTTTACTGAATATTAAATCCAAGCGATTTTAAAATCAGTTTATTTTTTAATGATACTGCATGTCGTGGATATGATGGTCCTCGAGATGATAATGATGATGATGATGTTTTCACTTCACCTTTACATTTAGTAATGGGAGTTGTGAGGTGATGTGACGATCTTTTTTAATAAAAATCATTCTGTTGCTCGTAAATGAAGACGAATTGATATAGTTTCCCCTCGAAAATTGATTAATTCCCCCCTCCTGATCAGTTATCCGTACTTCGAGCATGCTTATTTCTCTAGTGTTGATAGGTAAATAAATCAAGTTTCGTGGTGTAATACTCATTATCCCGGAGGAACATTGATTCCAAATTCATAAAGCACATGATTTGGTATATTACCCACATACGAGCCACTGATAATGTTGCATTCCAATCTAATTGTATTTACTTTTAAAATATTCACAGGGTTATCTGATACATAAATTTCAGTATTGTGCGGTTTTAGAATACGTTCACCAAATCTAAGTAGCTTTCCAATACTTCGTTCACGATTAAAAAATACTGTTTCTTTTTTAGTGGTAACTTGAACTTTCAGCGTATTGTTGTTGGTTTCTATTTTGAACGCATCATAAAAACCATACCTCTTTAGGACATCAATAATATATGTTGCAATCTCTTCGAGTTCATATGATCCAACAGGTATTTCTATACATTTATTTCCAATATGAAATAGATAGTTCTCTCTATCGACGTTTGGTATAGAATTGTATATGTGAAAGTCAATGAGAGCACACTCATAATTTCGATTTAATTCAATTTGTGGGAAAAAATTTTCGGTTATAACTGATGTGTTTCCATTTAATGCAAATGTTAGTGATGTAGACATTTTGAAGTCTGAGTTTGGACTGTTGTTTAATCATCACCTCATTAGTTTTATATCCATATTTTTAAAGTATAATGAATTGATCAAAACCTTTTCTGTATCGCCCATTTTTCATATCATCATCTTTAGAGATTAGTAGAAATCCAAATTTCTTCTCCCAGCATTTTCGTGAAATTTCCATAAATGATTCATAGTCCATGTCACTGTTTACGTGATCTCGATATATATGACGCATGTTCAAATCATCTTGTTTAAGCATTATAATAAAATTAGCATTGTCACGTATTAAATGTTTCGGTATATGTGTGTATGTTTGGCATAAATAGAATGAATCAATATTCTTATGTCTTCCCATACAAAAATAGTTTCGGATATTATCCTGCTTTTCACATGCCACATCATCGAATATCATAATGGAATTATTTTTAGCTTCGTGCGGTGATAACACTCCATCGTTTCCGGAGAACGTAAAATATCCCATTCCTTTAATTGGTTTGATAAGTTTTTCCAAATATTCATATTTGGGTTGGTATAAATTCTTTGAAAATACATAAATATTTTCAAATTTGAGACCGTTGGGACTCTCTAAAAGACTAAGCATCACATTGGTTTTTCCACAATTTGATGGTCCAACAATTAATGCTCTAATTGTATTGGGTAGCAAAACACTATGTCGAGGTAGTTGATTATTCTCTCCATGTCCACCACCCTTTATGTTTCGTACTAGTATGCTTTTCTTTTGTCTTAAAAAACGCATGCTAGTGAGAGAAGTACTTCATTCAATGGGAAACGTTTGTTGATTGAGGTTTGTAGGGGTGAGCATTATCCGTTAATTTGCAATTTGAATTTAAATTGTATGGCGGTATCAATATTTGCGACGCGACTGTTGTGCAAGCTAACAGCTTTGCGCGATAACATTTGCATTCGATGATAGATGCACTCGCCAACAGATGTTAGTATATTATATTAATCTATTAATCTAATCTATTAATATTTGCAGTGAGTTGGCAGGATCACTTTTGCCATTCACAGTAGTATCGTATTAAATAATATCGATATCGAACTTAGATTAAACAAACAATATCGATATACACGCTTAATCTAGGCTAGACCATCTCTTTTTAATTCAAAAACTAAAGAGACAAGTTGTGCCGCAGCAAAATATTAAAAATAAATCTGACGACATCCGTCATAATATTAAATATATTTATTATTGGTGTTTCTCGGGAGTGCGCACTATTCAAAGTGCATATTTTTGACATTCTTTGGCCTTCTCTTTGGTTTAATAAGGTAACTTGTTCAATCATATAACGTAAATTCAAATCAAAAATCGTATTGAAATGTAATTCCTATTTAAATTTAAATTTGAATTTTATATTTAGTATATTAAGTTAGACATAATTGAAGAGTAAGTCCTCATATTTCAAATAGGTATGGTATGTATATAAAATGATATAAAAGCTGTTATATATTCTAATCCCTTTTGAAGTTTACCCAGCTCATCAATTCATCAATCATCAAAGGCCTGTCGATATCGATGCAGTAAGAAAAAACAGCGTATAAATAGTATGTGTAAGTACGGCATAGCCGCACCGAATTCATTTGTAAATTGTATATGGGTAATTCTCTGAGGGATGTCGCGTGCGACCAGCTTTTCAGTTACAAAAAAAAACATATTCTGAAACAATTTTAAAAATAAGTAAAGGTTATTTTTATAGCTCTAGAGTAGTACTTTAATTAGAGCTAAGAATGGTTTTGGAATTTTTTTTCTGTTTTGTTTTCTGTTCTGATAATTGCAAAAATTAACAAATTCGTACGCAAGACCAAAAAATGAACGAATTTATATGTTTTATCGTAAAACAGAATAACTTACTAAAATCAATCTTAGCTCTAAAAATAGTGCTAATCCAAAGCTTTAAGAAAAACCTTCACTTAATTTTAAAATTGTTTTAGTTTATGTTTTTTTTTGTCACTGAAAAGCTGTTCGCACGCGATATTTACCAGAGAATTACCCATATGACAGCTATTATTATGATTACTACTATTATTAGTATTATATTCATACCCATCCTATTAGGAAATACTAGGCAAAAGTAGTATAGTAGGCAATAATGCATAAAATGAAATTTTGTACATGCATTAAAGTATTTTTGAAGTCTTTAGGTCTTAACATCGTTGAATAATCATGAAGTCGAAATAAATTATAAAGTAATGGGCACCTGATATTACTTGTTGATGCTTAATTTGGGTAAAGGCATAGCGCCAGAAGCTTTTACAGGTTGGGAGGGTAAGGAAGAACAAAATGCATAATCTTCTTAGCAGGTCTATCGGTTGATAGCCGATCCTGTCTGTTCCGGTCTTAACTCTGTCTACCTTCTTTTATCTGTCAGGCACGGTGGCTTACTAGGTGTCAAAAGACCCACCCCACTTTCCCTGAGTCGACAATGTAGGCAGAGTATGCTTCCAGTTTGCTGCCCACTCAACGGGTCGTCTCATAATAAGATGACGCCCTAGACGTGTTCGTTACATGTTGCTTTAAAATGGCCAAACGTTTTTATAATTTATATAGTTCGAAATCAAAACTCAAACAGGGTAGTGGTCTTGTAAACAATATAATAGACTCTCTACCTTTTGAGTCTCATATACCCGGATACAATTACTGTGGACCTGGGACAAAGTTAGAGAAACGATTAGCACGTGGTGACCGTGGAATCAATGCTTTGGATGAGGCTTGTTGTTTAACGTGTGACTGGGGTATGTTTTAAAAGAACAGAATTCGTGCACTTCTGGCTTTGGCTCCTGCTAAGCTCGACGGATTGGGGCGGGGATCTTTCTGCCTTTAAAACATTCACACTTAACAAGTGCACTGGGTGTGTCGGACAAAAAAAAAATAAATAATTGAAAATCAAATATTAGGAAAATATTAAACGGACAAGACTTTGGCTCTTAGGAGAGAGGAACCTGAACCTCTTAGGAGAGAGGAACCTGAACCTCTTAGGAGAGAGGAACCTCTTCTTCACCCTCCCTACCATGGCAACATAGATCTTAAATATTGCCCCTTTTTAAAGGTAATTACCAAAAACTAGCTTTGGACAGGCATGACCTCTGGAGTACTGGCGACGGACTCCATTAATAACACTTTAGTTATTCATTTTCAAATAACAAATTAATTTTTATACCCGCTACCCATAGGGTAGAAGGGTATTATAACTTTGTGCCGGCAGGAAATGTATGTAACAGGTAGAAGGAGGCATCTCCGACCCTATAAAGTATATATATTCTTGATCAGCGTCAACAGCCGAGTCGATATAGCCATGTCCGTCTGTCCGTCTGTGTGTCTGTCCGTCCGTCCGTATGAAACACTGGATCTCAGAGACTATAAGAGATAGAGCTATAATTTTTTTTCGACAGCATTTGTTATGTTTGCACGCAGATCAAGTTTGTTTAAAATTTTTGCCACGCCCACTTCCGCCCCCGCAAATCAAAAAATCGAATAACAAGCGTAATTTTAAAGCTAGAGTTGCGAATTTTGGTATATATAATAATAACTATAGTACTTATTATTCCTTGGTTGCGATCAGATGAAAATTGTCGAAGTTATTTAAGAAATACTTTTGTATGGGCAAACACGCCTACTTACTAGGGGTCTTAGTTGCTTTAGATGACAATCTGGTATATTGTGCCGTCTATGGTATATTTTGAATGCGGTATTATATCAATATACCAAATATACAATTTGGCATATTTTTAGTATTTTTTGCAGTATATTCGGTATATTTTGAGAAAAATATCGCAAAATATATTTCTTTTATTCAAAATGGGTAGCGGGTATCTCACAGTCGAGTACACTCGACTGTAGCTTTCTTGTTAATAATAAAAGAAATTAGAAACATAAGGTTTTGAAAATTGAACTCTAAGTCTTCTCATAGATGAATTAAATATGTTATTATCGAGAAAACGATTACGCAAAATAAAGGTATGTCTTGGGAAAATCAAATTTAAGATGTAAATGGTACTTTGGACTCACCCATCACTGCGTCGTAGAGCTCAATTGACGAGACTGGTGTAAAAATAAGTATACAATTTAAACCTTAAATTTACCCTGACATACTCGGCAATGTTAAATAATTAAATGGAGAAAATCTTTTAAAGTTCAATTTAGTTAAAGTTACAAATTCATAATTAAGGTTATAGAAGTTAGTTTTTCAAATTAATTCAATGTATATAAATTTCAATTCAATGTTAATTAATAAAGCAAAAATAATATAATAATAATATATATATATAAAAAGCAAATTAGTTAGATTTCAGTATATAATGTGCATAATCATACAAATAAATTCATTTTAGTTTATACACAATTTTGAAGGCACCACATTCGACATGGCCGAGTTGAAAGTCAACTTCTTGAGAGAGGGGGGGAAAAAAAATAACAATAAGTCTTAGTTAACTTCCAAAAACTGGATTCTATATAAACACAATATTCAGCCTAGCACATATCAGGGAAAGATCAGCCTAGCACAGATTTGGGAAAGGTCAGCCTGGGACCGTCTCTTGAGCGGCAGCGATAGTAATCGCTCAAAGCAAAATAAACTTGTAAATGCACTTTAAGCTGATGATGATGATGTTATTCGAAGTCAATACAGTTGCATGATGAAGTACAGACGATGATGAAGTTTGGACGAAACATCAATTATTTATAGCTGAAAAGAGGTTTCGTAGCCAATAGATGAAGCCTTTAGGTGCGAGTGGTGCCACTTGCTCGTAGGAGCCAATGGGTAAGCGGGAACCGCTGGCACTGGCAAAAATGCACTAAATACAAAAACAAAGATAAGTATGGATTCATTCAAGAATCAAAATCCATACCTGGCCAATAATAATTATTCACTTTAAGATGAAATTATTTCACTGCACAACTTTGGAATTTTGTCCCGCGTGGACTTTTTCTTTTAATTTAAATAATTTGTCGCTGCTGTTTACAGATTTGTTCTGTAAGCACCAAAGAGTTAAGCTGTACTAATTTTGTGAGCTCAGCGCCAGTCCAGCCAATGCCTCTTATCTCGAACGATTTACGAATCTACCAACAACGATCTATGATACGAAACGGTATAATCGTACGATGCGCGGGTGGTGACAAACAAATTTGAACACCAAAAGAGACCGCGACTACAAGAATAGAGAAGAGGGGGGAGACGCGGTAAGCTTGCGCTGCCTCGCTATCGACCAGAAAAAAAAATTATGATCAAAACAAAATTAGCAGACAAAATAGATAAGAATAACAGATCAGCAGATTTAACAGAGGAGCAGCAAAGCAAACTTAACAGACTGACTTAACAGAACTCCTAACAGAATAGAAAATTGCAGAATGTACTTTAACAGAATCTCACCTAACAGAATCCAAATTAACAGTGTCGACCTAAACAACCACTTTGGTCAAATCCGACCACTACAGCGCAGTTAAGGCTCGAAAAGTCTTAGTTTGAGAGTCCTTAACTGAAAAAGGGCAGGATTTATTAAGACCAATTTATGCCGTAATTTGAATGTCTTTCAAATGGTACACTCCGATTATTTTTCCAGACTCATTTTCTAATTCATAGTATGAAGGACTTAACTTGCGACGCACTCTGGTATTTTGAAAAACTGGTGCCAGTTTAGCGCTAAATTTTTTTACTAGCATTGCTCTGAGTAAAATTCCGAGCATAAACTTTATCGCCTTCCTTCAACTGAATGGTTCTGCTACGCAGGTTATAGATTCTAGCATTAGCGTCATGAGCGGCAGATACATTAACTTTAGCTTTTCGCCGAATAATTTGTAAAACGTCATTCTGTTGCAGAGCCGTATCATCATTCAATAAGCTTAGTTTTCTCAAAAGCTCATAGTCTTGTCCATTAAGCAGCATATTTTGCCCGAAAGCCAAAAAGTATGGAGAATATCCGGTACTGCTATGAACGCTGACTCGAAGAGCTCCGCTTATTTCATTTAGATTCTTATCTCAATTAGAGTGGTCTGTACCAATGTATGCACGAATGGCGGATAGAACAGACCTATTCAATCGTTCGCTCGCATTGGCCTTTGGCGAATATACTGCAGTGCATACATGCGTAATGCCAAAACGGGTTAGAAAAGACTCAAATTGAGCCGAACGAAATTGTGATCCATTGTCTGTCAGTATGACCTCTGGAACACCAAATGTATAAAAAATATAATTCTGTAAAAATTCACATATTCGGTGAGAGGTAAACTTTTTAAGCGGTTACAAAAAGTGAAATTTTGTATTGTGGTCTACTATGATCAATAAGCCAATGTTACCGCTTTTAGATCTTGGGTACGGACCGAGTAAGTCCACGTATAGCTTTTGAAAGGGTCTCTCGGAGACCAAAGGCTTGCCCAGCGGGGGTCGTAAAACGATATTCGGACTTTTAGTGGTGCGGCACACACAACACTTGGAGACATATGTAGTTTCGAATTTGCGTTACTATACCGGGCCAGAAGAAATATCTTTTAAGTTTCTCTATCATTTTTCCGGTGCCACAGTGTGCTCCATCAGGAAAATCATGAGCTCTGTACAAAATGTCTTCTCTTAAATATTGTGGTATCCACAACTTCCACGCTTGGGCCTCTTGTGTGACGTCACCGGTTGAGTGCTGTGTTCTTTTGTACACAAAATTATCACAAATTTTTAAATCTGGCAATTTAGACTGGTTTTCTTTGATCAGCTGTATAAGGTCCAGATAGTCTTGAGATTGAAACTCTTTAGATGTTAAGTCAACTATTGGGCCGCTGTCGGAAAGTTCGGAAATCATGGGTTCATTTTGCCGAGATAAAGTATCCGCCACAATATTCTTAGAGCCACTACGATGCTTAATCTCAATGCCATTACCTTGCAATGTTACCGCCCGGCGTCCTAAACGACCGGTCAGATCCTTTTGAGACATGAGCCATTTAAGAGAGGCATGATCAGTGATAACTGTACAATTTTGCCCTTCTATGTATGCTCTAAACTTCTTAACTCCTCTTAACACTGCCAGACAGTTCGAGTTCCGTAACGGTGTATGATCGTTGGGCCTTTGACAATTTTACCGACATATATGCAATGGGCATCTCAACACCATCTAAATCTACCTGTGCTAAAACACACCCAATGCCATAGGTACTCGCATCGCACAACAATAAGAATGGCTGGGAAAAGTCCGGAGTTTTCAAAATAGGTGCCGACGTTAATTTTTCTTTTAAGTACTTAAAAGATTTTTCCGCTTCTTCGTTCCATTCTAATGCCTTATTTTTCTTTAGCAGTTCTGTCAATGGGAAGCTGACGGTGGCATATTGTTCAACGAATCGTCGATACCAGCCAGTCAAGCCGAGGAAGCGCCTCATCTGTTTCACTGTTTTGGAACAGGAAATTCGTTAATACTTTTTATTTTTCCTGGATCAGTTTTCAATTCCCCATAACCAATAATGAATCCCAGGTATTTTACCTCGCGCATGCAAAACTTAGACTTTCCAACATTTATGGTAATATTGGCTTTGCGCAAACACAAGGTCACTTCACGCAGCAAAACCATATGGGACTCAAAATCGTCAGATAACAGCAAAAGGTCGTCAAGATATACAAAAAGTCTAGTACGAAGGTATGGCAGAATGACCTGGTCCATTAATCTGCATAATGTCTGTAAGGCGTTGCATAGGGGTATTTGCCAAAAGGCATCTTTCATGTCCAGACTACTAATGAAACGTGCAGGGGGTAGGCGACTTAAAATGCCATCAATGTGAGGCAGAGGATAAGCATCCTTTCTGGTCACTTTATTTACCACCCTCGAGTCTAGACAAAGACGAATCTTTTCTCCCCTTCTAACAATAACAGAGTTACTACTTCATGGGCTGTTGGACTCCTCGACCTAGATCCAACATACGGTCAACCTCAGAAAACATAAGTTTCTCGATTGCCGGAGATATGGGCCAATGCCTCTGTTTAACGGGTCGGGCATGGTCTACTTCAATCCTTTGTTCCAATAAATGAGTGCGACCAAGCCCTTCGTGTCAAAGGACGGTAGATCTTTAATAACTTTTTGTAAATAATTGTTTTGAGAATTGGTAAGAAAATGGGTTTTTGGGTCTTCAACTTCTCCTTCTGCCTCATCCTCTATTTCTGAAAAGGATGGTTCTAATATTTGCTCAAGCAGTCCGAAAGCTCTCCAAAAGCCAATTCCTAGATACACATCATGACTTAAAGTTGGAATGATATAAAATTCGATAGGATTCGTCCTATTTCGATACGAAACATTTGATATTATTTTTCCAATGACTGCACTCTTAAAATTAATAGCAGTTCTAATATTTCCTGAGCATTTTTGAACTTTGTGCTTTTGCATAATCACGGTAGCAGCATTGCTACCAAGTCAACTTATTGATGCACCTGAATCAAGCAAAGCTACATATTTCTCGTTTTCAATTTCAATATCACTATACAGACGATTGTCGGATTGCATAAAAATGGCAGAGACCAATTTTTTCCTAACCAAGCGAACCTTCTTCCAAAACGACCGAATTCTTAATGTTGAACGTCTGGGTTTATTATTAATTTTCAAGTAGTCAACGTTTCCTAAAATTCGTTGATCAACTTCACTATATTTACTAAAGCGAATGGCTGTAGAATATCTGAAGAGCTCGCCTTTTCCTCGCTTTCTAGGTTGAATGCCGGTGTGTGTGTTTGTGACCGGGCATCCATGCTCAATATTCTTATTGTTGAGGATGTGATAGGATGTTGTTGGCTATCACATCCTTGTGCCGGTTTTCCGACGCATTGCACGACTTACAAGTCGGCTTGTAAACATTTCTGGCTCCGCAACCATAACAGAATATTGACCTGACCTCCAAGCAATTCTCAAATCTATGTTGATGTAGGGGCGCTGAAAGTTCCAAGATTTTCCTTTTCCCGAAATAAAACACTCGTGGTTTTCACTATTATATATATTTGTATATTTTCAAACGTTCGGGTTGTTGGACGCACAGATTTGGGGGGTGTTTTGTAACCGATCGAAGAGAATCGTGATTCAAAACTAGTCTTAGAAAAAATGCCGACGGCATTTCGTTGATCTGTTGCGCCGAGCCGCGCTCAGCGGTGGTGAGTTGTGGGAGAGAGAAGCTGAGAGCACTGGAGCTTGAGTGCAGTCTTACGCGTGAGCGCATTGCTAGTGAGCGAAAAAGCTTTGAGTGCTTTTCGGTCGGCGGAGCGGAGGTGTGCCACTCACTTAGCAATGCGCTCGCATCAACATTCTCCCCCCCCTTGCAATATTGGGATTGCAAAGAATATCAAACTTGGGAGGATACCCGGCAGGACAATATCAGGATAGATAGAGTGGGTAATGTCTTGGAGCGCAATGTCGCCGTGCAGACTCCTTCAGCGCCCACGCGAGTGGTGGAGAGGCCCAAGGACCCTGGCATCGACTCGCTGATGCGGCTTACGGGACAACACGGAACCAACTCGCGCTTCGAAAGCCGCTGTCCCCATATGTTGCCTGACCGCCGCGGTGGGGAGTATGCTCACTCCTTTGCACTGAAAAGTACCGTCAGGGGGAGCTAGGCACGGGCCTGGTGCGTGGGTGAGTGGGCCTGTAAATGCCGGCCTGGGAAACGTTGACATAGGACGTCCTTGGTGGTTCTTCTCTGGAGGGTGCCGGGTGGTCGCGTCGGCTCCTGGGCTGGCGCGAGGTTGTGCCGGGAGGCACGGAAACCCCGCGCGGAGTGACCGGTGCCATCGGTCTAGAGGGAGACTTCGTCTCCGTCCGGGATCGTTCGACGGACCGTCGAGCTGAAAGAGGTTCAGAGGGGGGTCCTGTCATAGGATCGATCATAGAGGCTCGTTCGACGGACAGTCGAGCCAAAGGTGTCGAAATAGACTTCAAGTTGGGTCCTATTATTGGATCGATCATAAAAGTTCGTTCGACGGAGAGTCGAGCCGAAGGGGACGAAACGGATTTTGAGTGGGGGCCTAATGAAGGCGTGAGCTTAGAGGTGCGCTCGGACAGTCGAGCCGAAGAGGTCGAAATAGACTTTAATTGGGGTCCTAACAAAGGATCGAGCTTAGAGGAACACTCGACGGACAGTCGAGCCGTAGAGGGTTTCGAGTGGGGTCCCGTCACAGGACCAGTCTTAGGGGTTCGTTCGACGGACAGTCGAGCCGAAAAAACTGAAATAGATTTGGAGGGGGGTCCTGTCACAGAACCAATTGTAGGAAAGGTTCGGACGAGAGCCGCCGAGAAGAACGGATGGGAGGATATCCGCGCCTAAAAGCACGTCTATCTGCGAACTCTCATAGAACTTGGGGTCTGCCAACTGGATGCTTGGCAGATTTTCGAGGAGTGTTTGTGGGACTGTACATGAGGGCAGATTCCCCGCTAACTGGGGGAGGACGTACGCCGACGCATCGATCTGCAAATCGGGTCTGACCGGGGAGCCAATTAAGAATTGGCAAAACTTTCGAGGCTGGGCTGCCACAGCTTGAGTCAGCCCAGAGACGCGGGCTTGCACGGATGTATACGGCATCCTCAAGCGCTTGAACAACTTTTCTGAGAGGAAGGTGGCTTCTGATCCGGAATCGATCAGAGTCCGAGCTGTATAGCGGACGCCGAGATGGCATACGTGAATGACAGCTGTGCTGAGCAGAACACCTTGTGTGTTAACTGCCATGAAAGATTGGACGTTAGCTGACTGGGTGGAAGTGGACTGTATTGGAGATGGAATGGGGGTTGTGACTGTCGGCGCCGGGTTCACTCGATGCAAGAGTGTATGATGACGACCCTTGCAAGTAAAGCAGCTGTGCACAAGCACTCGGCCAGGATATGGCCTCGTGCGAAACAATTTAGACACAGCTTCTGTTGCTTTATATAATTGACCCTATCGTTGATACCCATCTGGAGGAAACGAGGGCACAAGCGAATCGGATGATTCTCCCGGGAACACAATTTGCAGAACTGGGTTTTCGAAATCACCCGACTCTCAAAGGAGTTGACCTGCTTGGCGACGGGGGCCTCCTTGCGTGAGGCCCGTGAAACCGTCGGAGCGCTCGTGCTGGCTGACACTTCCGCTATCGCTTCTAGGGTGCGATACCGTTCTAGAAGGAAAGCGTTAATGTCAACCCACGTTGGAATGTCGCTCTTATTTTGTATGGACTGTTCCCAAAGAGAAAGGGTCAATTTGGGGAGCCTCGAAGAACACAAGAAAACCAGGATGCAATCCCAATTTTCCGTGTTGATCCTTGAGTGCTCTAAGGCCGTCAGGCACCCTTGAATGGTGCTCTGCAACTCCTGAATGGCTGCACCCGACTCTTGCCCAATGGCGGGCAAATTGAAAAGGATTCTCAGCTGACTGTTTACGAGCAACCGTTTGTTCTCGAAACGCTCAGTCAAGCTGGACCACGCCGACTAAAACCCTTCATTGGTCAAAGGAGACTTTGACACAATGGCATGGGCTTCACCGCTGGTCTTGGAGTTGAGATGGAAAAGTTTCTCAACTTCCGACAGTCTTGGATTTCGGATGTAAATAGCCGTGAATAAGTCTCGGAAGGTGGGCCAGCGAGTGTAATCGCCTCCGAAAACTTCGGTGTCGCACGGAGGTAAGCGACACCCTGTGGACATGAACTGCACGGCTTGAGGTTGTACGGGTGTACGGGGAGTGAGTGCCTGGGATGCATCAGCTATTTGCTCACTTAACTGAGCGGAACACTGCTCATAGAGAAGATAGCAGTAATCATACTTTTCCTGAATAGTAGGCAACTCGTCTGTCGTCATGACGCAGGAGCAAGCCTCGTACTCCTTCTCGACCTTGTCCCACAAGGCACGCATCTGGTCCCTCCGGACCTGGCACGTGTACAGGGACGGGCTGTCAGTAGAAGGCTTGTTAAGTCGCGCTGATACGGTCAGTCGCGGCGATGAACTTGGTCAATGCCGAATCTACTACATTGTGTGCCATTTTACTTTGCGAACGAGTAACAATTGGCAGCCGAGGAATTGGGACGGAAGCAACCTTGGTCTTGGGAACAGACGGAGGTTTCGTGACGAGGATCAGACGCTTGGTACCCGAAGTGGGCGAAACACTAGCTGACCGTGCGGGGACCTCCCTTTTGGTGTGAACCGACGATGTGCTGGATGCACGAAGAGCCGACTCCTTCTTGGATCTAGGCCAAGGGGGGTTAATCGAAATTCTAGCGGCGCTAGTAGAAGGCACGGACAATTTAGCTTTAGTCTTTTCGGGTTTGCCCGTTGACATGCTACGCACGGAAAATAGAAAGTAACTGGTTTGAAAACCAGAAAATCACAAAAAATATACCAAAAAATACCAAATGGAACTTGGTTTTTTTTTCTATCAGGAAAACGGCCCAGATGGTGGAAACGAGACGGAAAGAACGTAGCAACTAGTAAAAAATATACCAAAAATACTAGAAAAAATACCACAGGCAGTGCTGAGGTATTTTACACCCAAATGGGTACGGACTGCGGAAACAGGCGATGAAAGCAAAGGGACGGGGCAGGGGAAATTTCCCGCGACAATCAAACAAATGTTCGTCGACTGCAAGGACAAAAAAAAGAATGCACAGAAAAAATACCAAAACACAATATGCTGGGGAAAACACAAATGTAGGTAAAATGCGCTGGATGGAAAAACAATAAATAAATTATCACAATAAAAAATTATTTATATTATATTTTATATTGATATGTGGTGGAAGTATAATTGTGTATATAGGTGTGTATATGTCTGTGTATGTGGGACACTGGCTGGAGTAAAGCCCATACACAGACAATTAAGCTGGGAGTTGCTCTTAAAATACACACACAGAATATATCACTTGGCAAAAAATAACAAAAAAAAGAAAGGGTAGGGTATGTCGGGTGCGACTACCGCTGCCCTGCCAATCTGATACTTCACTCGCAGAAGTACTTATGCACGCTGTTACAGCATGCACAACAGTATGTACGTATGTATGTATGTATGCTTGCACTGCGCTGCCAACGTCTAAGCAAGCGAAGTGCACGTATGTTTGTATGTAACAAAAAAAAAAGAGAGCGAGAGCAAGTGCGGCTGCCAGGCAGTGTTGCCAACTTGGCTATTTTCTAGCCAGATTTGGCTATTTTGCATGACCTAAAACTAGAAACCACTCAATTTTGCTAGAGCCTGTTATGTTGGCTATTTCACAAAAAAAATTTGCTATTTTGTAGCTATTTTAAATTATTTCTAATATTTGATTATATAATATTTATTTATTTAAAGTCGACTAAAAAAAAGTGGACCTTCAAATTTAATTTTAGGAAATCGTATATTGGCAATAGAGACGTTGTTTGTGACTATCGATATATACACACCACGTTTACCGCCCAGCGTGGTGGAATTGTGTATTTTAAATACTAAAATATTATTTACCCCTTTGTAGCTTTTGGGTACTTGGTATTTTCTCAACATCGTTTCGCGCTCGCAATGCTACCATCTTTACATTCAAATTCACTGATTATTGTATTTGTGCGGTTGTTTCTTAAAATGTATAAACAAAAAGTTCGCGATGCTTGGTTGGAGGATCCCCAATTTAAGGACTGTATTGCAAAAGATTTAACTAACAAATCAAAAGCATTTTGCAAATATTGCAAATGCACATTAAATGCAAAGATGTGGGACTTGAAATCGCACTTTGAAACTAAACAAGTAAGAAAGCTACAGTTGAGTGTGCTCGACTGAGATACCCGCTACCCATTTTGAATAAAATCAATATATTTTTCGGTATTATTCTCAAAACGTACCAATTATACAACAAAAATACTAAAAATATATTTTGGGGTTATATTATTAAAATATACCAAATATACTCAAAATACTAAAAATATACCGAATGGTATATTTGGTATATCGATATAGTACCACATTCAAAATATACCATAGACGGTACAATATACCAGATTGTCAGCCAAAGCAACTAAGACCCCTAGTAAGTAGGCGTTTTGCCCATACAAAAGTATTTCTTTAATAACTTCCACAATTTTTATCTGATCGCAACTAAATTTTCAGGAATCATAACTACCATAGTAATTATTGTATATAGCAAAAAATATACTCTAACTTTAAAATTACGCTTGTTATTCGATGTTTTTGATTTGCGGAGGCGGAAGTGGGCGTGGTAAAAATTTTAAACAAACTTGATCTGCATGCAAACATAACAAATGCTGTCGAAAAAAAATTATAGTTCTATCTCTTATAGTCTCTGAGATCCAGTGTTTCATACGGACAGACGGACAGACACACAGACGGACATGGCTAGATCGTCTCGGCTGTTGAAGCTGATCAAGAATATCTATAAGGCTAGTTGCCTTAGTTTTATTATAATATAGTAAGATATAACGTAAGTTTAAGTATAACGTAAGTTTAGGATAATTGATTATTGATAATTTAAATACTGCTGAATACGATGACACGCACGGCTGTTCTGCTTTACTGCTGATCACGGTTCTGCTCGTACTGCTGCTGTTCTCGTATTGCCGCCTGTTCTCGTACTACTGCTTGTTCCTTTCTGTCGACTCTGATTTCTGCTCACGCCGGCTACTCGATACTTCCTCACGTCGAGCAATCGATATTTGCTGACACCGATATATCGATGTCCGTTCACACCGATATATCGCCCTTTCCATTTTACATTCGGCCACCCTGATTCAGTCATCAGCCTCTGATGACCAGGCTTCTTCGTTGACCTCAGCATAACGCCATAGCTTCATGTTGTCGACGCTTGTAGCGGTATTAATAGGCCCTTCTGTGTTACCAACTTTACGCACCTCATATCGACCGCTACGCTTTATTTTTGTGACCTCATATGGCCCCAGATATTCGCTAGCTAGCTTCCTACCAGCCGCAAACTGCGTACGGCGAATGGCAACGAGATCTCCAATCTTATAGTCATGTTAGTTCTTCCTGTTCTTATCGAACGCTTTTTTGTAGTTATCCTGTGCATGCTGTATTTCATCTTTCGCTTCTTGCCGAGTCTTCTGTCGCTGTTGTACATTTCGTCATCTAGCATCTGTAGAATTCTGCAATCGGCCTCATTTCTCATCTTAACGCCAAACATAAGCTCGAATGGTGAGCGCTTCGTAGACTTGTGCGTGGTACCATTGATGACTCGCTGCTCCTTTGGTACAATCTTAAACCATTTGTCGGGCTTATTTACAGACACCTTTGAGATTATGGCCAAAATTGAGCGATTAACGACTTGGCCGTTTCCTCTTGGGACTCCGGTGGTGCTCCAAATGTGTTCGATTCCATTCTCCTTAACATACGACTCAAATGCAGCGTCGGACCAATTCCTCAGCTTCTGCAGAACTTCCTCACTGCTTGTGGTTTTAGTTGGATACAGTAGTTGGAATATCAAGTTTCTATCCAAATCTAATTCTTGTACAAGGAAGTTAATTAGGGTCACCTGTCATTAATGTCAATTTAGGGGTAATAAAAATGCAATTTAATTAGGGTCACCTGTTGAAATGTCAAGTGTGAGGTAATAAAAATGCAATTTAATTAGGGTCACCTGTGGAAATGTCAAGTGTGAGGTAATAAAGATGCAATTTAATTAGGGTCACCTGTGAAAATGACAAGTGTGGGATTTGTGTGACGAATCGTACGCGACCCGAGACGGGGCGATGAAAGGCTCGGGGTCGGGGGCGTTTCGTCACATAAATCCGTTATCGATCCTTCGGAGTCGGGGTCGGGGTCGCTTGTCCCGAGACGCCCTCGGGGTCGGGGTCGAGATCGCTTGTCCCGACACGCCCTCGGGGTCGGGGTCGCAGTCAAAAACGATTCGTAGATCGAGGACGAAAACGTGTGACGAACACGTGCTACGATACGCTCTTATCATTAACGAACGTAGCGTACATTGTCAATCAGGGGCGCAGCGCTGTACCCAAAACGATCGAACACGTGAACGTTTACCTCGAAAACGTAGTCGGAGTCGGGGTCGAGGTCGCGTGTCCCGAGACGGGACGGGACGGTGAGGGGATCGGGGTCGGGGTCGCAGTCGAAATACGATTCGTAGATCGTACTCGAAAACGTGAGACGAAGTCTCTTTAACGAACGTAGCGTACGAACGCGCGAACACCCACCTCGAAAACGTAGGTCGTGGGGCAACGCATCATCCTAGACGATCGAAACGAAAGGACGGAAACGTGGCGCAACACAACATCCAAGACGATGGAATACGTGAACGTCGTAACACGAATCAACGTTACGAAATGTGATGAAATATGTTCGGAAGCTCATCGCTACCCGTAAAACGATCGAAGGCGCCACGCTCACTAATCTGATTAATTGGAATGTATTCGAAATCGGAGCGGAGGAAGGATCACGTGATGAACGTTAAAAAAAGGATGGGAACGTGACGGAATGAAGACGAGAGCACAAAACCATTTCCAAGACGTTTTCAAAAATCAACAACCATATCACCACCAAACAAACAAGTAGTTTTGTATCCAAATGTGTTGTCCCTACACTAGAAAATCTGAAAGGAAATCCGAATATTGCTGTAAAAATTCCATTTCCCTTAAAGATATAGAATTCTTTTTTTTTATTGATCTGTATGTAACATAATTTTATTTCCAAATACATTGTTTAAAATGTAACAAATTAACATACATTTTTATAATTTTTTTTATTTTTGTGAGCGAATAGTATAGAAATGACAGGCACATGTATCGACTCCATTCTTCACATCGTTATGAGCCCAACAGCAGGATGTGAAATGTTGTCCTTAGACATTAGACACCAACGGACCATCACATATTCTATTATTAAAATATTTCAATGATTCTGATTATATTCCATGTGTTCGGGAAAAATGTTATCCTTAAACATTTTCATAAAATTATTTATTACTGTTATAAGTTGTTGTGTTGCAATATGAGGTGTGGAGTTGGTTTTGTTTTCAGACAATAACATTTTTAAATTTCTTTCGATCCGTTGACGGGTACTCGTAATGATTTCCAAAAGGTAAATGAAGAAATATTTTGAGAAATCATTAGACGATACGTTGAACTAATCCGGTCAGTGGGGTATATTCAACTAGACGATCGTGAATGAGAAGGCAATATACCTTTGTATTCAACTCACTTGGTACTCTTAATTCAGTTGAAATTTTAACATCAATTGGCCCTGATTTGACCGACTCGTTTTGATATGAAAGATCAACAACAACAATACGAGCCTTTGACTTGAAGTCTAGTGGTGATAAAAGTGGACGAGGCTCCCGGTTGTAGTAACTCTCTTGGAATTTCACGTACATATCATACAAGGCAGCAAACCGATTTTCATTGAATTTTAATTTCAATCTTCATATGGATAGACTTCAGAATTTAAATACACATTTGCATTTCTCAAATTGTTTGTAATTAGATTACCATTTAATGTAAACGCAATAACTGCAAACCGTGGACATTCTCTATTTGCAGCTAGCTTAACGTTCCATACATGATGAGTCCCCTGTACCAACGAGGGATTTATATAACAATCCACGCTGCGGAATGAAAGTGGAAGTGTAGTTCCACTTTTGACTACATTGAACATTTTAATTTTAGTAGTATCGCTTGGAACAATGTGGGGTACTTTCCAACTAATGCTCTGTATAGCATATACATATATATCATATTTTTAGCTAGCAAGAGAATGAGTTCATGTTTACAATTTAATATAACTTTTTTATGATCTTCAGCGAATCCCATTAGCATTTTTAGTGGTATTGAAAAGCTGAAATGACCTCCGCAAGATATACTCTCTCCTCCACTCCACCCGGCATTACGATAACATAGAGACTCCTGTCGTCCAATGGAAAGAAAGTTTTTCAGAGTAGATGTGATTCCAGTAAACCGTGTTCTATCCAGTTCGCATCCGTTCAATTCATATCTTATTTCATCCAAAAAATAGGCCATACAATTATTTTTAAGCAAGCCGGCAACATCATTTGTTGTACTTGTGCCCGAATTTTGGTTAGTAATTTTACTAAGTGTCCCTTCAAAGTGGAGGAAACTTTCAGACGGCAACACATACAAATCTTGGTTTTGTATTGTAATACCAACTTCATCATTTATTTTGAAGTTCTGCTAATATGGGTAATAAGTGTGATATTCTTTTTTCATTGTGAGGTTTATCTTGCACAAAAAAAATTTCATTCATTTGAAATGAAGGTAGTAATTTTACTGAATATTAAATCCAAGCGATTTTAAAATCAGTTTATTTTTTAATGATACTGCATGTCGTGGATATGATGGTCCTCGAGATGATAATGATGATGATGATGTTTTCACTTCACCTTTACATTTAGTAATGGGAGTTGTGAGGTGATGTGACGACCTTTTATTATAAATAATCATTCTGTTGCTCGTAAATGAAGACGAATTGATATAGTTTCCCCTCGAAAATTGATTAATTCCCCCTCCTGATCAGTTATCCGTACTTCGAGCATGCTTATTTCTCTAGTGTTGATAGGTAAATAAATCAAGTTTCGTGGTGTAATACTCATTATCCCTGAGGAACATTGATTCCAAATTCATAAAGCACATGATTTGGTATATTACCCACATACGAGCCACTGATAATGTTGCATTCCAATCTAATTGTATTTACTTTTAAAATATTCACAGGGTTATCTGATACATAAATTTCAGTATTGTGCGGTTTTAGAATACGTTCACCAAATCTTAGTAGCTTTCCAATACCTCGTTCACGATTAAAAAATACTGTTTCTTTTTTAGTGGTAACTTGAACTTTCAGCGTATTGTTGTTGGTTTCTATTTTTAACGCATCATAAAAACCATACCTCTTTAGGACATCAATAATATATGTTGCAATCTCTTCGAGTTCATATGATCCAACAGGTATTTCTATACATTTATTTCCAATATGAAATAGATAGTTCTCTCTATCGACGTTTGGTATAGAATTGTATATGTGAAAGTCAATGAGAGCACACTCATAATTTCGATTTAATTCAATTTGTGGGAAAAAATTTTCGGTTATAACTGATGTGTTTCCATTTAATGCAAATGTTAGTGATGTAGACATTTTGAAGTCTGAGTTTGGACTGTTGTTTAATCATCATATCATTAGTTTTATATCCATATTTTTAAAGTATAATGAATTGATCAAAGCCTTTTCTGTATCGCCCATTTTTCATATCATCATCTTTAGAGATTAGTAGAAATCCAAATTTCTCCTCCCAGCATTTTCGTGAAATTTCCATAAATGATTTATAGTTCATGCCACTGTTTACGTGATCTCGATATATATGACGCATATTCAAATCATCTTGTTTAACCATTATAATAAAATTAGCATTGTCACGTATTAAATGCTTCGGTATATGTGTGTATGTTTGACATAAATAGAATGAATCAATATTCTTATGTCTTCCCATACAAAAATAGTTTCGGATATTATCCTGCTTTTCACATGCCACATCATCGAATATCATAATGGAATTATTTTTAGCTTCGTGCGGTGATAACACTGCATCGTTTCCGGAGAATGTAAAATATCCCATTCCTTGAATTGGTTTGATAAGTTTTTCCAAATATACATATTTGGGTTGGTATAAACTCTTTGAAAATACATAAATATTTTCAAATTTGAGACCATTGGGACTCTCTATAAGACTAAGCATCACATTGGTTTTTCCACAATTTGATGGTCCAACAATTAATGCTCTAATTGTATTGGGTAGCAAAACACTATGTCGAGGTTGTTGATTATTCTCTCCATGTCCACCACCCTCAATGTTTCGTACTAGTATGCTTTTCTTATGTCTTAAAAAACGCATGTTAGTGAGATAAGTACTTCATTCAATGGGAAACGTTTGATGATTGAGGTTGCTATAAAATGGTCAAACGTTTTTATAATTTAATTAGTTCAAAATCAAAATTCAAACAGGTTAGTGGTCTTGTAAACAATATAATAGACTCTCTACCTTTTGAGGCTCATATACCTGGATACAATTACTGTGGACCCGGAACAAAGTTAGAGAAACGATTAGCACGTGGTGATCGTGGAATTAATGGTTTGGATGAAGCGTGTAGAGAGCATGATATTGCATATTCAAACAGTAAAGAGTTGAGTGAACGTCATAAAGCTGATTCAGTTTTAATTGAAAAGGCTTGGAATCGTGTAAAAGCTTTAGTAGTATTGGGAGAGAGAGCAGCAACAAACATGATAAAGTCGAAGAAAAAATTTTGAATGGGATCAAATCAGGAGAGAAAGAAAAGAGTGAAAACATCATTGACTACAATAATCAAAAAGGCTACAAAGGAATTGAAAAAAAAAATAAACCGCTTGATATCTTGAGTGCAATAAAAGTTGCACGTAAAGCAGTATCGAACTCGATGGGATGTAGGAAAAATGTTGTTATTCCACGGGTTATAAATGTACCCAAGATAGGTGGGTTCTTACCACTTGTCCCAATTTTAACAGCTCTGAGCGCTGTGGGTAGTTTAACGTCAGGTAGTGCAGCAATAGTAAAATCTATTAACAATGCAAAGATGGCTAAACAACATCTAGAGGAAAACAAGAGGCATAATAAAAAAATGGAAACGGTTGCATTGGGAGCTGGCTTGTATTTACAACCATACAAATATGGATATGGTATATCATTTGCTAGAAATAATCAAAGACAAAAACGCGTTCAAAAAAACTAATAGGTAAGCTACCCAAGAGAGCATTATCAAACTTTGATATAATGAAGTTTGCCTTTAGAAAGATTCCTCATTTTCGAGGTGTTTATATGAAGGATCAATTACCCAAATTTCCACAACATTTCGAGTGTGGAATATACTCAGATATTTAGGGAAAAACATAGTACAATTATGAACGTTTACAAAATTTAGGGACTGTAGGAGCAGTAGCAGCACTTAATAGCAGCAGCAGCACTAGACACACACACACCCTCAGACACACACACACACACACACACACACACACACACACACACACACTCACACACACACACACACAGACACACACACACACACAGACACACACGCACACAAACACACAGACACACACACATTCTATGCGAACCCTACAGACAGAAATCCCCCAATACGTGGGTCGGGGACAGATGTGGTAAGGCAGCGGTGTGGAGTTGCGGGGGAAACCCGGCGATGATGTCAGAAGTCAAAAGCGGTAGCTTTTTTGTTCGAGCCAGGATAGGCCCGATCTATTTCTATAGTTGCTATCTGCCTCCATCCATGGATCTACAAAGCTTCAGGGCGGCTACGGATGAACTTGCGGATGACGCGAGGTCAAAGACGCCATGCCTCATTGCAGGGGACTTTAACGCTTGGGCCACGGAGTGGGGGAGCGCGAGGACCAACGACAAAGGTCAAGCTCTGCTGGAGGCGCTGGCGACCCTGGATGTAGTGCTGCTAAACTCTGGCAACCAGTACACGTTCAGTAGGGGTAGTATGGGATCCACCATCGATGTTACTTTCGTAAGTAGCAGCCTTTCACGCAGAGCATCCTGGAAGGTATGCGGTGATTACACGCATAGCGACCACTCTGCGATTATTACGGAGATTGGTGGAAACCTGCTACGGAGAAGCACCCCCAGGAGACTCTCATATAATATGAGGTCCTTCGATAGCGAGGTCTTCAATTATATGATCAGAGGAGCAGAGCTGGATGGCACGGCGGAGGTTATGGCCAGCAAGGTAATGGCAAGGATAGCGAGTGCTTGCGATGCCTCAATGTCCAGGAGAGTGCAGGGAGGAAGTCGTCTTCCGCAAGTCCACTGGTGGAACGACGAGATAGCGGACGCAAGGAGAGAGTGCCTCCGAGCCAGGCGGAACTACCAGCGTGCTGCCCCTGGTTCCGCATACGAGTACCTGAGACGGATTCTGGCGAAACTTATCAAGGAAAGCAAGAGGGCGTCCTTCCAGCATCTGGTGAACGAGGCGGACAACGACCCGTGGGGTATGGCCTACAAGCTGACGATGAAGAGGCTGAAAGCGTTTAGGACTCCCAGTCCATCCTGCCCAACCCTCCTTGGCAGGATTGTGCGCGATCTATTCCCACTGCAGAGTAGAGTAGGAAGGCCAAATACGCTACTGCAAGGACATCGTATCAGCTTCCCCGCAGTTACTCGGGAAGAGCTCCGGGATGTCGCTAGAGGCATCAAGGTGAACAAGTCGCCCGGCCCCGATGGTATCCCTGGTCTGGCCATCAAAGCCGCCCTGGAGAATTACCCGGAGGACCTGATGAGGCTGTACAATAGGTGCCTAGAGGAAGGAGTGTTCCCTGCCCGATGGAAAAAGCAGTCGCTCGTGCTAATCCCGAAAGGGGGGAAACCTCCGGAGGAGCCTTCCTCGTACCGACCGATCTGTTTACTAGACACGGCGGGCAAAGCGCTAGAAACGCTAGTACGGGAGCGCCTGGAGGTCGCTATAAACCGTGCAGGGGGCTTATCACCATGGCAGTTTGGGTTCCGGAAGGGTCGCTCTACGATTCAGGCTATCAGCCAAATTATGGACAAGGAGGAGAACGCAATCGCGGGGGAGCGCTGGCTCTGGGGCAGTAAGGAGTACTGCCTCATCACCGCACTGGATATAAGAAATGCCTTTAATTCTGCCAGCTGGCATAGGATCTTGCACGCGCTGCAGCACTTCAATATCCCGAGCTACCTCACCCGGATAATTGCAAGTTACCTTAGCGACAGGAAGCTCTGGTACACGACCAGTACAGGCACTGAGAGCTACGAGGTCACTGGAGGCGTCCCCCAGGGATCAGTGCTCGGCCCCACCTTGTGGAACGCTATGTACGACGGAGTCCTCCGCCTAAGGATGCCGGACGGTGTGAATATTGTCGGATTTGCAGACGACATAGCGATCGTGACGGTCGCGAAGCACCTGACGGATATAGAGGCAAAGACGAATACTGCAGTCAAAGCAGTACGGGATTGGCTGGAAGAAGTAGGGCTCCGACTGGCGGAGCATAAAACCGAGGCCGTGTTAGTTACTCCAAGGAAAAAGGTGGAGCTTGTTAATATCGTAGTTGGGGATACAACGATACGCTCGCAGGCCACTATGACCTATCTCGGAGTCAAGGTGGACAACAGACTCAACTTTCGAGCACACCTCATGTACGCGGCGAGTAAGGCAGCAACCGCATCCACGGCCTTAGCCCGAATAATGCCGAACACAGGTGGCCCTAGGCAGAAAAGAAGGTTACTGCTCACGAACGTGGTCAGGTCCATCAGCCTTTACGCAGCCCCGATCTGGCTAAAGGGAACGGAGAGCGGCACCTTCCTGAGGCAGATGAACTCGGTGCACCGGATCTGCGCGCTCAGAATGTGTTGCGCATTCCGGACGGTATCGGGAGAAGCTGCAATGGTCCTTGCGGGAACAGCGCCATTCGATCTACAGGCAACAGAGCGCGCGAAGGCCAGGGATAGAGCCAGTATCATACAGGAGTGGCAGGCAAGGTGGAACAGCGGCACGAAAGGTCGGTGGACACATCGCCTGGTACCGGACATTTCAAGGTGGTTAGACAGAGGTCACGGAGAGATGAACTTTACCTAACACAATTACTAAGTGGTCACGGGTGTTTCAAAGGATACCTGCACCGTTTCGGCCATGCATCAGATCCTTACTGCGCCCACTGCGAGCCGCAGGTGGTGGAGGATGCAGAGCACGTCTTTCTGCACTGCGGACGCTTCGCAGGTGCTAGAGAAGAACTAGAAGCCCGCCTTGAGGGGCGTGTCGAGACGGAGTCCGTAGTCGAGCACATGATAAGCTCGAGGGAGAAATGGGTGGCGGTGAACACGATGGCAGTGGCTGTAATGAAACAGCTAAGAAGAGAAGAGAGAGCACGAATCCCAGCCAACCCAGAAGAGGGCCGATAAAGCCGAACCCTCCCCTGAAGTATTACCTCACGGCAGTTCCGGGGAGTGCGTTAAATGCGGGAGAAACAGGCGTTAGCCTGGTTTCGCAGGACCACTTGAACGTACTGCGGTGCGTCAACGTGCAGGGAGTAGGAAACCCAGTGCCGGCGGTTGTGAGGGGTGAGCAAGCGGGCCCCGGCCGTCGAGATCCAGCGACCAGCGGCAGGGTACTAGCCAAAAAGCAGAGTAGGATCATCCTACTGATGACGGCTTTCGAGACACAAACCAACGTCACGAAAGGATCGAAGGACGCAATAGCAGAGCTCGACGCACTTAATAAAAGAGCACTAGCGCTGCAGGAGTGAAAGGCGAAAGACGCCGCTCCCAAGAGTACTGGTACCCAAACGGAGGGCACCAAAAGCGAAAATCGACTGCCAATACCAAGGAAGCCCCAAGGACCAAGGTAATCCCAAGGACCAAGGGAATCCTTATCGAAAGCAGTGGGCAGGAGGCCGATGGGAAGAGGGGAAAAAGGCTCCTAGGGCAGCCAAATATGCAGATGTGCTGAAGAAGCCAACCCCGGAAAACTCAACCCATAGCGTCAAGGAGTGGGAAAAGTAAGGCCTAAACGATTGCGCAAGAAACCGGAGGCACTTATACTAAAAAGACAGGAGAGATGTCGTACGTGGACATCCTTCGAAAAATGAAGGAGGATCCGAACCTGAAAGAGGTGGGTAAGCTCGTCCGCAAAATCAGGAGGACTCAAAAAGGAAAATTAATATTAGAAAAGGAGGGAAAAACGCTGGAGACCGGAACATCAAAGAAGCGATAGAGAACTCCCTCAGCAATATTGCCACCGTGCGCTCAGGATCACAAAGAACGGCCCTGAAGTGCACTGGAATGGACGAGGCAACGAATGCTGAAGATCTTGCTCAAAGCATGATGACCCAATTTAGGGAATCGGGAGACCGGAAGTGCAAAGCCTTCGAATGATGAGAGATGGAACACAGATAGCGACCGTTATGCTAGATGTCAGTGATGCTATCATGGTGCTCAAAAAAGGGACACTAACGGTGGGATGGTCACGGTGCCGCATTACTCAGGATGTACAACCGAAGAGATGTTACAGATGCCTAGGGTACGGGCACCAAGCCAGCAACTGTAAGAATGCTGACCGATCAGACTGTTGTCTAAGATGTGGAGGCAGAGGACACAAAGCCAAAGGATGCGTAGAGAAGCCTTCCTGCTTAATATGTAAAGAGGATATGGACAGAAACCACGCTACGGGCAGTTCTGGATGTCCAACTTATAGGAAGGCCAAACAACAAGCAGGAGCTAGCAAACAGCACAATGCAGGAATACATTAATGTTGCCCAGCTTAATGTTAAACACTGCGGGGCCGCCCAGAGCCTCTTACAACAGACAGCAGTGGAACGGAAAATGGACTTGTTCCTACTGAGCGAACCCTACATCCCAAGTGGAGGGAACGCTGACATAGATACAATATTCGACGAGACAGGCAAGTCGGCAATAAAGTGCTGCGCGGATTTCAAGTGCAAGGAAGACAAAACCCCCTACGCGGTTTTGCCTATGGCAAAGTTAAAGGAGTACACTTCTACAGCTGCTATGCCCCTCCTCCCTAGTGACAGCCTGCAACAATTTGAGGGGATGTTAGAGGCGCTGGTGGACGAATAGACTGCGGAGGAGGCAAATGTGTCGTGCTTGGGACACGAAAAGAATTGATACTGCAATGCTTAAATACATTATTAAAGATATGGGGAATCCAGTAGGCCAAGCGGAAACTATGGTGGTGAATCTGAACTTGCTACTGGAAAAACATGTGATGCAACAATACCGCCAAGGAAAAACAGCCGCAAGAATAAGCCCCGGTATACTGGTGGTGTGACACACTGGGAAATATAAGGGCAGAACGCCACCAGCGAGAAGAAGGGCGCAGCGGGCGAGAGAGCGTGACAACCATCCACAGCTGATCGAGCAGTACAAACCAGCCCGAGCTGCACTACAAAAAGAAATAGCAAAAGCTAAGGCAGGAGCGTTTAAGGAGCTACTCACAAGCATAGACGAGGACCCATGGGGAATGTCGTACAAGATAGTCTATAAAAGGATCAAAAGCAACAGGAGGGAAAGGACAATTAGGGCCAGAAATTATGGCCAGAATTGTCGAGGAGTTATTCCCGAAGCAAACCACCCTCTGGCAACCAGCACAGATAATGACTGGTGAGCAGTTCCCGAGGATAACACCGGAGGAAGTAATCTCGGCCGCTAAGAGGATCAAGCCCTCCAAGGCCCCTGGACTGGACGGAATACCAGGAGGGGTGATTAAAGCCATAGCTGAGGCCAAGCCTGAGATCTTTTGCAATACATTTCAACAATGCATTGCTGACTAGTACTCATCCCGAAAGGGAAAGGAGCCTCGACCAATACTGCTGGCGGATATCGCCCTCTGTGCTTACTGGACCATAGTGGGAAGCTTTTGAACGCATCCTGTACTGCCGCTTGGAAACGTACACAGAGGGACCACGCGGGCTTCCGGAGAGGGAGGAGTACCCTTGATGCACTGGAAGAGGTCCGTGAGATAGCCTCAAAGGCGTTAGCGGGAGAAAGATGGCTGGGAGGGGCCAAAAGTTCTGCGCTATAATTACTCTTGACGTTAAAAATGCCTTCAATACAGCAACATGGGCCAGCATACTCAGTGGCATGACTAAGATCGGTATCCCTGAGTATCTAAAGGCGGTGATCGATAGTTATTCTTGAGACCGGGTACTTTGGTACGATACGGAAGACGGTCCCAAAAGCTACGAAGTTACAGCAGGCGTTCCTCAAGGGTCGGTACTTGGCCCGATCCTGTGGAACATAATGGGATAATTAAAATAACAAAACCAAGAGACACAGAGCTACACTGCTTCGCAGACGACGTGGCAATCACTGCAGTTGCAAAAACGCTCCCTGAATTGCAAACAAGCTGTAATGACACCATAAGGGCAGCTACAGGATGGCTTAAAAGCGTAGGCCTCAAAATTGCAGCACAAAAGACGGAGGTGGTACTGCTAAGCAGTAGGAAAGCGGTTGAGAAGCTGCAGATAACAGTAGACGGGGTCCACTTGGAGTCGGCAAACTCATTAAAATACCTGGGAGTCCTAAACGACCATAGCAGGAAAGCGGCTATGGCAACCACGGTTCCGGCTAGGCTAATGCCGAATACGGGTGGTCCCAAGATACCGGCTGGTATCAGTAGCGAAGGCGACACTGTTATAAGCAGCTCCTATCTGGAAGAGCGTAACGGAGAGAGCATCCTATCTCAAAGAGGCACGAGCAGTATACCGGACAATGGCCCTAAGACTCATCAGAGGGTTCAGGACCAATACCGAAGATGCGGCACTTGTACTCGCTTGCATTCCGCCCATCGATTTGGAGATCAAGGCTCTGGCGGCAATGCGCGAAGGGGTCAGTAGAACTAGCGCCAATGAACGACTGCTGGTGGACTGGCAGACCAGATGGCATGATTCACAAAAGGGACGCTGGACACAACATCTAATCCCGGACGTCGCAGCCTGGATTAGATGTAAGCATAAGGAACTGGACTACAACCTAGTACAGTTTCTTACGAACCACGGCTGCTTCCGTGGATATCTAGCGAGGTTCAAACACGTCGATACCCCCAATGCGTGTACTGCGAGGACGAGGTGGAGACTGCAGAATACGTACTCTGCAATTGCCACAGATTCTCAGACGAGCGAGAGGAACTGACTAGAATGACAGGCTCCCAAATGAGACCGAGGGAACTGATTAAGACTATGATGGCGGATACAGACTCCTGGAAGGCGGGCCGCCACTATTATTAAGATAATGAGACGAGTCCGTGTCGACGAGATGACAAACCGAGGAGGCAGACAACAAAAATGCGCCTGATGCCCGTGAGGTCGGCGGGAAGAATACCACCCCAGCCCAGTCAGCTTGTCGTAAAGGCGACTAAAGACAACCGAGGAACCCCAAACAACGTTGCAATAGAAGGAGTGCATAGGAGCACTTATCCTGCTCACCGAAGTACTACCATTATTGACACGTCCCGGAGTGCCGACACAGAGGAGCAGGCGGAGGTTTTTAGTGCGTAAGAATCGCACATAAGGCCGAGCCCAGTACAGCCTTGATTAGGATACTGGAAACACCACTTCTGATTTGAAGAGTTGGGCTGACAGTCACAGTATTCTAGTATCTGAGTAGACAGAGTGATATCTTGTCGAAACGACTACTAGGCTAATGCTGTGACTGCCCCCGTCCCGTTAAAATCGTGGCTGACCTCTAAGCACGCTTAATGTTTCGTCCCCATTCAGTTGGGCGTACAGGCTCAGTTGAGACTGCTCCTGATTTACGTGGATCTGGCTCTGAACATACGACCCCATGAAGGCATATGTCAACCCTCGCATGGCCTCCCTGCAACATAGACAACCATGAGATCATTAGACACGACTGTATTACGAACATTGATAACGACTTAGAGTAGGGACCCAATCACAACGATGTTGACAACAAGCAAAGGAAGGAAGGGAGAAGAGGAGAGAGAGAGGAGAGATATACAGGAGTCTGCGGATCGATCGGTAGGAGTGGCGAATGCTGACCCGTTCGCAAGGAAGCCAAGGGTTTCACACTCGCCGATAAGAGTGCCTGTAATTGCAGCGGTATCTGCGCCATCTGAACGGGCGTCCGTATTGGCTGCAGTTGCGCAGATGCAGAGGTCAAAGCCAGTCCCACCATCGGACAACCCTATGAAGGAGAGCTCGTCGACACTACGACCGGACCCGGCGAAATCTTCAGAACTTGGGGTGCACGGTACTAGCAATGGGATTACCGATCTCATCAGCGTCCCGACTCAAAAGTTTGGAACCAGATCACCACCTGTCTCGCCTTTACGGCCTGTGGATCTGTCCACGGCATGGCAAAATGATGATCTGCTTAGTATCCTTAATAAAATGCAAAGCAGAATCAGCGTACTCACGGCAGCATTCGAGACTCAGCGACACGTCACTAAGGTATCAAAGGACGCAATAGCTGAACTCGCCGCTCTCAATAATAGAGCACTGAAGCTACAGGAAGGAAACGCAAAGGAGGTTCTCGCCAGGAATGTTAGCACCCAAACAGAGGGCCTTAAGAAAAAACGGACGCCTGTAGCCAAGGAACCGGAAGAAAAGAAGGCGATCCCCCAAAATAATAATGGGCAACATAGCAAAAAGATGGAACCAAACAAGAAGACATCATATGCTGAAGTGATCAAGAAGCCGAGCCCCAATAGCAAAAGCTTTGAGTGGAAGAAGGTGCAGCCTAAAAAGCTGCGCAAGAAACCAGAGGCGCTTATAGTGACCAAGACGGGAGAGACTACGTATGTAGAAATACTACGGAAATTGAAGGGGGACCCGAGTCTGATAGATATAGGAAAACAAGTCCAAAAAATTAGACGGACCCAGAAGGGAGAACTAATCCTGGAATTGGAGCGAAAATCAGGTCCACTAGCTAATAAGATCAGAGAGGGCATAGAGAATTCCCTGAACGAACTAGCCTCAGTTCGCTCGGGATCACAGAAGACCACCTTACTGTGTACTGGTATGGACGAGGCAACGACTGCCGAAGACCTTGCCCTATGCCTTAAGACTCAGTTTGGTGATATCTCAAAGCCGGATGTGCGAGGCATGAGAAAAATGCGTGATGGGACCCAAGTAGCCACGTTAATGCTGGATATAGCTGACGCTATCACGGTACTAAAGAAGGGTACCGTAACCGTGGGATGGTCTAGGTGTCGGATCACCCAAGACACTAGGCCAATGCGATGCTTTAGATGCTTAGGCTTCGGGCACCGCGCAAGCAACTGCAGGGATACAGATCGCTCAGATTGCTGCCTACGATGTGGAGGCAGGGGACATAAAGCTAAAGGCTGTGTAGAACAGTATAAATGCCTAATCTGCAGCGAGGATAGGAACCATGCGACTGGTGGTTTTGCGTGTCCAAAATACAAGAAGGCCAAAAAACAGGAAGGAGTAAGGAGCCAGCACCATGCAGAGCCAACTTAGAATTGCCCAACTGAACGTAAACCACTGCGCGGCTGCCCAGAGCCTACTACAACAAACCGCAGTGGAACGCAAGGTAGATGTTCTTTGTTGAGTGAGCCCTACATCTCTAGTGGGGAACGCAGACATTATACTAGACGAGCGAGGAAAGGCGGCGGTAAAATGCTGCACCGGAATACACGTACAGGAAGTTCTGTCCGCTCCCCAACGTGGCTTTGCGTATGCAAAATTGAAGGGGGTTCATTTCTACAGCGTCTACGCCCCTCCGAGCGATAGTTATGACCAATTCGAAGAGATGCTGGAGCATCTGGTACAACATGCGAGAGTAAGAGGGCCAGCGGTTATAGCGGGTGACTTCAACGCCTGGGCAGTAGAATGGGGGAGCCGAACATCAAATCAACGAGGTAGGGCAGTCATTAATGCAATGAGTCAGCTCGACCTGATATTGCTGAACGACGGACTCAAACCAACATTTGACAACGACAGAGGCTCATCATACATTGACGTCACCTTCGCCAGTAGGGCTGTAGCAGGAATGCGAAGTGGGAGGTACTGGACGACGTAACAATGAGTGACCATGCATTGATTGTTTTTAATGTTACACTGACGTGCGTGATAAGCAAACAACGAATAAGTGAGTTAGGACGGGCGTGGGACGTCAACAAAATTGACAATGACATGCTAAATTACGTTATTGACGATCTGGAAAACCCAATTGGACCTGCAGAGACAATGGTATCAAACCTTACGCAATCACTAAGAAGGATATGCGATGCAACAATGCCGCGTAGAACGCGAAAGAAGACTAAACCACCAGTATATTGGTGGAGTGACTCCCTTAGGGAATTGAGGACGGAGTGCTTCACAGCGAGGAGACGGGCACAGCGGGCACGGGGGCGCGAAAACCACTCGCACATGGTTGACCGCCATAGAATAGCTCGTGCCACGTTGAAAAAAGCCATTGCAAAAGCCAAAGCCGAGGCGTTCAAGGACCTGCTCGCAAGTGTTGACGAGAACCCATGGGGCCCGGCATATAAAATCGTCTACAAGAGGATTAAATCAGCAGGGAAGAAAATATATATGGAGCCCGATGTCATGGCGAACATCGTAGAGGAGCTGTTTCCCAAGCAAACATCCCTATGGCAGCCGGCGCATGTATCTCCTGGAGCACTTTTTCCTTGCATCACTCCTGAGGAAATTCTACAAGCCGCTAGCAGGATAAAGCCCGGTAAGGCCCCTGGACTTGACGGTATCCCAGGGATAGTTGTAAAAGCCGTTGCAGTAGCCAAACCGGACATATTCAGCAGCACCTTCCAACAATGTCTCATGGAAGGGATATTCCCGAGCACATGGAAAGAGCAGAAACTTGTTCTTATCCCGAAAGGGAAGGGCGACACATCCAACGCCAGTGGTTACCGCCCACTCTGCCTGCTGGATATTATAGGAAAGCTATTCGAGCGAATAATCTACAGTAGGATAGAAGCTTTTACGGAGGGACCTAATGGACTGGCCCATCAACAGTATGGCTTCCGAAAGGGAAGGAGCACTCTTGACGCATTGGCCAACGTCCGGGATATTGCACAAAATGCACTAGCGGGAGAAAGATGGCTAGGAGGAGCAAAGAAATACTGTGCTATCGTCACTTTATGAGCTCCATGGGAATCCCAGATTACCTAAAGGGTATAATTGGCAGCTATTTTAGGGACCGAGTACTTTGGTACGAAACGACCGATTCCCCAAAAAAAGTACCAAGTCACCTCGGGAGTTCCGCAGGGGGTCGGTCCTTGGACCAATTCTGTGGAACATTATGTATAATGGTATCCTGACCATCAGTACACCTCGTGATACGCAGCTACACTGCTTTGCGGACGACGTGGCCATCACTGCCGTAGCCAAGACACTGGTAGAACTGCAATCTCTTTGCAATAATACCATTGTAGCAGCTACTGGCTGGTTACAGAATGTAGGGCTCGAAATTGCAGCACATAAGACCGAAGTGGTTCTACTAAGCAGCAGGAAAGGGGTTGAGAAGTTGCAAATATCTGTAAATGGTGTACAATTGGAGTCAGCGGAGGCATTGAAGTACTTGGGGGTCTTGGTCGACCATAGGCTGAGCTTCAAGGAACATGCAAAATATGCCAGCAGGAAGGCGGCTATGACAGCTACTGTGCTAGCTAGGTTAATGCCGAATGTCGGCGGCCCCAGAATGCCCGCAAGAAGGCTTATGGCCTCAGTGACGAGGGCGACACTGCTCTACGCCGCTCCAATATGGAGCTGCGTAACGGGAAAACCGTCCTATCTGAAGGAGATGCGGGCGGTCTATCGCACAGTAGCCCTACGCCTGATAATGGGCTTCCGTACCATCTCGGAGGACGCGGCACTGGTGCTGGCAGGGACGCCACCAGTTGACCTGGAGATCAGGGCACTTGCAGACATGCGGGCGGGAGCCAACTCGACCATAGTGTACGAGCATCTGTTAGTTGAGTGGCAGGGCAGATGGCGATCATCAACAAAAGGTCGATGGACAAACGTACTTATTCCTGACCTAATAGCATGGACCAACTGCAAACACAAGGAGCTGGATTATCACCTAACTCAGTTCCTTACTGACCATGGCTGCTTTCGGAGGTACCTAGCAAGGTTTCATCACGTAGATACCCCACAGTGCATTTACTGCGTGAATGAGGTGGAGTCAGCAGAGCACGTGCTTCTACACTGCTCACGCTTTACTGACGAGAGAGAACAATTGACGAGAATGATAGGATCTCCACTATCACCATCGGGATTATTAGCTGCGATGATGGCAGACGCTGTGACATGGCAGGCGTGCCACGATATCATCATCAATATAATGACACGAGTGCGAGCTGACGAGACGACCAACAGACCAGGCAGCGATAGCTGATCCTCGACGCCCGTGGGGTGGCGGGTCAAGAATACCATCTCAGCCGTCTCGGCTTGTCGTACAAGGCGACTAAACGAGTTCCCAGCGGGCGAGTATTCGCGCAATATGACGAAGGAATGCATAGAAGCATTACATTCCTGCTCACCGACGTAGTATCTTTATTGACAGTCCCGGTGAGCACGTACTGGACAGACGAGACCAAACGGAGGTTTTAGTGCGTAAGAATCGCACATATCCATCTACAGGAGGTAGATGGAATCTTTTTGAAGATTTTCCTGCCGGGGTGTAAACCAAAAAACACACGCGCACACACACACACACACACACACACGCGCACACACACACACACACACACACACACACACACACACACACACACACACACACACACACACACACACACGCACACACACACACACACACACACACACACACACACACACACATACACAGAGTGAGTTGAATTTTCCGCAAGCCGGTCGCGTTTTGGAGACGCTCCTTTCGATCGCTCGGGAAATCACCAAAATAAGTCGAAAAAAACCTAAAAAAGTGACTGCGAGTTAGCTCGAGCAGTGTTCAACACTTGTGTACTCACAGTCGGTCGGGGCACCTGCTGCTGGACATCGTAGACAGCCGCGTTGCCAGGAGACGCATTGGCGGAGTTGACGGCTGCGAGGGAAACTGTTGTTGGTTCCAGTACAATTGGCCACAACTACTTGTAAACAATCGCAACTGCACTCCCACGATCAGCTGACGACGAGGGCTGCACTACCATCAGCGGCGTAGCCAGACTGGGCGCTCTGGCGTTGCCAGTCGGCCAATCAGAAGCTCAGCGCAAAGCTTTAAAAAGCACAGCGCAAAGCTCAAAAAGTGCAAAAAATATCTGCATACTTTCAGGAGCAGCTAATTAGTATACGCATTAAGCTCCGCTTAAAGAGTGCAGCTGCAGTGGCGCAGTGCATAGAGGCGCGGACTATTCAGCGATCCACGGTTCGAATCCACCAAGATCGGAAAAAGCCCAACACTTAATTTATTAGGTGGTCTGGCCGAAAAAGAGTGGGTCGGGATGCAGCGCACACCGTTGGCTACCGTTGCAGATTCAGCGACAAGCAGCAAATCAAAGGAGAAACTTGAGGAGGGAGGATATAGCTCAGAGCCTACTATTGATCCATTCATAAAAAAGCAGCAAGATAGCTAGATCTCCAAAGTTGGCTACACCAGGAGCCCAATTATATAGCCGTAGTCCAGCTATAACTACTGATGTAGCAGCGCTGACACAAACAGCCTTAACAGAAGATGGTCCACCCGAGAAGCGGTCGAGCTTCTATCTCTTGGGACAGAAAATAAGGGATCTGAGCAAGATGCTAGAGGGTCGTCGGACCATACATATGCCTATGAGAGACCTCATTGACAGCATAATGGGCCTCTACACGGCGGCGGATGAGGAGATGCTCTCAACTGCAACCCGCAATCAGACAATGCCGAATCTTCAAGCTATAGGTGCGTCGAAACACCAAACAGCAAGCGAAGGAGCCGTAGACTCGCCTAGAGAAGGCAAGAGAACTAGAAGTGACCGAGGCGAACTCCTTTCTCCACCACCAAGGTCAAAGAAATCTAAGGCTCCGGTTAAAACCAATCCCAGGATAGCGACACAGGTTAATCCCCAAAACGACGGTGTCGAAACACACTCAGCGAGTAAGGATGGAGCGGCTGCTGAAACAGAGCAAGATAACACTTGGAAAACGGTGCGAAAGAAGAATAGACACGAGAAGCACACCAGAAACGCAAGGGTAGAATCGGCAAAGCCTGACGCAGTGATTGTGAGCGCACCTGCGAATACATCGTACGCTGATATACTGCGCTCAGTCAAAACAGAGCCAAAATTGAAAGAGCTGGGTCAGCATGTTAGGGGCATCCGAAAGACGCTGAAAGGAGAGCTGCTCTTTGAACTATCAAAGCCTTCGGACCCCAACACGAAAGTATTCCAGGAGGCAATAAAAGAGTTCCTGGGCCCATCAATAGATGTCAGATCGCTGACGAAAATGACTTCAATCGAAGTAAAAGACTTGGACGAAGTGACTTCTGGAGAGGAACTGCTGGAAGCCATAATCACCCAATTTGGCGAGATCGGGGTGAATCAATCCAGCATTATAACGATTCGCAGATCGTATGGAAGCAGGCAGACAGCTAGTCTAAGAATCCCAGTCGACTCAGCGGCGAAGTTACTAAAGGCAGGCAAACTGCGTGTAGGATGGAATACGTGTCGTATAAGGCGTAAGATACAGCCAATACGCTGCTACAGGTGTATGGAATTCGGACATATACAAAGCAGGTGTACAGCGGAAGCAGATTGTTCGGGAAATTGCTACAATTGCGGAGAGGCAGGCCACCAGGCCAAAACATGCTCGAAAAAGCCGAAATGCATACTGTGTAGCAGGAAAGGGGAAGAAGACTCGGCGCACACGACTACCAGCATACGGTGCCCGTACCAGAGCAAGGCGCGTTCACGGTCAAATTAGCAATGGTTCGGATTTATCAACTAAATTTAAACCACTGTGAAGCAGCACAGGATCTACTGATGCAGACTGTAAGGGAAAAAAAAGTCGATGTTGCCATTCTGAGCGAACCATATCGCATAAAATCTCCCAATACGTGGGCTGGAGACAAGTTGCGCAAGGCAGTAGTGTGGACCTGCGGGCAGCGCCCGCTACAGCTGATGGAAACCAAGATGGAGTCAGGGTTTGTCAGGGCAAAGATAGATACACTATACGTTTATAGTTGCTACCTTGCCCCATCGCTTAGCATGGAGGACTATCTGTCCATCTTGGACAAGCTGGTAATGGATGCCAGAGATAAATGCCCATGCCTCATTGGGGGTGACTTCAATGCTTGGGCAACGGAGTGGGGCAGCTTAGTCACAAACCAGAGAGGACGTGCGGTTTTAGAGGCATTTGCGGCTTTGGACGTTGTCCTTTAAATAGGGCGGTGAGCACACATTTAGCAGAGGGAACGCAGGATCCATTATCGACCTGACCTTTCTTAGCAGTAGCCTGGCTCCAAGAGCCTCCTGGAAGGTCTGTAGGGACTTCACCTACAGCGATCACCAAGCCATCATTACTGATATAAGGAAACGACCCGAAGTTGCGGCAGTTCCGAGAGTAACCAGGTACCGAGAGAACACTCTTGACATCGACATGTTCGAGCATATGATGCAAGGGTTGCAACTTAGCGGCACGGCGACTGACATGACCAAGCAGATCATGTCTCAGTTGACACGAGCATGCAATGCCTCAATGAAGAAGGTCGGGAACGGAGCAAAGCATCAGCCGGTGTACTGGTGGACTAACGAAATTGCAGTGGCTCGGAGAGAATGCTGTCAGGCACGAAGATCTCTTCAGAGAGCCCTCAAACGCGGAAATCCAGACGCGTCTTCGCTATTGCTCGAGCTAAAAACAAAAAGGCGAACACTGAAAGGTCTAATTAAAGCAAGCAAGAAGCGACTCTTCCTGGAGCTGTGTGACCAAGCCGAACAGGACCCTTGGGGATCGGCCTACAAGATTACGATGAGGAAGTTGAATGCCTTCTCATCGCCAAGCCCGAAGTGCCCAGAACTCTTGAGGAAAATAGTGTCTCATCTGTTCCCACAGCAACCAGCCCGAAACGACAACAATGAGGTTGCAGGACTTGCTGACTGGAACAGGATTCAGTTTGACGAAGTCTCGGATAGAGAGGTCTTAGCAGCAGCGCACAGGATAAAACCTGGTAAATCCCTGACCAGATGGCATCCCGAGTGCCATTGTCAAAAGAGCAATGGAGCTGAAACCGGCATATTTCAGTACGGTGTTCAACTCGTGCTTCAGAGAGGGGAGATTTCCCATTCGATGGAAAAAACAGGACCTGGTCCTTATTCCAAAAGGAGGCAAACCACCGGATGACCCTTCAGCTTACCGGCCAATCTGTCTGCTGGACATCGTAGGCAAGGTACTCGAACGCGTTATTTGCACGCGACTGGAAGCCGAGGTTGACATCAAATGGGGTCTTTCACCATATCAATTTGGTTTCAGAAAGGCACACTCCACACAACAAGCGGTACAGGTGGTCTCACACATAGCAGCCACAGCAATAGAGGGTAAGCGGTGGCTCTGGGGTACCAAACAGTATTGCCTAGTGGTCACTCTAGATCTCAAGAACGCTTTTAACTCCGCCAACTGGGGGAGAATCATGCAATGCCTGATCCAAAGGAACATTGAGCCGCACATCGTCCGCATAATAGGCAGTTACCTCGAAGGAAGGTCACTACGCTATCGGACCAACCACGGAAGCGTCAACCAAGTAGTTACTGGAGGGGTTCCACTAGGCTCAGTTCTTGGTCCGACGCTGTGGAACTTAATGTACGACGGAATACTGAGACTTGATCTGCCGGAAGGGGTTAAGATTGTAGGCTTCGCTGATGACATCGCGATCGTGGCAGTCGCCAAGCATAAGCACGAAGTTGAAAACAGCGCTAATACAGCAATAAAAACGGCGGAGAGATGGCTAGCAGACGCAGGCCTTAGCCTAGCCGAGCACAAAACGGAGGCAGTCCTGATAAGCTCCAGGAAAATGGTGGAGACCGCTAGCATAATTGTGGGAAGCACAAGTATTTGCTCAAGGCCTGCACTTAAGTACCTGGGAGTTATGCTAGACAGGAGGCTCTCGTTTAAGGACCACTTGAGCTACATAGGCCAAAAAGCCTCAGTGGCGTGTATTGCGCTTGCTCGCATAATGCCTAACACCAAAAGACCGAAGCAACTACGGAGACGCCTACTGACTGGAGTGGTGAGGTCGATCACAACGTACGCAGCACCCATATGGGCTGCGGCTATGACTAAAAAGACATTCATTAAAGAAGTGGGAGCACTCTACAGACTCTGCGCTATTAGAGTTGCCAGTGCGTTTCGCACAGTCTCTGGGGAAGCAGCGCACGTGATAGCGGGCATCACTCCGTTCGATCTGCTGGTCACCGAGATCAGCAGAAAATACTGCACAGGAAATCACCTCACAAGCCGTCAGATCATGCTGATCGAGTGGCAACAACGGTGGACCGAAGCTCCCAAGGGAAGATGGACATGGAAACTGATTCCATCGGTCGAAGCGTGGGTAGATAGAAGACACGGCCAAACAAACTTCTATCTGACGCAGTTCCTTAGTGGACACGGGTGTTTTCGAGCATATCTTCATCGCTTTGGGCACGCTGACGATCCATCATGCCCAAGGTGTGGAGTAGGCGTCACGGAAGACGCGAGACACATCATCTTCGCCTGCCCCAGGTTTGAAAGGGAAAGAAGAGAAGCCGAAGAGGTGTTGGGCGAGTCCCTATCTCCAGATAGGATGGTGCCACTAATGTTGGCAAACGCCGATAATTGGGATGCGGTGGAAAAAATGGCAAGCACTGTCATGAAGGAGCTCAGACGCCAAGAAAAAGTGCGTAACTCTGATGCGAGCCGTTAAGGCTCTACTCCCTCCTGAAGTAATACTTTATTGGTAGTCAGTAGAATGGCGCAATAACATACTTAGTCTAAATTTAAAAAACACACAACTATATATATGTATTATATATAATGGACAACTGTTTGAATAAAATATATAGATTGAGTTAAAAAACACATACACATACACACACACACACACACACACACACACACACACACACACACACACACACACACACACACACACACACACACACACACACACACACACACACACTCAATTGTTGACTTAACATTTTGCAGCAGTTCGCTCGCTCATTCAGCGGAGTGGGGAGTCAGTGACTCCTATACAGGGAGCGACCATATGGCCATTTTTTGCAAAATTGGAGCTCGGAGCCTCAGGTGCATCTCTGCCGCACCTCGTTGGAGGAATTTCTCAGCCAGCAAGCTAAACGTCGAGCGCTTTACAAGCTCGCTGAGAGAGCTGGAGGTCTCAGGCAGCGCAGAGCAGATGGTCGAGACTGTCATGGAAAGGCTAGAGTCGGCTTGCGTAGGCTCCATGCCGAGTCGAGTAAACCCCTCGCTACGCCATACACCAGTTTACTGGTGGAACGAAACCATTGCCGCTGCAAGACGTGTCTGCAACCACGCGAGGAGGCGCTATCAGAGAGCGCGGGGAAGACCCTCTTCCTATATTGGCAAACACTCTTTAGAGAGAGTCGCAAAACTCTCAAAAATGCGATCAAGGAGAGCAAAAAACGGTGCTTCCTGGCCCTGTGTGACACACTGGATGACGACCCATGGGGCAAGGCATACCAGATCGTTATAAAGAGAATCGGGGCACGGAGATCGCCACCACCACCGGATGATCTGTTGCGTGGGATTGTCATGGATCTGTTTCCCAGCGTGGAGGAAGACAACGCATGGCTGCCAGATACAGCATCCAACGATGGTCTGCCGCTGAAGTTGGTCACCAGCGAGGAGGTGTTAAAATGCGTTAGGAGTATGAAACAAACCGGCGCTCCAGGTCCGGATGGCATACCCGCAAGGGCACTAATGCTCGCCTGCTCCCTCCATCCAGAAGCTTTTTCAGCAATGCTGAATAAGTGCCTGGAAGAAGCTGTAGTCCCGGATAGGTGGAAAACTCAAAAGCTGGTCCTAATTCCGAAGCCCGGGAATCCGCCTGGCAATTCATCCTCGTTTAGGCCTATCTGCCTCATCGACGTGGCGGGGAAACTGCTGGAGAAGGTGATCTGCACTCGCTTGGAGGAAGCTATATTGGTGAACGGAAACCTTTCCCCCAACCAATATGGATTCCGGAAGGCCAGGTCGACAGTAGATGCAATCGAGAAGGTAGTTGGCATTGCTTCCAATGCAATTGCTGGCACTCGCTGGAAAGGGGGCCAGAAGAAGTACTGTCTGATGGTGACATTGGACATCAGAAACGCCTTCAACTCGGCCCGGTGGAACTGCATCTTACGGGCGCTAGACGCATTCAAAGTCCCACGGCAGTTGCTAAAGATTATCAGGAGTTACTTCTCGTCGAGAGTACTCAAATATGATACCAGTGTTCGAACAGAAGAGTACATCGTGACTGGAGGCGTTCCTCAGGGGTCTGTGCTTGGCCCGCTATTGTGGAACGCGATGTACGACGGAATCCTTCGACTGGACCTGCCGACAGGAGCAAACCTAATTGGTTTCGCCGACGACATTGCGCTACTTGTGGTCGCTAAGGAGCTGGAGGTCGCCGAATCAAATTGCAACAGAGCTATCGATTGCATTGGGACTTGGCTGCTCTCCGTCGGACTGGAGTTGGCTCCCCAAAAAACGGAAGCAGTGCTGATCAGTAGCAGGAAGAAAGTGGAAACAGCGGTAGTCAAGGTCGGAGCCGCCCATATTACCTCCAAGCGTACACTTAAGTACCTGGGAGTGACGATCGACTCGAGGCTGAGTTTTCGGGAACACCTGCAGGAGGTTGGCCGTAAGGCTGCTGTCACCAACAGGGCGTTATCTCGCCTGATGCCCAACACCAGGGGCCCCAAACAGTGTCGTCGAGCATTAATTTCGAGCGTAACAAGGTCCATAGCCCTTTATGCTGCTCCTATCTGGGCAGACGCCGTTATCAAAAGCTCGTACATCGGCGGCTTGGCGTCAACCTTCCGGCTGAGCGCCATCAGAGTCATAAGCGGTTTCAGGACCGTTTCCGACGAGGCTGCACACGTCATTGCCGGCATACCCCCTTCGAGGAAATGGTCAGGAGAGGGTAAGTGTCTTCCGGCAACTCCAGACTGGCTCCTTACCCAACGCCGAGAAGAGATCCATTAAACAAAGGGCACAGAGGGAATGCCTCGAAAGGTGGCAGACCCGGTGGAACGAGGCGTCCAAAGGGCGGTGGACTCACCGGCTTATCCCTCTCATTAAGGAATGGACGACAAGGAGTCACGGCCAGTTGAATTTTCACTTGACCCAGGTCATCAGTGGCCACGGCTGCTTCAGGAGCTACTTGTTCCGGTTCGGACACGACACAGCCGAAGAGTGCCCCGCTTGTTTCCCGACTGCGGTGGAGGACGCCGAGCACGTAATCTTCCAGTGCGGTAGATACGCAACCCTCAGACAAGAGCTGGCAGTTGCAATTGGTGAGAGGTTAACCGTGTCGACATTGGTTCCGCTGATGCTGGTATCGTCCACTAACTGGACACTGATCAGCCAATTTGTGGCTGCGGTCATGAACGAGCAAAGGAGGGCCGAGAAGGCAAGACAACGAACGAGGGAGTAAGTGGCGCCGACGCACTTGTGAAGCATTGCTTCGCGGCCGTCCCACAAGAGCCAGGCTCCGCTAACTCGGTTTTCTTCTTCCTTGTCTCTAGACATAATTTCCTATAACTCCACTCTGTAAACTTTTTCTAACCTATACTACGAATAAAACACACACACACACACACACACACACACACACACACACACACACACACACACACACACACACACACACACACACACACACACACACACACACACACACACACACACACACACACACACACACACACACACACACACACACACACACACACACACACACACACACACACACACACACACACACACACACACACACACACACACACACACACACACACACACACACACACACACACCCGTGTGGATGGCGGGCAATAGAATTCCTCCACAGTATACCCGCTTGTCGTACGAGGCGACTAAAGGGAGAACAAAACGGTGTTGGTCGTGACCGATTGGCGCCTTACAGCGGAAAGACTCTGACTGCCTCTAACTTGGTAGGGGGCCAGATCGATTCCAATCGTAGCCCGACAAGTAGCTCGCTACCGCCGACCACTAGGGTCAGGTAACGCCCGGGTAGCCCTCTGAACACCCGTTTAAGGGCCAGCAAAAGCGAGAAGGCGATCATGGTCTGGCAGTGAGACCTTAAACAAATGCTATGGGTGATTCCCAGAAGATAATAATCAATATGGAAGGTCCTAAAGGAACCAACCTTACGGTGCAGGGAGTCGGATCCCCAGTACCGGCGATCTTGAGGGGTGAGCAAGCGGGCCCCCGGTCGTCGAAATCCTATGACCGCAATGCCTCGGTGGTGGCGAACTTGGCCACCGATGCAGATAACATGACAAGCGCCCTACACAGGAGAGTGAAATATGGCGAGAGCGGATATAGTTCGGGAGCCCATATTTAATCCTTTCCAGGGCAGTAAGAAGACGATTAGATCACCAAAGGCAAAGCCGAAAGATCCTACAGAGGAACCCACGTGTTCGGTGGCCCCACAGAATAGAGGAGGGGAATCGCAAGGAGCCGTTATCGATAGTACTCGAAGCTTCGACGTGTTGGGAGAAAAGATAAGAGCTCTTAGTAAGATGTTGGAAGGGAGACGCACAATCCACCAACCAATGAGGAACCTTATCGATAATATCATGGAGCTTTACGCGGCAGTGGATGAAGAGAGGGCAGCAAAAACATCTCCGGAGCCAAGGGCTGCAGAAGGCAAGAGAACCAGAGAGGAGAGAGGCGACCAGGTGTCACCGCCGCCTACACCCAAAAAATCAAGAGGGCAGGTTCACAAACCCAAACCGGCGACAGCTCCTCAAGAGAGGCCGCAAACCCACCAACCAGGCGTCGATACCAACAAGAGCAAGGAGTGGAAGAAGGTGCCAAAGCGGGCCAGAAGGACCAAATCAGCTAAGCCGGACGCGATAATAGTGAGAGGGTCCAACGACGTATCGTATGCTGACATACTGCGATCCGTGAAAGCCGAGCCAAAGCTGAAGGAGCTTGCTAATCATGTCAAAGGCATACGGAAAACAGCAAAGGGTGAACTTCTCTTCGAGCTCGAAAAGTCAGGAGATCCAATCACGAAGGGTATACACGAGGCAGTCCAAGACTTTCCTGGGCCCTAGTGTAGAGGTGATAGCGCTGACGGAGTCCTCAGTCATAGAGGTGAAGGACATAGATGAAGTGACATCAGAGGAGGAACTTCTGGAGGCACTGATAACACAGTTCGGAGAGGTGAGGATCACAAAATCCTGCATCGTCTCATTCCGGAAGGCCTACGGAGGAACGCAGACAGCAACGCTGAGACTCCCAGTCGATTCGGCCAATAAGATGGTAGAAGCTGGCAAAGTGCGAGTAGGTTGGGTTATCTGTCGCATAAGAAGGAGGGTCCAGCTAGTCCGCTGCTTTAAATGCATGGACTTCGGACACGTTGCAGGTAGGTGCACCGAAACAGTAGAGTATAAGGACACATGCTTCAGCTGTGGGGAAACAGGCCACAAGGCGAAGCTATGCAACAATGCCCCAAAATGTATACTCTGCAGCAGGAAAGGAGAGAAGGCAGTAGACCACTCGGCGAATAGCAGTAGGTGCCCATACCTTAAAAAAGCGCTCAGCAAAACAAGCGGAAGATGACACGGTTCTATCAACTGAACCTGAACCACTGCGAGGCAGCACAGAACCTGCTTACGCAAAAAAGTTAGAGAGTCAAGGACAGACGTGGCTATATTGAGCGAACCCTATCGCATTAAATCCTCCAACACTTGGGTTGGAGATAAATCGCGTAAGGCAGCCGTCTGGAGTTGTGGGCAGCAGGCCCCACCAGCTACCGAGGTCATGGCCCAAAACGGCTTTATCCGTGCCAAGGTACAGGGTCTGTACATCTACAGTTGCTATCTGGCCCCGTCACTCAGCCAGGCGGACTACAACAGCATACTCGACAAGCTGGTCAACGATGCGAGAAGTAAAACCCCGTGCCTCATTGCTGGAGACTTCAATGCTTGGGCGACCGAATGGGGAAGCACATGCACCAACTCAAGAGGTAGGGCAGTCCTGACTCTGTTGCTCTACTAGATGTAGTACTCCTAAATCGGGGGGGTGCAAACACATTTAGTAGAGGAACGGCAGGTTCAGTGATTGATCTGACCTTTGTGAGTAGCTCACTAGCCCCGAGAGCCTCCTGGAGTCTTAACAGTGAATACACCCATAGTGACCACCAAGCCATAGTTACCGAAATCCACGGACGCCCCTACCCCTCGGTACCCAACAGGCCAATCCGATACAGAGCAGAAACGTTCGATAAAGAGATTTTCGAATCCATGCTCCATGGACTGGAGGTCAACGGCTCGGCAGCAAACAGCACGAGGCAGCTCATGTCCAGGCTAACCCAGGCATGCGATGCATCAATGCGTAAAGCAGGACGAGGTACTAAGCACCAACCTGTATACTGGTGGAACCAGGATATCGCCAAGGCCCGCAAGGATTGCTTTCAGGCACGACGAAGGTACCAGAGGACCCTTACACTTGATCGCACAGAGCAGACGCCCATCACCAGGCACTGCGGGAAAAAAGGCGCGTACTGAAATCGCTAATTAAAAGCAGCAAGAGGAAGCTGTTCCTAGAGCTTTGCGACGAAGCCGACGCCGACCCCTGGGGTTCAGCCTACAAGCTGGCTATGAAAAAACTCCACGCGTTCAGACCAGCCTGCCCATCATGCCCAGAATTATTGGCGAAAACAGTAGCACACCTATTCCCGAGCCAGCCGAGATCGATATATGGGTTGACTACCGATTCGACGTTCGCCCAAGTGACAGAGGATGAAGTCCTGTCGGCAGCACGTTTGATTAAGCCAGGGAAAGCTCCAGGCCCAGACGGAATACCGAGTGCAGTGGCTAGAAAGGCCCTCGAGATCCAACCAAGATGTTTTGCCTCCACCTTTAGCAAATGCATGCTGGAAGGAGTGTTTCCTAATGTCTGGAAGAGACAGGACCTGGTCCTAATACCAAAAGGGAACAAGCCACCTGAAGACCCTTCCGGGTACAGACCCATTTGTCTGCTCGACTCGGTAGGCAAGGCTCTCGAGAGAGTAATCTGCACGCGACTCAATGCAGAGATTGACAGAGTTGGGGGTCTCTCCGAGTCGCAGTTTGGCTTCCGGAAGGCCCGATCAACAAGGCACGCAATCCAGGAGGTGACGGACCTGGCAAAAAAGGCCATAGAAGGCAAACGCTGGCTGTGGGGGGAAAAAGAGTACTGCCTGGTAGTAACCCTAGACGTCAGGAATGCGTTCAATTCAGCGAACTGGGACAAGATTATGCAAAGTCTGAACAACCTGAGCATAAACCCACACCTGATAGGCATAATAGGAAGCTACCTAAATGGCAGAATTCTTCGCTACCAAACCAGTGAAGGAACGAAAACGTACGAAGTCACAGGAGGAGTCCCACAGGGATCGGTCCTCGGCCCGACCCTCTGGAATCTCATGTACGATGGGATTCTACGGCTGAGACTTCCACCAGGCGTGAAAATGATCGGGTTTGCGGACGATGTGGCGATCGTGGCAGTAGGCAAACACCTACGTGATCTGGAGATAGCCACCAACAGGGCAATTGTACAGGCCCAAGAATGGCTAACCAATGCAGGATTGAGCCTAGCAGAGCACAAAACGGAGGCGGTACTCATAAGCTCGAGGAAGACCGTGGAAACCGCGAACCTCACGGTAGGTCGTACAGTCATAACTTCCCGACCGTACATCAAGTACCTGGGGTTATACTCGACCACAGATTGTCCTTCAAGGTACATCTGAAGCTAGCAGCCGACAAGGCATCAGTGGCATGTTCTGCATTGGCCCGCATAATGCCAAATACTAGAGGTCCGAAGGAGTTGCGCCGCAGACTCATCAGTGGTGTAGTGCGTTCGATAACCACATACGCAGCATCAATCTGGGTAGGTGCAATCGAATGCAGGACGTACACAAGGGATATACAAGCGGTATACAGGACGTGCGCGCTCAGAATCACAAGTGCGTTTCGCACTGTGTCGGGCCAAGCCGCCGAAGTACTGGCAGGGCTGATGCCCTTCGATATCCACGTCCGAGAACTCGTGCTGAACAGTAACACCCACAGCGGAAGCAGAGCAGCGAACAGGCAGATTTCCCTAAGCGAGTGGCAGCGCAGGTGGAGTTCATCCAACAAAGGCGCATGGACGCGTACCCTCATCCCAGGAGTGAGTGAGTGGGTGAACAGGAAACACGGACAGGTGAACTACTACCTGACGCAACTTCTGAGCGGACACGGCTGTTTTAAAGACTACCTCTTCCGTTTTGGGCATGAGGCAGACCCACTCTGTCCCAGATGCGGATAGGGTACCCGGAAGACGCTGAGCACGTGTTTTTTAACTGTCCGAGATTCAGAACAGAGCGTGAAAGAGTGGAACGGAAGTACGGGGAACCGGTGACGCCATCGAATTTGGTATACCACATGCTGGCAAACATGGACAACTGGGAGGCTGCAGATGAAATGGCGAACGTAGTCATGAAGGAGCTACGGCGGGAAGAAAGATCCCGGAGAAATGAAGACGGGCGATAAGGCCATACTCTCCGCCGAAGTAATACTTAACGGTCGTTCCGGCGGAGAAGTAGACAGGAGTTTAAACAGGCATAGTCCTGGTTTCGCAGAGGCCACTTGTACGTACCGCGGTGCGTCAACGTCCTTGTTAAAAAACACACACACACACACACACACACACACACACACACACACACACACACACACACACACACACACACACACACACACACACACACACACACACACACACACACACACACACACACACACACACACACACACACACACACACACACACACACACACACACACACACACACACACACACACACACACACACACACACACACACACACACACACACACACACACACACACACACACACACACACACACACACACACACACACACACACACACACACACACACACACACACACACACACACACACACACACACACACACACACACACACCTGATCGATAACATCATGGAGCTTTACGCGGCAGTGGATGAAGAGAGGGCAGCGAAACCATCTCCGGAGCCAAGGGCTGCAGAAGGCAAGAGAACCAGAGAGGAGAGAGGCGACAAGGTGTCACCGCCGCCTACACCCAAAAAACCAAGAGGGCAGGTTCACAAACCCAAACCGGCGGCAGCTCCTCAAGAGAGGCCGCAAATCCACCAACCAGGCGTCGATACCAACAAGAGCAAGGAGTGGAAGAAGGTGCCAAAGCGGGCCAGAAGGACCAAATCAGCTAAGCCGGACGCAATAATAGTGAGAGGGTCCAACGACGTATCGTATGCTGACATACTGCGATCCGTGAAAGCCGAGCCAAAGCTGAAGAAGCTTGCCAATCATGTCAGAGGCATACGGAAAACAGCAAAGGGTGAACTTCTCTTCGAGCTCGAAAAGTCAGCAGACCCAATCACGAAGGGTATACACGAGGCAGTCCAAGACTCCTGGGCCCTAGTGTAGAGGTGATAGCGCTGACGGAGTCCTCAGTCATAGAGGTGAAGGACATAGACGAAGTGACATCTGAGGAGGAACTTCTGGAGGCACTGATAACACAGTTCGGAGAGGTGAGGATCACAAAATCCTGCATTGTCTCATTCCGGAAGGCCTACGGAGGAACGCAGACAGCAACGCTGAGACTCCCAGTCGATTCGGCCAATAAGATGGTAGAAGCTGGCAAAGTGCGAGTAGGCTGGGTTATCTGTCGCATAAGAAGGAAGGTTCAGCTAGTCCGCTGCTTTAAATGCATGGATTTCGGTCACGTAGCAAGTAGATGCACCGAAACAGTTGAGTACAAGGACACATGCTTCAGTTGTGGGGAAACAGGCCACAAGGCGAAGCTATGCAACAAGGCCCCAAAATGTATACTCTGCAGCAGAAAAGGAGAGAAGGCAGTAGACCACCCGGCGAATAGCAGTAGGTGCCCATACCTCAAAAAAGCGCTCAGCAAAACAAGCGGAAGATGACACGGTTCTATCAACTGAACCTGAACCACTGCGAGGCAGCACAGGACCTGCTTATGCAAAAAGTTAGAGAGACAAGGACAGACGTGGCTATACTGAGCGAACCCTATCGCATTAAATCCTCCAACACTTGGGTTGGAGATAAATCGCGTAAGGCAGCCGTCTGGAGTTGTGGGCAGCAGGCCCCACCAGCTACCGAGGTCATGGCCCAAAACGGCTTTATCCGTGCCAAGGTACAGGGTCTGTACATATACAGTTGCTATTTGGCCCCGTCACTCAGCCGGGCGGACTACAACAGCATACTCGACAAGCTGGTCAACGATGCGAGAAGTAAAACCCCGTGCCTCATTGCTGGAGACTTCAATGCTTGGGCGACCGAATGGGGAAGCACATGCACCAACTCAAGAGGTAGGGCAGTCCTGGACTCTGTTGCTCTACTAGATGTAGTACTCCTAAATCGGGGGGGGGTGCAAACACATTTAGTAGAGGAACGGCAGGTTCGGTGATTGATCTGACTTTTGTGAGTAGCTCACTAGCCCCGAGAGCCTCCTGGAGTCTTAGCAGTGAATACACCCATAGTGACCACCAAGCTGTAATTACGGAAATTCACAGACACTCCTCCCCCTCGGTACCCAACAGGCCAATCCGATACAGAGCAGAAACTTTCGATAAAGAGATTTTCGAATCCATGCTCCATGGACTGGAGATCAACGGCTCGGCAGCAAACAGTACGAGGCAGCTCATGTCCAAGCTAACCCAGGCATGCGATGCATCAATGCGTAAAGCAGGACGAGGTACAAAGCACCAACCTGTATACTGGTGGAACCAGGATATCGCCAAGGCCCGCAAGGATTGCTTTCAGGCACGACGAAGGTACCAGAGGACCCTTACACTTGGATCCCACAGAGCAGACGCCCATCACCAGGCACTGAGGGAAAAAAGGCGCATATTGAAATCGCTGATTAAAAGCAGCAAGAGGAAGCTGTTCCTAGAGCTTTGCGACGAAGCCGACGCCGACCCCTGGGGTTCAGCCTACAAACTGGCTATGAAAAAACTCCACGCATTCAGACCAGCTTGCCCAACATGCCCAGAACTATTGGCGGAAACAGTAGCACACCTATTCCCAAGCCAGCCGAGATCGGCATATGGGATGGCTACCGATACTTCGACGTTCGCCCAAGTGACAGAGGATGAAGTCCTGTCGGCAGCACGATTGATCAAGCCAGGGAAAGCTCCCGGCCCAGACGGAATACCGAGTGCAGTTGCTAGAAAGGCCCTCGAGATCCAACCAAGGTGCTTCGCCTCCACCTTTAGCAAATGCATGCTGGAAGGAGTGTTTCCTAATGTCTGGAAGATACAAGACCTGGTCTTAATACCAAAAGGGAACAAGCCACCTGAAGACCCTTCCGGGTACAGACCCATTTGTCTGCTCGATTCGGTAGGCAAGGCTCTCGAGAGAGTAATCTGCACGCGACTCAATGCAGAGATTGACAGAGTTGGGGGTCTCTCTGAGTCGCAGTTTGGCTTCCGGAAGGCCCGATCAACAAGGCACGCAATCCAGGAGGTGACAGACCTGGCAAAAAAGGCCATAGAAGGCAAACGCTGGCTGTGGGTGAAAAAGAGTACTGCCTGGTAGTAACCCTAGACGTCAGGAATGCGTTCAATTCAGCGAACTGGGAAAAGATTATGCAAAGTCTGAACAATCTGAGCATAAACTCACACCTGATAGGCATAATAGGAAGCTACCTAAATGGCAGAATTCTTCGCTACCAAACCAGTGAAGGAACGAAAACGTACGAAGTCACAGGAGGAGTCCCACAGGGATCGGTCCTCGGCCCGACCCTCTGGAATCTCATGTACGATGGCATTCTACGGCTGAGACTTCCACCAGGCGTGAAAATGATCGGGTTTGCGGACGATGTGGCGATAGTGGCAGTAGGCAAACACTTACGTGAACTGGAGATAGCCACCAACAGGGCAATCGTACAGGCCCAAGAATGGCTAACCAATGCAGGATTGAGCCTAGCAGAGCACAAAACGGAGGCGGTACTCATAAGCTCGAGGAAGACCGTGGAAACCGCGAACCTGACGGTAGGTCGTACAGTCATAACTTCCCGACCGTACATCAAGTACCTGGGGGTTATGCTAGACCACAGATTGTCCTTCAAGGTACATCTGAAGCTAGTAGCCGACAAGGCATCAGTGGCATGCTCTGCATTGGCCCGCATAATGCCAAATACCAGAGGTCCGAAGGAGTTGCGCCGCAGACTCATCAGTGGTGTAGTGCATTCGATAACCACATACGCAGCATCAATCTGGGTAGGTGCAATCGAATGCAGGACGTACACGAGGATATACAAGCGGTATACAGGACGTGCGCGCTCAGAATCACAAGTGCGTTTCGCACTGTGTCGGGTGAAGCCGCCGAAGTACTGGCAGGTCTGATGCCTTTTGATATCCACGTCCGAGAACTCGTGCTGAACAGTAACACCCACAGCGGAAGCAGAGCAGCGAACAGGCAGATTTCCCTAAGCGAGTGGCAGCGCAGGTGGAGTTCATCCAACAAAGGCGCATGGACGCGTACCCTCATCCCGGAGTGAGTGAATGGGTAAACAGGAAACACGGACAGGTGAACTACTACCTGACGCAACTTTTGAGCGGACACGGCTGTTTTAAAGACTACCTCTTCCGTTTTGGGCATGAGGCAGACCCACTCTGTCCCAGATGCGGGATAGGATACCCGGAAGACGCCGAGCACGTGTTTTTAACCGTCCGAGATTCAGAAGAGAACGAGAAAGTGTGGAACGGAAGTATGGGGAACCGGTGACGCCATCGAATCTTGTATACCACATGCTGGCAAACATGGACAATTGGGAGGCTGCAGATGAAATGGCGAACGCAGTCATGAAGGAGCTACGGCGGGAAGAAAGATCCCGGAGAACGGAAGACGGCCGATAAGGCCATACTCTCCGCCGAAGTAATACTTAACGGTCGTTCCGGCGGAGAAGTAGACAGGAGTTTAAACAGGCATAGTCCTGGTTTCGCAGGGGCCACTTGTACGTACCGCGGTGCGTCAACGTCCTTGTTTTAAAAAACACACACACACACACACACACACACACACACACACACACACACACACACACACACACACACACACACACACACACACACACACACACACACACACACACACACACACACACACACACACACACACACACACACACACACACACACACACACACACACACACACACACACACACACACACACACACACACACACACACACACACACACACACACACACACACACACACACACACACACACACACACACACACACACACACACACACACACACACACACACACACACACACACACACACACACACACACACACACATGCACACACACACACACACACACACACACACACACACACACACACACACACCCAACAGGGGGGCTGGCTAAGATGAGAAGGCGGCCTGCCGGTGAGTAATCACCGAATGGCTTATTAAAAATCCAGTATGCGTCTGTACCCAGACTGGGCGGTATACTGGTTAGCGTCTGACCCATAGTGGGCGGCTAGATTGTAGGGTAGCTACACCATCTCATTAGAGGGAGTGCCCCTGGCAGAAGGGTTAAAATGCACCGGTTTGAATTAACCAAATGGAAGGTCATAGAGGAGTTAAAATTACGGTGCAGGGTGTCGGAAGCCCAGTACCGGCGGTTGTGAGGGGTGAGCAAGCGGGCCCCCGGCCGTCGATATCCAGCGACCGCAATGCTAAAGAGGTGGCATACTTGGCCTCGCAAGCATCTAATGTTACAAGTAAGGTTACCACCGATCACATCAGCGTGCCGATTCCAAAGGCAGGAAGCAAGACCCCTCCGGGCTCGCCTCTTCGCCCATTGGACCTAACGACAGCATGGCACAATTCGGACCTCAGCGAGGTATTGGACGAAATGCAAAGTAGAATTAATCTACTTGTGGCAGCTTTTGAGTCCCAGCGACACGTCACCAAGGGGTCCAAAGATGCAATATCAGAACTGGCTTCGCTCAACAATAGAGCGATGGATCTCCACAAGGGTAGACCAAAAGATGTTCCTGCCACGAACGTCGCTACCCAAACAGTGGTATCCTCTAAAAAGAAGATCCCCCCAGTCGCTAAGGCCAAAAAGACGCCAAAAGCGACACCTTTAAGGAGGGAGCATGTTACCGTGAAGGCTGGGGCCAATGCGCCCAAGGTGACAACCTATGCAGAGGTTACTAAAGCACCTATCCGCAATTCCAAAGCGGAAAATAGAGTCAAACCCAAACAGCTACGCAGGAAACCCGAGGCAGTGATAATTCAAAAAACTGCCGACACCTCTTACGTTGACATATTGCGTCAACTAACGTCAACGTCCGTAAAATCAGGAGGACGCAGAAAGGTGACCTACTGTTGGAACTGGACGGTAAATCTGCGGGTGGAGTGAGCAAGATCCGCGAAGGCATTGCAAACTCCCTCAGCAACATCGCCACGGTACGTTCAGGCATGCAAAGAACTGCACTGAAATGCAGTGGCATGGATGAGGCAACGACCACGGGGGACCTTCTCCAACGTTTAAAGGCCCAATTCCCGACGATCTCTAGTCCGAATGTGAAAGGACTAAGAAGGATGCGTGACGGGACCCAAATAGCTACGGTACTGCTAGACGTAAACGATGCCATAACAGTACTAAAAAAGGGTTCTATTACAGTGGGCTGGTCAAGGTGTCGCATCACCCAAGACACTAGGCCTATAAGATGTTTTAAGTGTTTAGATTACGGGCATCAAGCAAGTAGCTGTAAGGAAGTAGACCGATCGGACTGCTGCTTACGGTGCGGGGCCAAAGGGCATAAGGCCAAGGGATGCACAGCTAAGCCGAATTGTTTGATCTGCGGCGAAGGGAAGAATCTAAATCATGCGACCGGTTGTTTTGCATGCCCCACCTATCAGAGGGCCAAAAAACACTTAGAAGAAAAGAGCCAGCAACATGCAAGAACTCGTTAGGATTGCCCAACTGAACGTTAACCACTGTGCGGCTGCCCAGAGCCTACTGCGGCAGACCGAAGTGGAACGCAATATAGATATTCTGCTATTAAGTGAACCCTATATTCCAAGTGGAGGGAATGCAGACATGATTCTGGACGGATTAGGAAAGGCGGCGATCAAACGCTGCTCCGGAATCCATGTACAAGAAGTACAGTCCCTTCCCCTACGGGGTTTCGCCTACGCGAGACTGAGTGGGATTCATTTTTACAGCTGCTACGCCCCCCCAAGCGACAGCCATGAGCAATTTGAAGACATGCTCGACATGCTGGCGCGCCACGCTAGAGGGCGTAGCCCGATAGTGATAGCCGGGGACTTCAATGCCTGGGCCACAGAATGGGGGAGCAGAATATCGAATCGTCGTGGAAGAGCACTGATAAACACAATGAGCCTGCTCGACCTCGTACTACTTAACGATGGAATCAAACCGACCTTTGACAATGACAGAGGAACATCGTATATTGATGTCACTTTCGCTAGCAGGGCTTTAGCAGTAAATGCCACCTGGGAAGTTCTGGAGGACGAGACGCTGAGTGACCATGCGCTGATCCTCATCAACATTAAAATGACGAGTGCGACACATAGGCTTCGAAGGAATACACTAGGTCGAATGTGGGACACGAGGAAACTGGACAAAGAGATGCTATCTTATATAATAGAAGGCCTGGAGAATCCAGCTAACCAAGCAGAAAATATGGCCACAAACCTGACGAGACTGCAGGTATCGACGTGCGATGCTACAATGCCGCGAAAAAAAGTCAAACAGGAGCAAGCCACCTGCTTACTGGTGGAGCGAGTCCTTGCGACTTTTGAGAGCGGAGTGCCTCGCAGCAAGAAGAAGAGCTCAGCGGGCGAGAGGACGTGACGAACACCTGCAATTAGTGAACCGTCACAGAACAGCTCGGGCGACACTACAGAGGGAAATTGCGATAGCGAAGGCTGGAGCATTTAAGGATCTGCTCGACAGTATTGACGAGAACCCATGGGGCTCTGCATATAAAATTGTTTATAAAAAGTTAAAAACTTCGGCGGGTAAGCTACAAATGGAGCCCGGTGCAATGGCCACCATCGTAGAGGAACTGTTCCCGAAAGAAGATTCCCTTTGGCAACCGGCTGAACCTACCCCTGGCGTTCCTTTTCCTGCCATCACTCCAGAGGAAATAGTGCAAGCCACTAAAAGGATAAGGCCCAGCAAAGCTCCTGGTTTGGACGGAATACCAGGAATCGTCGTTAAAGCCGTAGCGGAGGCAAAGCCGGAATTATTCAGCAACACTTTCCAACAGTGCCTTGCCGAAGGTATATTCCCCAAAATATGGAAAAAACCAACGGCTTATTCTCATCCCCAAGGGTAAAAGTAACGCCAACACTGCCAGTGGTTACCGTCCCCTATGCCTACTAGACATAGTGGGTAAGCTTTTCGAACGGATTATATACTGCCGACTGGAGGCGATCACTGAGGGCCCCAGTGGACTATCGCACCAACAGTACGGGTTCCGAAAGGGGAAAAGCACCCTTGATGCGTTGGCTGACGTCCGAAACATCGCTCAAAACGCGCTGGACGGTGAAAGATGGCTAGGAGGAGCGAAGGAATACTGCGCGATAGCCACCCTTGATGTAAAAAACGCCTTTAACTCGGCTAAGTGGACCAGCATCCTCAGCGCCATGGGTAACATGGGTATCCCTAAATATCTCAGGGATATTGTTGGGAGCTATTTCCGAGAGCGGGTCCTTTGGTACGAAACTAGTGAAGCCCCCAAAAAGTACCAAGTTACCTCTGGTGTCCCACAAGGATCTGTGATCGGTCCAATCCTGTGGAACATCATGTACAATAGTATCCTGAATGTAAGGAAACCAAGGAACGCTAATTTGCACTGCTTCGCGGACGATGTGGCGATTACAGCCGTAGCCAAAACATTGACTGTTCTACAAACCACCTGCAACGATGCAATCAGAGCTGCCACTGATTGGCTAGAGAGTGTCGGGTTAAACATTGCAGCCCAGAAAACAGAAATTGTGTTACTAAGCAGCAGAAAGGCAGTAGAGTCGCTATATATAACGGTAGGCGGAATACAGCTTGAATCAGCTAGGTCACTGAAATATTTGGGGGTTATGATTGACCATAGACTCAACTTCAGGGACCATGTGCAATATGCTAGTAGGAAGGCCGCTATGTCGACCGCCGCCCTGAGTAGGTTGATGCCAAACGTAGGGGGTCCGAGAATGCCAGCAAGGAAACTGTTGGCATCGGTTGCGAAGGCAACTCTACTGTACGCAGCACCAATATGGAGTAGAGCTACGGTAAAACCGTCTTACCTCAAAGAGGCGCGGGCAACCTACAGAACCATGGCTCTAAGGCTTATCAGAGGCTTTAGGACCATCTCAGAGGACGCGGGGCTGGTTCTCGCAGGTATGCTACCAGTAGACCTGGAGATAAACGCTCTAACGGAAATTCGCGAAGGTGTAAACCGGACGACGGCGTACGAGCGCCAATTGGAGGAGTGGCAGCGGAGATGGCAAGCATCAAGAAAGGGGCGATGGACCTATGAGCTACTATCAGACATCGCAACTTGGATCAAGTGTCAACATAAGGAGCTGGACTACCATCTTACCCAGTTCCTAACGGATCACGGCTGCTTTCGAGGGTATCTTCAACGATTCAACCATGTGGATACTCCCTACTGTTTTTACTGCATAAACGACGAGGAGACGGCCGAGCACGTGCTCCTACATTGCCCGAGATTTACTAACGAAAGAGAGCAAATCTGTAGACTTGTAGGACCGACGATAAGCCCAAGGGGTCTTCTGGCTGCAATGATGGCAGACGAGGAGTCCTGGAAGACAGGACAGACCCTAATAGTCAACATTATGAAACAGGTCCGAGCTGACGAGATAGCTAATAGACCTGCTAGTCTATAGCTGATCAACAACAACTTTCTTTATTCGCAGCTTGCCGTAAGAAGCAAGCCACACTGACGATTGTGTGCACTGAGCACACCATCCGGCTCACCGAAGTAATAACTTAATTGACAGTCCCGGGGAGCCTACAAAGGACAGAAGAGCATACGGAGGTTTTTAGTGCGTAAGAATCGCACATACCCCTCTACAGGAGGTAGAGGGCATCTTTTTGAAGATTTTCCTGCCGGGGTGCAAAACCAAAAAAAACACACACACACACACACACACACGCACACACACACACACACGAGTTGAATTTTCCGCAAGCCGGTCGCGTTTTGGAGTCGCTCCTTTCGATCGCTCGGGAAATCACCAAAATAAGTCGAAAAACCTAAAAAAAAAGTGACTACGAGTGAGTTCGAGCTGCGCTCAATCCTTGTGTACTCACGGTCGGTCGGGGCACCTGCTGCTGGACGTCGGAGGCAGCCGTGTCACCAGGAGACGCATTGGCAGAATTGACGGCAGCGAGGGAAATTGTTGTTGGTTCCAGTACAATTGACCACAACTACTGGCAAACAATAACAATCGTACACCCACGATCAGCTGACGACGAGGGCTGTGCTATCATCAGCTGCTCAGCCAGACTGGGCGTTCTGGCGTTGCCAGTCGGCCAAACTGAAGCCCAGCGCAAAGCTTAAAAAGCACAGCGCAAAGCTCAAAAAGTGCAAAAAATATCTGCATACTTTCAGGAGCTGATAATTAATATACGCAATAAGCTCCGCTGAAAGAGTGCAGCTGCAGTGGCGCATTGCATAGAGGCGCGGACTCTTCAGCGATCCACGGTTCGAATCCACCAAGATCGGAAAAAGTCCAACACTTAATTTATTAAGTGGCCTGGCCGAAAAGAGTGGGTCGGCGATGCAGCGCACACCACCACCACCACCAGCAGCAGCAGTTAACAGGAGGCCTAAGTTCCCGTGTGGCAGCAGCATAGAAGAAAACGCATGCCATAACCAAACGGGCGACAGCAGGAGCAGGAGCGAGGAACCAGCAAGCTCGTCGGCGGTCGCTGGGTCCGATCCCGACATGGTGGTCACACACATCGTGCCTGTTGCTGGCCCAGCCAACGAGAAGCGGCGGTCAGTCAAAGACCTTCTGGAGCGGATGGGCGCAGAACTGGACGGCCTCTCGGAGCAGTTCGCCTCTCAGAGGCACATTAACGAGAAAATGAGGAGCAAGCTCATGAGGCTGATGAAGCTGCAACGAGCGGCAGCGGAGCAATTATGCCACGAGCCAGCGGAAGAGCATCCCGCCAACGCAGAAGTAGCACCAGCTCAGGCAGCTCCAAGCGAAATTAAGTTGGCGACAACCGGGAGTAAGGCAGCGGCCACACCCAAAAGACCGCGTGACATAGAGAGCGGGCCGAGGAAAACTCCTCCCCCAAAGCGCAACAAAAATGTTCACAGCCAGGTGCAAGGCGGCGAGTGGATAACCGTAGAGCCGAGGAGGAGCAACAGCAGCAACATCACCACCACCGGTGCTAAGAGGAAGGCCAACAAAATACGCCCGGACGCGCTGGTTGTGAGCGCGAAAGGTGAGATCAGCTACAGCGATGTGCTCTCTCTAGTCACGAGACGGCAGGACGGCAGACTCAAAGACGTTTCAGACAGAGTAACAACTGCGCGCAGAACTGCCAAGGGCGATCTGCTGCTAGAACTTGGAGGAACAGGTCTGGACAACACAGACAAACTACGAGAGGAGATCGAGAAAGTGTTGGGAGACTGTGCAGAGGTGCGCACTCTGTCTCAACTCACGCAGCTGGTTGTCAGAGACCTGGACGAACTTGCAAGCAAAGAGGAGATTGTCAAAGCGATGGCGGAGCAAGTTGGCATGCCGGCAAATCTGTGCCAGGTAAAGAGCATAAGGCCTGCTTACGCCAACACTCAGGCGGCGACGGTCCTGGTGCCTCCAATCTGGGCCAAAAATTGGACAGCTGGGCAAGCTGAAAATCGGCTGGACGCGATGCAGAGTAGCCGAGCAGGAGCCGAGGACTCGGTGTTTTAAATGCTTGACTTTGGGCACATTGCGAGCAAGTGCCAAAGCACGGTGGATAGAGCAAACAACTGCTTCAAATGTGGCGAGCAAAACCATAAAGCGGCGTCATGCAACAGACCAGCGAGATGCTTTCTTTGCGTAACCAAAGGCATCAGTGAGGTCAACCACGCAGCGGGTAGCAGACTCTGCCCTTCGGCAAATGGGCGAAGTACAAAACACACACTATGAAGATTATGCAGCTGAACCTGAACCATTGTGCAGCGGCTCAGGACCTCCTACTGGAGTCGGTCAGGAGAATGAGGTGGATGTATGCGTTCTTAGTGAACCCTTCAGACCTGGTTTTGGAGCTGATTGGACGTGCGACCACACCGGCAAGGCGGCTATATGGGTTTGTGGCAGAAACCCATACCAGTTTGGCCACCAACAGGCTGACGGCGGCTTCGTCAGGGCGCTAGTGGGCAGTGTTTGGGTGTACAGCGTATACTTAGCCCCCAGCTTGCCAATTTCGGACTTTGCTAACACACTGGACAGATTAGCTGCGGACGTGAGAGACCACTCGCCAGCATTCGTCGCAGGCGACTTCAACGCTTGGGCAGTCGATTGGGGAAGCATGGTCACCAACCAAAGAGGGCGATTGGTGGTCGAAGCCTTTGCTTCACTGGACCTAACTCTCCTCAATCAAGGCTCGAAATGGACATTTAGCAGGGCCGGTACCGGCTCAATTGTTGACTTAACATTTTGCAGCAGTTCGCTCGCTCATTTAGCGGAGTGGGGAGTCAGTGACTCCTATACAGGGAGCGACCATATGGCCATTTTTTGCAATATTGGAGCTCGGAGCCACAGGTGCATCTCTGCCGCACCTCGTTGGAGGAATTTCTCAGCCAGCAAGCTAAACATCGAGCGCTTTGCAAGCTCGCTGAGAGAGCTGGAGGTTTCAGGCAGCGCAGAGCAGATGGTCGAAACTGTCATGGAAAGGCTAGAGTCGGCTTGCGTAGGCTCCATGCCGAGTCGAGTAAACCCCTCGCTACGCCACACGCCAGTTTACTGGTGGAACGAGACCATTGCCGCTGCAAGACGTGTCTGCAACCACGCGAGGAGGCGCTATCAGAGAGCGCGGGAAGACCCTCTTCCTATATTGGCAAACACTCTTTAGAGAGAGTCGCAAAACTCTCAAAAATGCGATCAAGGAGAGTAAAAAACGGTGTTTCCTGGCCCTGTGTGACACACTGGATGACGACCCATGGGGCAAGGCATACCAGATCGTTATAAAGAGAATCGGGGCACGGAGATCGCCACCACCACCGGATGATCTGTTGCGTGGGATTGTCATGGATTTGTTTCCCAGCGTGGAGGAAGACAACGCATGGCTGCCAGATGCATCCAACGATGGTCTGCCGCTGAAGTTGGTCACCAGCGAGGAGGTGTTAAAATGCGTTAGAAGCATGAAACAAACCGGGGCTCCAGGTCCGGATGGCATACCCGCAAGGGCACTAATGCTCGCCTGCTCCCTCCATCCAGAAGCTTTTTCAGCAATGCTGAATAAGTGCCTGGAAGAAGCTGTAGTCCCGGATAGGTGGAAAACTCAAAAGCTGGTCGTAATTCCGAAGCCCGGGAAACCGCCTGGAAATTCATCCTCGAGAAGGTAGTTGGCATTGCTTCCAATGCAATTGTTGGCACTCGCTGGAAAGGGGGCCAGAAGAAGTACTGTCTGATGGTGACACTGGACATCAGAAATGCCTTCAACTCGGCCCGGTGGAACTGCATCTTACGGGCGCTAGACGCATTCAAAGTCCCACGGCAGTTGTTGAAGATTATCAGGAGTTACTTCTCGTCGAGAGTACTCAAATATGATACCAGCGATCGAACAGAAGAGTACATCGTGACTGGAGGCGTTCCTCAGGGGTCTGTGCTTGGCCCGCTTTTGTGGAACGCGATGTACGACGGAATCCTTATACTGGACCTGCCGACAGGAGCAAACCTAATTGGTTTCGCCGACGACATTGCGCTACTTGTGGTCGCTAAGGAGCTGGAGGTCGCCGAATCAAATTGCAACAGAGCTATCGATTGCATTGGGACTTGGCTGCTCTCCGTTGACTGGAGTTGGCTCCCCACAAAACGGAAGCAGTGCTGATCAGTAGCAGGAAGAAAGTTGAAACAGCGGTAGTCAAGGTCGGAGCCGCCCATATTACCTCAAGCGTACACTTAAGTACCTGGGAGTGACGATCGACTCGAGGCTGAGTTTTCGGGAACACCTGCAGGAGGTTGGCCGCAAGGCTGCTGTCACCAACAGGGCGTTATCTCGCCTGATGCCCAACACCAGGGGCCCCAAACAGTGTCGTCGAGCATTAATTTCGAGCGTGACAAAGTCCATAGCCCTATATGCTGCTCCTATCTGGGCAGACGCAGTTATCAAAAGCTCGTACATCGGCGGTTTGGCGTCAACCTTCCGGCTGAGCGCAATCAGAGTCATAAGCGGTTTCAGGACCGTTTCCGACGAGGCTGCACATGTCATTGCCGGCATACCCCTTTGAGGAAATGGTCAGGAGAGAGTAAGTGTCTTCCGGCAACTCCAGACTGGCTCCTTACCCAACGCCGAGAAAAGATCCATTAAACAAAGGGCACAGAGGGAATGCCTCGAAAGGTGGCAGACCCGGTGGAACGAGGCGTCCAAAGGGCGGTGGACTCACCGGCTTATCCCTCTCATTAAGGAATGGACGACAAGGAGTCACGGTCAGTTGAACTTTCACTTGACCCAGGTCATCAGTGGCCACGGCTGCTTCAGGAGCTACTTGTTCCGGTTCGGACACGACACAGCCGAAGAGTGCCCCGCCTGTTTCCCGACTGCGGTGGAGGACGCCGAGCACGTAATTTTCCAGTGCGGTAGATACGCAACCCTCAGACAAGAACTGGCAGATGCAATTGGTGAGAGGTTAACTGTGTCGACATTGGTTCCGCTGATGCTGGTATCGTCCACTAACTGGACACTGATCAGCCAATTTGTGGCTGCGGTCATGAACGAGCAAAGGAGGGCCGAGAAGGCAAGACAAAGAACGAGGGAGTAAGTGGCGCCGACGCCCTTGTGAAGCATTGCTTCGCGGCCGTCCCACAAGAGCCAGGCTCCGCTAACTCTGTTTTCTTCTTCCTTTTCTCTAGATATAATTTCCTATAACTCCACTCTGTAAACCCTTTCTAACCTATACTACGAAAAAAAAACACACACACACACACACACGCACACACACACACACAGGAAGAAGTGTCAAGTGTGCAAGTGCGCGGACGCGTTTTTGTTTCGCCGATAGTGCACCGAGTCGTTTAAGCAGTAAGCACAGCCTGCAAAAAAAGAAATTGTATCAAACGCTTCTCGGCAAGTAGAGTCACTCACTCTGCATCATACTTCTGCCGCTCGAGTCCAGGCGGCCGGAGTTTTGGTGTTTTTATTTCGGCGGCCCAAGCGTCGCCCGTGGGTTTGGGTCGGAGAGGGGCAGAGATATACCATCTCTCGCTCAGTGAGTAAGTCAGTCACTCACTGTCCTTTTCTGGCGAATCTCTCTTTTTTGTTGCTTCCACTTTCACTGCACTTTGCATTTTTGCAATCTCGTCACACTCTGTCAGCTGTCAGACGATCAGCTCGTGGCAGTGTTGGTCAGCGATTGCGGATTGCAACCGGTGGAGCCAAGTCAAACAGCTGAGTGGTGAGCACAGCAAAGAGACAAACCACTGCATATATGACCCATAGCAGTGACACGAACCAAAAGGAGTAAAGAAACGCGGCATACTTTCAGGAGCTACAGAAAGTGCTGCATAGCCGAAGGTTCATACTTAATTTTAGCGCCTGCCATAGCAGAATCGTGAGCTAAAGGTCGTGGAACTGACCAATTACCAACCTCTGCCGTGTAACGGCGCTCAAAAAACAGAGGCCCTGGTGACCGAGTCGGGGCGGTATAACCTCCTCCGACTAAAGTCGTAGGAAATTCTCGGCCAACGTTGGACTGCTTGGTAGAGCGTTATTATATTACATTGAGTATAGCAGATTGGTTAGTGACCGATATTGCTCGTCATGAGCAATATTGAGACGAGTGAGGCGGAAGCTGAGCTGCTGGCAAAGTTCCTCAAGCTTCCAAGAGTCGCAAGATCGCCCCAGAGCGGAGGGCCTGCATCTGCGCCCCCAAAGGTGGATGAGCTTGTGTTTAGCTTTGATGCAGGCGAAGAAGCGGCAACGCCCAAAAGAGCCCGGGAGGATCGGAGTCCTGGTGTCTCATCTGAAGCGGTGCCAAAAAAGATTAAGATCCATAGAAGCCTTCAAGAGGCGGTAGAAGAGCTGGGCGAGTTGATCGATGGGCTGATTAAGACATTTACGCCCAGAGAAGTGCGACACGTCACACAAATAAACAAGAATACGTTCGCACGAATCAAAACCGTGCAAATTGAGATGGCAGCTAGTCTAAAGATGTCGGCTGTAGAGACAGTGGAGCAGGTGACCGCAAAGACACTGGATGAAGTCTTCAATAGCGTACGTAGCTCGTCGACGCAGACCTCGCCGAGTAATGCGGTGACCACGGTTGAAGACAAGCGCAAAACTGTTTCGTCCACGAAGCCCATATCCAAGCAGCGTATTTATCCTACGGTTAAGAATAAAGCAGAGAAGGAAAGCGTGCGTCAGGATACTGAAGGGCGCAACACCACAAATAAGCCACCGAGAAGACGCAGAAGGCCGGACGCCATTATTATCCAACCCACGGATGGTATATCCTATAGTGAAGTGCTCAAATTGGTGACGCGTAGCAACGATAGCAAGCTACAGAGCGTCGGTGAGCAAGTAAGGCGGGTAAGAAAAACTGCCGGCGACGGACTGATTTTGGAAATGGGGATGAACTCCAAGCCTTCTATGCTAAAAATGAAGGATGAATTAAGCGAAGCGCTCGGTTTGAAAGCCAAAGTGAGAGCTCTAACTCAGGAAACCATCCTAGAGATCAGAGATATAGACTGCCTGGTTTCTAAAGAAGACGTGCTGGTAGCCTGTGAAAAACTCAGCCAAGCGAATCTGGAGCTAAGTGCCATCAAAGCACTTAGGCCAGGTTTTGATGGTATGCAGCTGGCAATTGTTAGTATGCCGAAGGAGGCTGCATCATCTATTCTACAGAATGGAAAAATCCGGATAGGCTGGACAAGCTGTAGAGTGAGAGAGAGAGGTCTGAGAGGCCAGAAAAAAAGAGGTGCTACAAATGCCTGGAGTTTGGACATATTGCTAAGTTTTGCAAGAGCACGATCGACCGCTCTGGGTGCTGCCTAAGATGCGGTGCAGCTGGCCATAAAGCGGCGCTTTGCAAAAATGCTGCTAAATGCTTCATCTGTGCAGATGCGGGCAAAGAGGATACCAGACATCACGCAGGAAGCAGTCACTGCCCTCTCAAAGGGGTCAGCGGGGTCACGCAGGGGCCAAAATGACTCAAAGGCTCCTGCAGCTCAACTTAAACCACTGCTTGGCGGCCCAAGAGCTACTGAAGCAGACGGTTAGAGAGTTAAAGGTGGATGCTGCTTTGCTGAGCGAACCATATAAGAGAATTCAGAGTCCAAAGTACGTCGAAGACACGGAAGGAAAGGCGTCAATATGGGTATGTGGCCTGGAACAGCCCCAGCTTACTGATGTGCGCTCATCGCGTGGGTTCGTGCGGGCTAGATGGGGGAACCAGTGGCTATACAGCTGTTATCTGGCTCCCAGTCTCACCATCTCAGAATTCGCATCCGTCATGGAGGAGATAGCACTCGATGTAAGGGGAAAGCCACAGGTGATCATCGCCGGTGACTTCAATGCCTGGGCGGAGGAATGGGGTAGCAGCCGGACAAACGCCCGAGGACAAACAGTGCTGGAAGCCCTTGCCACATTAGACCTGGCCCTCATGAACCATGGCAACGAACACACTTTCACCAGAGCTGGCACTGGATCGGTTATAGATCTAGCATTCGTTAGCTATCCAATTGCTAGATCAGCGAAATGGGCCATTAGCAATGTCTACACAGCGAGTGATCATAGGGCGATCACGATAGATTTGGACCATACCGAGTCACCGCGAGCAAATGGATTACAGAGCGGAAAGGCTTACAAAGTTGACACCCTGGACCCGGAAGCTTTCGCTGGATCCTTTGCAGTTCCCAACTGGAGTGACAACGCAGAGGTAAGCGCCGAGCTGCTCATGCGTTCAATCACAGATGCCTGCGACGCTAGCATGGCGGTGCGAAGATCGTGCAAAAGACACCACGTACCAGTATACTGGTGGAACCAGCAGATCGCAGACATAAGAAGGCGATGTATAAGATCGCGAAGGATCCTGCAACGTTCACGAGGCAGTGCTGATTTTGAGGCAAGAAGGCTGGAGTACGCGCTTAATCGCAGGCTGCTGAAGAAGTCCATCTTGAGCAGCAAGAAGGAGAAATTCCTAGAACTTTGCGACGAAGCCGACCGAGACATCTGGGGAATGGCATACAAAGTGGTGCTTAAAAAACTCAAGCCCAATACCTGTGCAGTGCCTAGAGAGGAGGGCGTCCTAAATGGCATAGTGGATGCTCTGTTCACGGGCTCATTCACTGTTCCAACAGTGGAAGATCACGTAGAGCACCGGCTCTATACGGATGTCCCAGAGGTTACGGTAGAGGAAGTACTGCTGGCAGCGGCAAGAATCAAGGACTCCAAGTCACCTGGGCCGGACGCGATCCCAAATCGCGCGCTGAAGATGGCGATCAGGCTCCAGCCGCAGTGCTTTACAGAAGTTTTTGGACAATGTATGAGGCAAGGTGTCTTTCCCCGCCCATGGAAACTGCAGAATCTGGTGCTGATCCCAAAGCCGAACAAGCCACTTGATTCGCCGTCGTCCTACCGACCGATTTGTCTGCTTGATACAGCAGGCAAAATATTGGAGAGGCTGGTGAGCCATAGGCTAGAGGAGTCTGTCCGACAAGCAGGAGATCTGTCACCCATGCAATATGGTTTCAGAAAGCATCACTCAACCGTAGACGCTATCTCACAAGTAACGGACATAGCAAGGAGAGCCATAGCAGGCAGAAGATGGCGTGGTGGTGCAAAGGAGTACTGCATAGTCATGACTCTGGACGTCAAGAACGCCTTTAATTCTGCAAACTGGAGCTGCATTATAGGCGCCTTAAGGCGGTTCAACACCCCGAGCTACCTAATGGAAATAATTGAGGACTACTTCAGGAAACGCATTCTGAGATATAGAACGGATAACGGAACCAAATCGTTCAACATCACTGGAGGAGTACCGCAAGGATCAGTGTTGGCCCCGCTACTATGGAACATCATGTACGATGACATATTGCGGCTCGACGTTCCAGAGTCTGCAACCATTGTCGGCTTTGCAGACGATGTGGCCCTAGTGGTGACAGCGAAACAACTAGGCGACGCTGAGCTACTTTGTAGTGCAGCGGTTGCCACTGTCAAAGACTGGCTTGCGACAGTGGGGCTGCAATTGGCCGATCACAAGACTGAAGCGGTCCTGATAAGTAGCCGAAAGATCGTCGAAGTGGCTCACATTAACCTTGGTCGGACCTCAATAGTGTCGAGCCGAGCCATTAAATACTTAGGCGTCCTAATCGACACGCGGCTCAGCTTCCGCGAACACCTGGACTATGCTGGTAAGAGAGCTGCTGTCGTAGGGCAGGCATTGAGTCGAATAATGCTAAATACGCGCGGCCCTAAGCAAGGTCGGAGACTATTGCTACAAAATGTGGTTAGAGCAACAATGCTCTATGGCGCTCCAGTATGGGTGCAAGCAATGGAGGTGAAGGCGTATAGGCGGAAGATGCAGACGACCTATCGACTCTGCGCGCTGCGAGTCTGCAGTGGCTTCAGGACCATATCGGATGACGCCGCTTTAGTGATAGCTGGCATGATGCCGTTGGATACTCTGGCGTTAGAGAGGACTCACAGCTACAATCACAAGAGGGCTAACCAGATGGAGGATGTTCACTACATGTCGACCAATTTTAAGACAGAGTGCCTAAGGAAATGGCAAGATAAGTGGGACACATCTAGTAAGGGCCGCTGGACCCATGCTCTGATCCCAAACATAGGCAAATGGGTCAGCAGAAATTTCGGATTCGTCAACTATCATCTGACGCAGATCCTGAGTGGGCACGGCTGCTTCCGCAGCTACCTATGTAGATTTGGACACGACAGCGACCCGATGTGCCTATATTGCTATCCCGAAGCTGAAGAAACGGCGGAACACATCCTAGTGTGCTGTCGGCGCTTTGCTAGTGAGAGACGAGAGCTCGAAGAAGCGATAGGATGTAGAGTCACGACGGACTCTATTGTGAACCGTATGCTGGATAAGGAGGAATACTGGTCAGCGGTATGCAGCTATGCAGAAAAAGTGACCACCGCACTACGAACTCTCGAAAGGGAACGTACCGGAAGGCGTAACGGAGGGGAGTGAGCTCCCGTCAAGGTCTCGTGAAGCAATACCTCACGGCAGTACCACGAGAATTTCCTTGACAGTTTTCTTTCTAACCTTTTTTCTATATTCTAGTGCCTAATGTTACGTTATATTTATTATATTTAGTATTAGATCTAGTTCCTCCGAATAAAAAAAAAAACACACACACACACACACACACACACACACACACACACACACGCACACACACACACACGCACACACACGCACACACACGCACACACACACACACACACACATCAAATAATCAGGATGAACCCATCAAACGAGGCTACCAAGGGAGAGGAGATTAACTTCACCGAAGTTAATCTTCCTCTTATTACTCCTCTTGCTGAGGACATTCAATTCCTCGCCGATGACATCGCGGTTCAAACAACAGCGAATTATTTGAATGGAATAAAGCAGAAGAAGAAGCTCCCTTTCCACGCTCTCATAGGAATAGGGAATTCAGAATCTATGGAGCGTCTAAGGTTCCTAGTAAATTTAATACCAATTCCCTAAAATTAACATTGGAAAAGTATTTAATTTACCTCCCGGCACGCTATGATGAAGTTGATTATGTACACATTAAAGAATTAAATACTGGTAATTATACTCTATCAAAACAGGATGATGGAGAAATTGTATTCAAATTGAAATGGTAATTGAATAAAAATAAGCAAAACAATAAATTCTATTAACAAAATAAATTTAAAAATTTTTTAAATGGTGAATGGTAAATTTGGGAATTTTCAGCTTTCTTTTTCAGCCACTTTTCTCCTTTTTACGTTGTGTGAATAAATGTAATTGAAAATTTAATTTCATCATTTTAAATGGGGATATGGGAAATTGAAACAGGTCTGTTAACAGAAACAGCTCCGTTATCAGAACCGGATACCTGATCTGTACAACCAGGTCTGTTTAAAAGAACAGCTAGCTGTTCGATACAACCAGGTACCTTATCTGTACAACCAGGTATGTTTAAAAGAACAGTTACCTGGTCGATACAACCAGATACCTTGTGAGGGTGCAATTTAAATTTATAATTTGCATTTGCAAATTCTGGCCATTTCACGATATGTAAACATATCCAGCTGACTAATATCGATTAATCGCATATTACATGTCACTTAGTCGAGTTAGCAGCCCTTGACAGTAAATTAGCATTCACACAAATAAATTACAGGGATTGATCGAATAGTTGAGATCAACTCTGTGTAAGCTCAATATTATCGAAGACACATTAGAAGAAGAAGAAATTTTCCTTTTCCGTTTCTGGTACCAAGGCGCGTGGACCATTTGGAAAAATTGATGTATAAAATTTATATATAAAATTCAGCAATCCAGCGCTGAATTGTATTAAAGTTAAAATATATTTTCATCTGCGTGGATCTAGCCACCAGAGTATTTGTTTGGATAATTATAAGGTACGTAGGCTACATAGGCACATACATATTTCTAATAAGAAATATTTTTAGGCATTTGCAAGTTGCGGCGTGGGTCTATAAACGTTTAAAAAAGCGTTTAAACAGTTTGGCCACCGCCATATAGTATTTTCACCTGCGCATTATCGGCGCGCAAAACTGCTGCTGGAGTTACAGTGGGCACATACATAAGCTAAAAGCTAAAAAGAAGATTGCCACTGTTCCTACCGGTGCTGCCCCATTGGGCCGCACTAAAATTGTAAGCATCGGCTAACTGGAATACAACTCAGCAAGCGAATTAGTGCCATAGCAGAGGATCGCCTCGAATCATACCGGTGCTGCCCCATTGGGCCGCACTAAAATTGTTAGCACCGGCTAACTTGGACTAATTCGAAAAAGGCAAAAGCAGTCGAGCAGAGGATCGACGCGTCTCCTACCGGTGCTGCCCCATTGGGCCGCGCCAAGATTGTTAGCATGGGCTAACAGGGACCCATGAGCCGTTCAGAGGAGGGATAGAGCATAGTTGCTTCTATGTTCTAAACAGTGATGCCCCCATAGGAGCATCCCAAGTATTGTCGCCGTCCATGATGACCTTCCGCGGCTAATAGCCATCACCTGTTTGCCGCTGATTAGTTTGTACAATTTAAAAGTATCGATATTTGCATCAATGTTAAAGTAAAATGAATGAATTAACGTAGCTTTCTTATTCTTGTAATATACATAGTTTCATAAGTACATGGTATGGTATGTAGTCGATATTCAATACTGTTAACATTATTCTAATTCTCTTTTTGGAAGTTCACACAGCAAACATATGTACATCATCTCATCAACAACATAAAACACACATACATCATTCATCATCAGGCCTGATCATCAGTGAGTTGTGTACATCTACACAAAAGTAAAAGTATGTAAGTACGGCTTGGCCGATAATTGAAATATAATAATGTCAACAGTATAGGGTTTAACACATGCCATATTTACCATTAAAGTATTATATATATAGATTTGTATTACCGTAAATATTAAGAAGAATTGCAGGGTATTGACCGCTCTTGAAAATGAGTCCGATTATAAAGTCTTAACGTTATGAAGTTATTGAAAATGAATTAAAGTAAGCCTTTCGGGCACCTGAGTATAGTTGTGTGTGTCATAAATTAAACAATAAAAAACCCCTAAAACTTTAACGTTCAATTGTTTGATTGCCTGGAATATGCAGGAGTTCTGAATATTTGGATCCTGACCACAATCAAACATGCGAATTAGACCCCTGAAGTAAAAAAGATTTAAGTTCACCTCGGATTTATAGTCTGACTGAGTAGCGGAACTATACCAGGGAACTATTATCTGATTACAACAGTATTGTTTCACTTAAGATCGAGATTGTTCTGAATGGAGTGTTTCGTCAGTTCCTCTCTTAAGAAAACATCGAATCCTGGCAGTTTTCCACAAAAAGGAAAAACGAAATTGATATCTTTTATTGGCAGAATACGACATCCTATTTATAATTTGACACACCAATTGTACAAAGGATAAGACCCAAAATTTTATGATTTATATTGATTACCGAGTTTATCGTATTGAGTATCGTATCTTATTATCTTTCTTTTGGTTTATTTTTTCCCGAAATTACCGGTTGGTAATAATTATTTTTGTATTCCGCGAATCTGCGTTTGCATTGGTTCGATTTTTCTTTTCTTTTGAGTTTTTAGGTTATTTTAGCTATTGAGTAGCTTAAACATTTTGCAGATTCAACTCTGTTTGTTTAGGCAAGTTAATTTCTTTTGGAGTGAAGTTTTTTTTATTGCGTCAAATATGGCAGTTCGACGTAGTCTCGATAACTTGATGGGAAATCCACCACGCGATCCGCAGTCGAGCTGTAGTATTTGTAATGACACTAGTAGTCTAACAGAATTTGCTGAAACCTTATGTAAGCACAAATTTCATCGACAATGTTTGACAACATGGCTGAGTGAAAATGAAACATGTCCAGTCTGTCGACGTGCATGCTCGCGCAGTCAGTTAGATGATATAGCAAGTGTTCCAATAGAACCCAATGAGCCATCCTCCAGAAATGCTAGAACTAACAATCCAAGTATCAACACGGGTGCAGTGCCCAGAAATCGGCCAAATACAAGGTCAAACCCAAGAATAAATACTGGAGTGAATCAAAGAGCGAACACATCAGCAGCGGCTCGAGTAGATCCAGCTATACCAGTTCCGCCTGAATCAAACGGCATATCGGAAGAACGTGTTCAACAATTAATATCTAGTTCATTAGAGACATATCGAGTTAACATGGCAACAATTTTAACGGACGAGATCCGAGCAGCCATACGAAACTTAACTATTTCTGGAGTTCAACAAGAACGACCGGAAGAACCTCAGCTAGAGTGGGACGTACCAATGCCTCCCATATTCTCTGGCAACACTAGAAGAAATCGACAATTTACAATCCGAAATGATAACTCACCAATTCGTCGTAATTCTACTGACGAACGCTCAGATAAAACTTCGAATGTGATATCCAACTAGCATATCAAGTTCAGTGGCTCTGGAACAGACATTTCTATTGAAGATTTCATTTATAGAGTAAGTTGCTTAACCGAGCAGTGCTTGAATGGTGATTTTGATCTTCTCTATAAATACGGTCATATTTTGTTCACGGGGACAGCCTTAAACTTCTTTTGGCGTTGTCACCGAATGGAACACGAGATGAACTGGTTCATTTTATGTACTCGTCTACGAGAGAGATATCGAGATCAACGCACCGATCGAGATATCAAAGATGCGATGCGTAGGCGTAAACAAGGCCGTAATGAATGCTTTGATGATTTCCTCGATGCGATGGTATCCATCGCAGATGGTTTACGTAATCCTTTATCGGATGAGGAAATAGTGACAGAAGTGAGAAACAATTTAAAGCCTGAGCTGTATCACGAGCTGTTGCACGTTGACACAGTTACATTGGCAAGTTTGCGTCGAGAATGTCATAAGCATGAAAACTTCTTTACCAGTAACAGGCTTAAACTGATGACCACATCTGGTTTCCCTAGACGTGCAGTAAATGTTATTACGCATGAAGATTCTGATTCCATTCTGGAAGAAGAAAGTACAGAGTCCAACAGTGTGTATGCGGTAAAAATATCAGACAAGATAAAATGTTGGAACTGTGATGGGTTGGGTCATAGATACCAAGACTGTTTAAAGCCTCGTAGAGTGTTTTGCTACGGTTGTGGTGCTTTAAATACCTATAAGCCGAAGTGTGGTCACTGCAATCTGCATACGGAAAATGCACCACAGGATGTTCGTCCCAATTAGGTAACGAATATCCGCTCAAAGCCTCGGATCCACTAACGACAAACACTACTAACCCAACACACTTGTCACCTTCGATTAAAGATCGTAAATCTAGATCTTCCAAACGCCTCCAAGAATACTGGAAGTCGAAGCGTGAATTAAAATATTGCACAGTATCGACCATTACTTATACCAAACAAGATAATCGACCATTTATTAGAATTGACCTCCTTGGCAAGCCGTGGTTTGCGTTACTGGATAGTGGAGCAAATAAAAGTATTATTGGCGGAAGTCTTGCTAATCGTATTATCTATGAAAAGTTTAAATATCGTAAGACGACTGGCAATGTTCGATCAGCCGATGGTCAAAGACAACATATAATTGGACGAATTATCGCCCGACTGATCTACAACCATTCCCCATTTGAAATCGATTTCGTTATAGTACCTGATATTAAGATTGATGTCATTATCGGAATCGATTCATGGACAAAATTAGGTATTACAATCGTCCAAACTCCTATGATGGAAGAAATAGGAGCTATCGAAGCTGAAAATAATCAGTTGCCCCTAACTCTCAGCCAGAGTGCACAATTGCAAACTGTTATTGAGCAATTTCCTGCTTCAACAAGGGATGGACTTGGCTTTACTAATTTGTTAGAGCATAAAATAGATACCGGCAATTCAAAACCTATTAAGCAAAGGAACTACCCTTTCTCACCTGCCATAGAAAAACTGTTAGTTTCAGAGATAGACCGAATGTTAGAACTGGGTGTAATTGAAGAAGCTCCAGCATCCGAATGGTCATCTCCAATTGTACTATTAGTCAAACCAAACAAAATAAGATTTTGCTTGGATTCCCGGAAATTAAATGAAGCAACTATAAAAGATGCTTATCCAATGCCCAATCTAGAGGGTATCTTAAGTAGACTCCCCCAAGTGCGATGTATCTCCAAGATAGATCTTAAGGATGCATTTTGGCAGATCGCATTGGAACCCCAATCTCGACTTAAAACTGCATTTTCAATTACTAATCGTCCATTATATCAATTCAAACGAATGCCATTTGGATTGTGCAACGCACCCTCAGACCATGTGTCGATTAATGGACCAAGTAATTCCATACCAGTTGAAATCTCAAGTTATGGTATATCTCGATGATTTACTGGTAATGTCTTCTAATTTCGAAGAGCATTTAGAGCATTTAGCGCTGGTTTCGGAGCGACTGCGAGAAGCAGGTCTCACAATTAATATCGAAAAGAGCCAATTTGGTTTAGTTAGAGTGGAATATCTAGGATATATAGTAGGTGAAGGTACTTTACAGGCTAATCCTAATAAAGTTCGAGCTGTACATGACTTCCCGGTCCCCAAAACGCAGAGACAACTTAGAAGATTTCTTGGCATGACCGGTTGGTATCAACGCTTCGTTCCACAATACTCTGCGGTTGTTCATCCTCTAACTGACTTATTGCGTGGCAAAAGCCTAAATTGGAATACAAGCGCACAAGAAGCATTTGAGCTTATAAAAAGTAAACTTTGCACAGCACCGTTGTTGGTTCATGCTGATTATGAAAAACCTTTTATCGTGCAATGCGATGCGTCCATTGACGGCATAGGTGCGGTATTAGCTCAGTGCGATGAAGAAGGTGTTGAACGGCCAATATCTTTTATGTCGAAGAAGCTCAATAAAGCTCAGAGAAATTATTCAGTGACCGAATTAGAATGCTTAGCTGTCGTTCTAGCCATACAACGGTTTCGAATGTATATAGAAGGACATCAGTTCAAAGTAGTTACCGATCACGCGAGTTTACGGTGGCTCATGAATCAAGAAGATTTGAGTGGTAGATTAGCGCGATGGGCTATTAAATTGCAAGGGTTTAACTTCACTATAGAACATAGAAAAGGTTCACAAAACGTCGTGGCAGACGCCCTGTCCCGTTCTTTTGAAGACGCAGATATAAATGCCGTTGAAGTTGAAATCGTCCCTGAAATTAATTTAAATGCGGATGCTTTTCAGTCCTCAGACTACCAAGCCATGAAAGCAAAATATATTGCATTAAATTCACCGGATTATAGAATAGAAAACGGTTTCTTGTATCATCGTATCGACTTTTCTAATGGTCACCCGGACCATGATGAATCTAAATGGAAATTAGTCGTTCCTCTCGAACTACGCACCAGTGTGATAGAAGCTGCACACAATCAACCATCTGCTTCACATTGTGGCGTTTCAAAATGTTTAGATCGGATTAGACAGAAATTCTTCTGGCCTCGCATGGTTACAGATGTACGCGATTACATTGGGAAATGTGATACTTGCAGGACCTGCAAATATCCAACTCACGTTCTCAAGCCACCAATGGGTCAGCAGATCGTTACTGAGAGACCTTTTCAAAGGTTATATTTGATTTTATTGGACCCTTTCCAAGGTCGAAGCGAGGAAATATTGGCATTTTCATCATTTTAGACCACTTTTCAAAATTTACATTTTTAAAAGCGGTTAAAAGATTCACATCGCAGATAATCATCACTATATTAAGTGATATATTTAACTGCTTTGGTGTGCCGGAAGTTGTTGTCAGTGACAACGGCAGCCAATTCAAGGGTCGTGACTTTTCTTCCTTCCTTAACCAATATGGAGTAGCACACACATTCACTGCAGCGTATTCGCCACAAGCTAATGCTGCCGAGCGAGTCAATAGAAGTATCAATGCTGCATTGCGATCATATTTGCGATCAGATCAACGTGATTGGGATCAATATCTGGATCGTATCAATTGTGCTTTGCGCTCCCATCTTCATCAATCTATCGCCATGTCTCCTTATTTAGCAGTATTTGGACAGCAAATGATTTGCCATGCGCAGGATTATAAACTGCTAGCAAACTTAGAATTGATAAATGAAGGTGCTGCAAGATTAGAACGATTAGATGAATTTACAAAAATTCGTGCAAACATTAAGAAAAACCTAGAAAAATCGTATAACACCAATCAGAATACGTATGATTTGCGTAGTAAAGTGCGTTCCTTTCAAATAGGCCAAGAAGTAGTCAAAAGAAACTTCAAGCTCAGTAACTTGGCCAATAATTTCAACGCCAAAATGGCGCCCGTAGGAGTAAAAGCCAGAATCAAAAGCAAGATCGGCAACTCGTTGTATCTTCTTGAAGATTTGGATGGGAAGGAGTTAGGCACTTTTCACGCAAAAGATATTTGGTAAACATCACCCTTTTTCAGCTTTGAGCGACAGTTTGCCACTGCCTTCAAACCTGTGGTGTGAGGGTGCAATTTAAATTTATAATTTGCATTTGCAAATTCTGGCCATTTCACGATATGTAAACATATCCAGCTGACTAATATCGATTAATCGCATATTACATGTCACTTAGTCGAGTTAGCAACCCTTGACAGTAAATTAGCATTCACACAAATAAATTACAGGGATTGATCGAATAGTTGAGATCAACTCTGTGTAAGCTCAATATTATCGAAGACACATTAGAAGAAGAAGAAATTTTCCTTTTCCGTTTTTGGTACCAAGGCGCGTCGACCATTTGGAAAAATTGATGTATAAAATTTATATATAAAATTCAGCAATCCAGCGCTGAATTGTATTAAAGTTAAAATATTTCTGCATCTGCGTGGATCTAGCCACCAGAGTATTTGTTTGGATAATTATAAGGTACGTAGGCTACATAGGCACATACATATTTCTAATAAGAAATATTTTTAGGCATTTGCAAGTTAGCGCGGCGTGAGTCTATAAACGTTTAAAAAAGCGTTTAAACAGTTTGGCCACCGCCATATAGTATTTTCACCTGCGCATTATCGGCGCGCAAAACTGCTGCTGGAGTTACAGTGGGCACATACATAAGCTAAAAAGCTAAAAAGAAGATTGCCACTGTTCCTACCGGTGCTGCCCCATTGGGCCGCACTAAAATTGTAAGCATCGGCTAACTGGAATACAACTCAGCAAGCGAATTAGTGCCATAGCAGAGGATCGCCTCGAATCATACCGGTGCTGCCCCATTGGGCCGCACTAAAATTGTTAGCACCGGCTAACTTGGACTAATTCGAAAAAGGCAAAAGCAGTCGAGCAGAGGATCGACGCGTCTCCTACCGGTGCTGCCCCATTGGGCCGCGCCAAGATTGTTAGCATGGGCTAACAGGGACCCATGAGCCGTTCAGAGGAAGGAATGAGCATAGTTGCTTCTATGTTCTAAACAGTGATGCCCCCATAGGAGCATCCCAAGTATTGTCGCCGTCCATGATGACCTTCCGCGGCTAATAGCCATCACCTGTTTGCCGCTGATTAGTTTGTACAATTTAAAAGTATCGATATTTGCATCAATGTTAAAGTAAAATGAATGAATTAACGTAGCTTTCTTATTCTTGTAATATACATAGTTTCATAAGTACATGGTATGGTATGTAGTCGATATTCAATACTGTTAACATTATTCTAATTCTCTTTTTGGAAGTTCACACAGCAAACATATGTACATCATCTCATCAACAACATAAAACACACACACATCATTCATCATCAGGCCTGATCATCAGTGAGTTGTGTACATCTATACAAAAGTAAAAGTATGTAAGTACGGCTTGGCCGATAATTGAAATATAATAATGTAATAGGGTTTAACACATGCCATATTTACCATTAAAGTATTATATATATAGATTTGTATTACCGTAAATATTAAGAAGAATTGCAGGGTATTGACCGCCCTTGAAAATGAGTCCGATTATAAAGTCTTAACGTTATGAAGTTATTGAAAATGAATTAAAGTAAGCCTTTCGGGCACCTGAGTATAGTTGTGTGTGTCATAAATTAAACAATAAAAAGGGTAAAGACCATAATGGGCTTTACAGGACGGGAGGGTATAGAAGAGGATCCACAACATCTGTGATCTTCGACTTTTAGGCTTGCTCGTATGCCAATTCAGATTTTTGCCGTTTAACATATCGATAAACTCTGCTTACCTCTTTTAATAATGTAACCTCAGCTCCTATAGATAACAAAAACCCACCCCATTTGCCCTGAGCAACAGTCGGCCCCCGTAAGCAGAGTACGTTATCATAGGCTGTGTATAATCGGTTTGTTACAACCTGATCTGTACAACCAGGTCTGTTTAAAAGAACAGCTAGCTGGTCTATTTATCAGTCTGATAGCTGATCTATACAACTAGCTCTTTTCATCAAAACATGCTAATGTATCTGTTTATTGATTATATATGATTATGTTTCGTTAAATAGATCGCAGTACACTAAGGACCACAAGACTGAAATAATCATTAATCCACTAACAGTTGAATGAGATAAATTTGAAAGAAAATGAATCAAAAAGTATTAACTCAATTAACTAAAAGACGAAATGCTCTAAAAAAAAAAAATTTCTGATCTTAAACAACTCAAAAGTCAGAACAGTATTGGTCTGGAGGAAACATTTAAACCTATAACTGAACCATTACATGAACTTGTGAATGATAACAAAAAATTTCAGACATTGATACAATCAGAGTTTAATAATGTTGACACTGGAAAAAAAAACTATGCAAAACTACTCTCCATCCGACCGAGAGAGAAACACACCACCTAACAAGAAAAGAAAACTCACATTTCACAGTGCTAAGAGTCAATTCTCTCCTAAATATGATATTGAGAAGACATTGGATTGGGGGATGGATAGTGTTAATGCTCAGGGTGATGATGATGATGATGATGATCAATTCTATTCTCAACCAGCTATAGAAGACACATCGTTTGAAGGCTTACCTCATACCTCGAAATCGTTAGCGAGAGAAGGTTCTCCTTATTCATCAACTAAGTTTATGAAGCAAATATCCCCCCACACTTCGCTACCATTACCGGTTCAAGACTCACCCCATTCATCATTGCCGTTAACGAGTCAAGAGCCCTCTCATTCATCGAACGTGTTATCAAATGAAACATCTATACATTCAACGCCTTCGATA